>NC_142009.1:47844749-48187249 GCF_049901735.1 Notechis scutatus | reverse complement strand
TAGGCAGGGTGGGATTCAAAAATTTTTAACAACCGGACTTCCAGGTCTTTTTCAGGTAAAACCAACTTTATGTGATAAGTGGGAAGGGAGAGGACAAAAATATATTTATATGTTAAGACTTTGTTGGAGGAGATGCCTTAAGGATTTGAAGACTGAAATATATTCTAATAAGGCTTTAAGATACAGATTTGGACTTTCTTTTTTTGATTGATACTACCCCAGGAAGAGAAAGTGAGAACTTTGTCTTGGCTTGGATTGATTGAGGACTTTGGGATTGTTCTATTTTTTTGAAATATCTTGGTTGGTGCAAGAAGAAAGAGGGGAAAAAAAAGAAAAGAAAAGATTTATAATGGCTTTTTTTGCTGAGGAACTGAGAAAAGAATATGAGCAAACAAAAACAGATGGCAAAGATGGTGTGAAAGAAGCCTTCCTTTTTTTAGAAATGGCGCTTGCTAACTATCAACAAACACTACAACAGATGGAGGCAGAAGAAGAAGAAGAAGAAGAAGAAGAAGAAGAAGAAGAAGAAGAAGAAGAAGAAGAAGAAGAAGAAGAAGAAGAAGAAGAAGAAGAAGAAGAAGAAGAAGCCATCTTTAATGAATTTCAAAGTTTAACTAAGAAAGAAGGAAGAAAGAAAGGAAGGGAAATGAAGGACTTAAGATTTAAAAACACTCAAGAAAGAGAAAAATAAGGTGCAAAATCAATATAATGATAGTAAACAAAAGAAAAAGGAACACAACAGAGAAGGGAAGCCAGTAAGGCAGAGGCTAGGAGAAGGGGGGTAGAAAGGTCTGCTGGGGGAAGAAAGAAAGGGAAAAGGTGGAGAAAAGCCACAAAGTTTTGAAATTGGATGGGAAAAGAGGAATCTTTTTAGGGACAAAGGGTAAAGTACAATTTCTTTAAAAAGATTTTGCAAGGTACATAAGATGGTATTGTAGCATTTATATCAGAAATAGAAAATTACAATGGTTTAAGAGTTAATAAGAAATTAAAATGTTGAAATGTTTAGTCATGATTGATTTTAAAATTTAATAAAATATTAAAGGGAATGTTTAGAATATTGAGTTTTAATTAAAGAGTTTAACATGACTATGGTATTGATGTTATTATAAAATTATTATTGTAGCATTTGTCTTTGGAAAAGGCAATGGGAATGTTATAAGATTCAATATTTAGATCTATTATTTAACTATGTATTTAATCATTTTGGATTTGTTATTTTTCTTTTATTTAAAATAAAAAATTAGTAGATAGAATGTACCAAAATTTACAATGGAAAAAGGTTTAAGTATGTAATGGTTAATGATGATTTGTTTGTCTTTAAAATTAATAAAATTTGTTTAAAAATTTTTTTTTAACAACCGGTTCTATGGGCGTGGTTTAGTTGGTGGGCATGGCTTGGTGGTCATGTGACTGGCTGGGCGTGGCCAACTCAACATCACTCACATTGAGGCATGCATCTCCTCGCCTGGCCTCTCATGACTGTGGGGATGCTACAACAGTCGTAAGTGTGAAAAACAGTCATAAGTCACTTTTTTCAGTGCCATTGTAACTTTGAATGGTCACTCCACACAAGCAAAGTACCAGAAAAGGAGGGGGAAAAAACTCCAGAGAAGTTCCAGAGATAGGAAGTCTAGCCTTGCCAAGAATGTAACAAGGGTTAACGGAGAGGCGGTTTCTGTAAGCAACACCAGAATGTTTCCTTCCTGCCTTCCTTACAGGATTAGACCAGTAATTTCTTCTAACAACTGGTTCTCCGAACTGCTTAGAATGTTAACAACCGGTTCTAGAGAATAGGTGCAGACCTGTAGAATTCCACCTCTGAAGATAGGGTAGAGTATTAAATCATCTTGTATTAACAACTGTGAAAAATGTTCATAACTTGCTTTTTAAAGTGCTGTGGTAACTTCAATGGTCATTAAATGAACTGTTATTAGTCACTTGATGATGAGTGCACCATTGGAAATCCTGAAAGACCAGTTTAGAGACAGATCCTCATGGAGAAAAATCTCTCTAGCTTGTTGCTAGAAGTTGTAAATGATTTGATGTACCATAATCAATTCATTGCATGTTTGATGGATTAGAATTTGCTGATAAATCAAAGGACATACGTTCGATTTTCCTATCTGATTTATACCATTTCTCTTGGCGTTGATATAGCGAGATATCCATCATCAGAAAATATTTAGCTTTCAAATTTAATACAACTGAAATTAAACCACTTATTGTACCATTACTTGTTTATATGAGTACATAATGGCTTGTTTTCAAGATACAGGTAGTCCTCAGCTTACAGTAGTTCATTTAGCGACCGTTCAAAGTTAAAACAGAACTGGAAACAAGTGACTTATGACCATTTTTTACACTTACAACTGTTGCAGCTTTCCCATGGTCACATGAACAAAATTCTGACAATAGCAACTGACTCATATTTACGGTTTAACAATTTTATTTGACTCATACTTGCGGCTTAACAATTATTAACAACTTAACAATTGGAGTGATTCACTTAATTGTGGCAAGAAAGGTTGTAAAATGGGACAACATTCATTCAGTCTTGCTTAGAAATAGAAATTGTGGTCATAAGTCAAAGAATATCTGTATTCTTGAAGAAGAAAATTAAGTCTTGGTAAAATGTTCATATTAATGGCTGCAATTCTGCCTAGCCAAGAGAAATTTAATCCTCCCCCATCTATACTTACTGTTATATTTTCCAACCCAATAAAAATTTTAATATCCTCATTATTGTTTGTCAAATAAATTCCTAAGTACTTAGGAAATAATTCTTTAATGGTGCCATCATACATCAAGGACTAAACAATCTTTAATAATTCTAATATTTTTTCCTTAAAAAAAGACTAAGTTCTTAGCAAATAAATAAATTCCTAAGTACTTATATAAAGATAAAACTGAAATTATACAGGAATGAACAATAAATACCTTCCTAAATTCCATGGAAACAGAGTAAGTGTTCAAACTACTGTGCATTTCATCATTTTATTTAACAGCAGAAGGAATTTATTCATTTCACTGCATTACACTTTTTTTAGACCTTTCACAGTTAGTGGTGTATTTTTAAAAAGTTAGGGTTTCACATAACTTATGTCAGCTGGTGCTCCATTCAAAATCCAAGAAAGAAATACCTTAGACTCTTTTAATCAGAGAAAAGATATCTTTTACTGGAAATCAAGTGGTAGCAACAAAAGAATTCTGAATTTGAGAAAATGGGCGCATAAATCACATATACAAAGTAATGGCAACGTTCCCACCCCCAATAATTCAAATTGGCTCATCCAATTAAAAGTTGTGTATATCATCATGTGGGCATCTCCAGGTGGTGATGAGGCTTCTGTCCGTTGACCTTGACATAGTTTGATAAAGGATTGTAGCTGCGCATAGCATAGGATAGAAACCTAAGCAAGAATGTACCCCCCCCCCAGCTTATACAGTTCTGGTTTGTAACACCCCCAGCTCACTTCCCATAATCATTCCCCACTCCTCCCCCTGTTACTTATGACAGCCGAAAGAAGCAAAGCAAAGGGAGAAAAATCTTGAAGGCTGACAACTTATTTATAGCTGGCCTATTTTGAAAGCTTTTTGGCAATAATGTTGTCAACTCAAAGAGTCTCCTAAAGGGGAATTCAGCATTGTTGTTTCCTTAGGTATTATTTTTTTAAAATTTCATGGATATTACAAAGTACAAGCATTAATTTAGTTATCTGTGAAGAAATTAATGAACTCTCTCAACTGCATCCAATGCTAATATCTGTGACACAGTATACAATTGCTGAATTGTAACTTTCACATATTGCTGCTTCGCACAGAGCCTTAGCACAAAACCAGAACTGGTAACTTTATTCAGGCAGATATCTAATTCATTTTGTCAAACCTTGTGAAATGGCATTTTGAGCTTTCATATTCGGTTTTGAAATTTCATTATTCCTCTAATTAAGTTTAACAAGGTGCTACCAATTAAGTTGTGCTAGCACTATGGAAGAGCTGATTATATGTGGCATTTGGCTTTGTTATCCAACACTGCTGAAGCTGAGTCCACATTAATTAGAATTGCAAAGTCAGCTGAAGGAAGGAATATCTGAAAGTATTTGAGGTCATATAAAAATAAACCAAGCAAGCACCGAATTTAGCCCTAAAAAGCTAACATTGTCAATTGTATTATCAATTGACTGGTTGATATTCATAATTTTTTCCAACTAAGGCAGATCAGAATTCACATATCATACTCTAGATTCCAAATGTTTAATTCCAGCAGTGATGGAAAGTTTAGGCTTAAAAACAGTGACAAAGATGAGCCAATCTTCCTTCCAACAAGGACTATAGAACCTGACATTAAATCACTAGCTTAATCATTTAAAACTAGATCCTCACATATAACAAGAAATAAGCAAATAATGAGGCCAACATGCAAAGTTGACTCTCTAGCAAACTCAGATGTCTAATTTATCCCCACATTTAACTATCAGCTCCATCACAGGAGCATCACAATCACACATCACATCAGCACCATCACAACTTCACATACCAGAAGCTCCTCCTCCAATGCAGGGGTGTCAAACTGGCAGCCAGCAGGCCAGATACATCATGTGCAGGCCACGCCCACTCCGACCCCGCAAAGACAAAAAAAGTCACAATTGGTCATGTGATGTCATGTGACACAATCAAGTTTGACACCCCTGCTCTAATGTGACACTTACCATAATCTGCTAACAACATCCCTTTTCACAAGCCTTGTGAAAAATAAGTAATGAACATAAGTTTCACATCAGGACTCCAAACAAGGACAAAGACTCAGGTCAGTGGTCACACATTAGGCATGGTTTTCTTGTCAAAGCAGTAACAATGCAGTCTAAGAGAGGAGTTTTTATTGGCCCTTCTGTCATAGATCATACTGTGATGCCTTGAGATTCTCTTATGGTAACTCCCTCCACAGAGAGACTGGACCCATTCAGTTGGTCTGACCCTGGTGACTAATGGACCTAACTGGGTTTCAAAGGGAGCTGAGGGAAAAACATGATCTGCTGCATGGTCCTTCAGAGTTGCTAGTGGCTATCTGGAATATGAGGGCAGATAGAGCCTTGGACAGGATCACACCCATGTGGCCTCTCTTGACCCATTGTTTCCATTACTCCCCGTGTTCACTGTAAAGGATCAAGAGACGTCTAGACAACTGCTGGAGGAAAACAAATGTGACCTATCATGAGCTAGAACTGCTAGCAAGGCTACCAAGGGCTACCTTGCAGATATAAGAGTGGCACTAATATTTTTCTTTGGTCACTGTGTCTGCAGAATACTGACTGGTGATCCCATCTGGTTACCCAGATTCTCTGGGAGCTTGGAGGCCTTGGGCTGAACAAATGAATTTTCTGTGCATTTGGAAGATAAAATTGGCTGGATTCATTCCCAATTGGATGCCAAGCAAGATGAAAGTCCTGTGGAGATATCTGGGGAATGGACTTACCCAGTTATCTGGGAACAATTTATCTCTTGATCATGAGAAAGTGAACAAGCCAAGAATCTTGCTGAAGGAAGTCAATTAAGGGAAGCTCTTGAAAACAACAATGGTAAAGGCAGAGTATAGAAAAGAAACAATTAAAAATTGATTTGTTAATTGGGAGAATAAGCCAATATATGGGTCATACTTGAAGGATATACATGGAAAAGCTGATTAAAACCTCGCATGGAGTTAGTTAAGATCAGGAGTGTTAAAGAAAAAAACCGAAGGCTTTATTTTAGCTCTCAAAGACAAACTTTGTCAATTAATTCAACATGTAACAAACAACAAAAAATGTTGCTTTTGTAGAAAAGAGATGAAACAATTAACCATTTGATTAATGGCTGCATATATTTTTACAAATTGACTGTAAGCAGTCATGGCCAAGTTACCAAAACTGGAAAATTTGCTAGAATTTTGGATTTGAATGTAGTAAAAACTACTGGGACAATTAAGTTGAGAAGATTTTGGAAAATGAGCAAGTTAAGATCTTATGGGATTTTAAGATTCAAACAGTCATCTTGTTCATAGCATGCCTGATATAACAGTTATTGAAAAGAAGGGAGTCTGATTCATTAATGCTGTTATTCTGGGTGTTCCTAGAATTGAGGAGAAAGGTTTTTTTTTTTTTAAATGAAGTGTTAGGATATGTGCAGAGTAACCCTTGTATAAAAAGGATATGCACACAGAAAACGGTTTATGAGAACAGTTATGAATAAATATACAGCCACACAGAGTTGAACAAGTTGTATTAATGTTTACTTGAAGAAATAGCACAGTCCAATAAACAGTCCATGTCATACACGTTTTTAACAGTCCAGAAATATCCAGTTATAAAGTCTTCTTACTGGTTCCATGTCTTTTACAGCAGACAAATATCAAACCATAATACAACAAATAACCTTCAATATCAACAGAATATAAAAATAAACAGAGTTAGTCAGTATCGGTCCGTAGTCAGTCAGTATCAGTATCAAAAGAGATCATCAGTGAAAAAGAGAAAGAGAATTAAACCATGATCTATAGCTCCCTTTTATGGCAACTTGTAGCATAATTAACCAACCAGAACATAGCATAATACATTACGGTATTTTTCCTTAAAGCTACAAACATATATATTTGTAGTTTATATATTGTCAACCCAACTACGTTATTTACATATACATAACATGAAGTATTGCAGCGTTCCCAACTTTCCAGCTTTGCGGATTGGGGGTGGTGGAAAGGAGATGGTTCCGTGCTAGTGGCAGGCGAGTGCACACAGCTCTATTTGCTAACCTAAATGGAGCTGTGAGCACGTCCTCACCCACCACTTCCGTGGCCTGGTTCATTGTTATATAAATTGTGATTGGAGCCCTTGGAGTGATAACTAAAGGACTTTCTTGATATCTGGAAATACTGAATTTATGAGATCCGAATATTCTAATTTTACAAAAATAACCCACCCTGCTTGGAACTGCCTATATTCTTAGAGGTTTCTTTAATAATGCATAGGTCTTTGGTTAGGACTTGAATTATTAAGTTTCCACCAGAGTTAGACTGTGAATCTAACTGCAGATTACCCACACATAACAATCCCTGCTCACCAGCTACTTTCAGACTATTAACTGATATAACAGCTGATGCAGTCCAACAGCATCTAGTTAAAAACAAACTTTTCCCAGCTGAACAGAAAGGAAACTGCCCAAACATCAACGGACTAAAGATTGGCTCTTAATGGACAAGATGACTTTGGAAAACTGCAAGAGAAGGAAGTCCAACTTGACGCCATCAAACAACATCATCTTTCTATCTCAAGTCCTTGGGAAGGAATTAATAGTGGATGAAAATGCAAAATCTAATCTAAACATCTGGCTGGAGGTATAACCAACCATAACAACACATGAGAAAAGTATCAAGAGCCACCAAGCTCTGTGACTATTTTTACCATCATTTGTTCCCCTAAAAATTGCAGCCAAACAAAACAAAAAAAAGGGAGGTTGACTTAGCTGTTCAATCATCTGTTAACCTGTCTGTGATTAACTGATCCATTCATTCTGAAGCCAAACAAAAGCATCTGGAATATTTTTTTTTTGGCTGCCAAGGAACTGAGCAGCTGGCAAGGACCACAGAGACAAAACCTTCTTCATAAAATTGCTGCCTCTCCCAGGAAAACAGAGAAGTATAACAGATTGAAAGCAAAATAGGTCAGATTTATTTCTGGAACTCTTCCACCAAATATGGCGATTGACTGATTGGTCAGTGATAATGACAGACAACTCATTGTACTAAAGATTGTAAGATAAGAAATATTTGCATGCATTTTTTCTAGTGGCAAATCCATGTTCTTCCTCTGGTGAGTGTAGAGATGCTTGATAATGTTTGCAGGTAGCATAAGAATAATGGTCTATTTCATTAATTGTATTAGTTAATTTAGTTATGAGATTTATATCCCACCTTTTTTCCTCTTAAAATCATGTCAGGCAACTAATAGTATTAAAAATGGAAGCAATATTACCCATCATGCTTCTACAATATCTTTTGGAGCCAATAACTTTAGGCAAAGCACAGAAAAGAAAATAGTAAGCCAAATAAATTAAAGGATGAGTTGGGGGGGCGGGGGGAAACAGAATGTTTAATGCTTTGAAATGTTTGTTGAAATTAACTAGGAAAAAAACAGAATGAAGAAAACAACATACTTTGCAAGCCTTACTAACCCTCGTTTGCATAACCATACAGCCAGCAGCATCTAAGGCAAACCGTAATGATGCTAATTACATACATGCAGAATGTCATTATGTAAATGCTGCCAATACATTCTTGCAATCTGACATTCAGAAATTGCAGGGAGTCCTTGATTAATGACCACAATTGGGACAAGAATTTTGTGGTTGTTAAATGAATTGTGCCCAATTTTATCTCCTTTTTTTTGCTACGGTTGCTAAGTAAGTCACTGCAGTTGTTCAGTGGATCATGTGATTGTTAGGCTGATCCATCTCCCCCCTTTCTTTGTCGGAACCCAACTGGGAAGGTCATAAATGGTGATCACATGACCCCAGGATGCTGCACCTGTTGTAAATACATGCTGATTGTCAAATGCCTGAGTTTTGATCATGTGACTGTGGGGATACTGGGGTGGTTATAGGTGGTAAGTAGGCATAAATCATTTTTTTCAGTGTCATTATAACTTCAAATAGTTGCTAAATAAATGGTTGTAAATTGAGGACTAGCTGTATGTTATATTACTTTATATATTGCATTATATTACATTATATATATTACATTACTTTATATATTGCTGGTTGTTTTTTAAAATTTCACATTTCTCTCTTTTTGAGGATCGGTTAATTTCATCCGATCACAACTTCCTTGGTTTTACCTTCCTCTTGGCTATTTACTCTTTCTGCATATATTTGTTTTGCAATTTGGTCCTCATTCATTCTACATACTCCTTTTCTACCGTTACTCAGTTTTGTATTTTATGCATATATATTCAGCATCCATCCATTCTTAATCCTAATTCTCACTGTTTGTCACACACATTTCTTAAGTAGCTCATCCCTGCTGCATCCAATTTGCTTCATTTCTTGGGAATATACCCAATTCTTCCTTCAGTATAACAAAATCGGTAATAATACACCCTTTTACTTAGCCATTTGCACTTCTTTTGAGAAACATTTAGTCCTCATAACAGACTACATGCTGTCCACTTCCTCTTTCTCTGAGCAATTGCACCATCTTAAAATGCCTTTATTGTCTTATCTTTAATCAACATTTTATCGAAGTGTATACATTAATTCATCCATTTGTTCTAATTTTTCATTTTCAATTCACTGCACTTCCATTGTCAAACACAATTACTGGTGTTTGATATATTAGTTTTCAGACCCACTTACCTTATTACATCATACATTCTAACATTTCCTGGAGATCATTTTGTTTCTCAGCCAACAGATGGCATCACCTGCATGCAAAGTACAGGCACAATCATATCCCAACCTACATATCACTAATATCACTGAAAGTATCCCATATGTTGTATATTTATCCATAAATACCTTAAGCAAAGCGACTTCATAAACCCTTGGTTTAACAGATAACAGATAATCAGAGTTGGAAGGGACCTTGTAGGTCATCTAGTCCAACCCCCCACCCAAGCAGGAGACCCTACACTGTTTCTGACAAATGGCAGTCCAATCTCTTCTTGAAAGTCTCAAGTGATGGCGCTCCCACAACTTCCGAGGGCAAGCTGTTCCATTGGTTGATTGTTCTGTCAGAAAATTTCTCCTGATTTCCAGGTTAAATCTCTCCTTGTTCAGTTTCCATCCATTATTCCTTGTCTGGCCTACAGGCGCTTTGGAAAATAGCTTGACCCCTTCCTCCCTGTGGCAGCCCCTCAAATATTGGGAGACCACTATCATGTCTCCCCTGATCCTTCTCTTTACTAGACTAGCCAAGCCCAGTTCCTGCAACCGTTCGTTTTATGTTTTAGCCTCCAGTCCCCTGATCATCCTGGTTGCTCTTCTCTGCACTTTTTCTAGAGTCTCGACATCTTTTTTATAATGTAGTGAACAAAACTGGATGCAGTACTCTTGGTGTGGTCTTACTAAGGCTTTATAGAGTGGTATTAGTACTTCCCTTGATCTTGATTGTATCCCTCTGTTAATACAATTTAGGATCGCATTAGCTTTTTTGGCGGCTGCTGCACACTGCTGGCTCATACTTAGCTGGTTGTCCACTAAGACTCCAAGATCTCTCTCACAGTTACTGCTATTGAGCCGGTTTATTCCTGGCTCACTCCTGGGCTATTCATAACATTACATTTGACTACGTTTTTTCACAAATCCTGTACTTCCAATGCATATAGCTGCATTTCAACATTCAACTCCATGTTTTTGCAAACCATTCCATAATTTAATAGAATGGAGATGTTTAACAGCTGAAATTTATATTTCTACTATGTAGCATTTTTTTGTTACCAGAAGTGATTCATCACGAACACATTACACTCCACCTAACAGTGTAGAACAAGGGTGTCAAACTCACGGCCCGCAGGCTGGATGCATCATGCACTGGCCAGGCCCACCCCTGGTTTAGCAAAGGGGGTGGAGGAAGTTGTGCTATGTCACGTGACATGTGGTCACAAATTTGACATCCCTGGTATAGAATACTTCCTACATATCTACTACCAATGTGGCTCCAACATCATTCAATGAACAGTTCCTGGAACCTGAATCCTTGCAGGGATTTTATCCACTTCAGTTAACCTTATAAATCCATAACCTCTGTGGATTTTGATTGCTTTTTTCATGGTGAACATAATCAGAGAAACCTCAAGTGGGATGCATAATGTTCACTCAGATCTGAATGACATGCTGTTAAGTAGCTCTCCTCCCTGCTCTTAAGTTACTATTAGAATTAATGTTAATTAGATTTGATAACTTTAAAGAAAGTTGGTCTCCCTCTTGTGCATTTCTTCCAATATGGCAATACCCCTTGTGATTCACAGGAGAATAATTTCCTGATTTTTTTTTAAATGTCAGCAATATTCCTTGTGATTATGCAGTAAAGATAAAGAATAAATGTAATGATTTAGATTGGATAAACAGACATCTGCAGTAAAATTTATGATGCTATGACAGATGAATCAAATAAAAAATATTCCAAAATGCAAAATAATAAGAAAACAAAATGTCTATCTGCTGACAAGCTTAAGAAGGAAGAAAGCAAGCAAATTAGCAACAGATGAAAATTTGTTCATCTTAATATGGGTTTCCAGAGAACAATAAAAAGGGTTTATATTTAAAGAAGTAGTGCAAAGAAATGTTGAGATCATAATCAAATGGAAGGGATAAGATATTTATTTAGAAATCAAGGATTGGCAGAAAAAAGAAAGTAAAGCAAAGATTTAATGGAAAAAATATATAAAACAATGGTACAAACATATGGAATAACTGCACAGATAATTCTTGGATTACAATGGCAACTGGCACTAGAACTTGTCGCTAAGTGATACAATCATAAAAAAGTGATGTGACCACATTACTTAGCAACAACAGTCCCGGCAGTCCTGGTTGCTGTCATAACTCTGGGACTGTGCAGATCATTAAATGGGCAGAGGCAGGAGTCCTAGGCAAGCAAGCCAGTGGGTAAGAGCTATGGGAGGAAGACTACCACAGGCAGGCACCAGGGAGGATCGAGGGGGCTGCAAGTGGCACTCATAATTTGATCATGTGAGCACAGGGGTGTAGCAACAGCCAAATTTCAGACAAGTCATTAGGTCTGTTTTTAAGCACCATAACTTTGAATGATCATTGAGTAAATGGATGTAATCCTGGGACTACCTCTACCAAAAAAATAAAAAAAAAATCCTTAAACAAATTACATATAAAGTTTGCTTACTGGAGTTGTCATAGGCATTTCTGGTAAGTGAAATATTGCAACAAAAAAGGCTACAGGAGTTGATGAAATGTCAACTGCTTAAAGCCTTGCAACATTGGTTACCAGTGGTTTGTTAGCAGTTACGGAAAACACAGCAGTGTGTAAGAGAACTCCATACTAAAGGAGCTCAGATGTCAAAATAATTGCGCTTATCCCATGCTAGAAAAACAACGCTCAAGATTTCATAGAATCATAGGGTTGAAAGGGAACTTCGACCCTTTGCCCAAATCATACCATTTCGGACAAATGGTTATCTAATGATTTCTTGAAAATCTCAGTATCCACTGTTTAATAGTTCTCATTGTCAGGAAATGTGCTTCTTGTCTTACCTGAGGTGCTATGGAGAATAAATCAATGACCTCCTCTCTGTGGCAGCCCTTCAAGTTTTGGAAGATTGCTATCATGACTCCCTTCAGTTTCTCTCCATTAAGCTAAACATGTATTTTAGCCATTCTTCATTGGCTTGTGTCCACATACCTTATAATATCTGCTGCTCTTCTCTGCATACTCTTGAGGGTCTTTTTTTTTTTTTTTTTTGTATTGTGGTGACCAGCCCTCCAAACAATATTTCAAATGTGGCCTCACAAGTGTCAGCTATTCTGGATACTTACTAATAAGGGCATGGAAGGTGTAGAGTTCCTATGACCGTATCATAGTAGGATTCACTATAATGCAGGCAAGGGTAATTGAATAAAGACTTTTAGATTTCAAAAGCGCTGACATCAACAAGTTTAAGAGAAAAAATAGGAACGTTTCTATGAAATATGCCAGAAAATAACAAAAATAAAAGTTTCTTTTGAGGAGCAAAAGGAAAATCTAAGAAATGGTTGGCCTGCTAATGGGAGAAGATGGCAAGGTAAAGGCCAGAAGGGTGGAAGCAGAATTGCTCGTTTCCTTTTTTGCAGTTGTCTTTAATTTAAAAAAAGGTCCAGCTTGTCAAAAACAGCACTGTGGGAGACAGAAGAGGAACTCAGTTTAAGACAGGTAAGGAATTGGTTAGAGAATTCCTAGCTGCTCTGAATGAGTTCAAATCTCCTGGACTGGATGGTTTATACCTTAGGACAGTGGCCCCCAACCTTTTTTGTCCCACGGACCGGTACCGGCATCACAAAATGATCCACGGACCGGTACCGGCATCAGCACGCACGACCAAGGCAAGGCGAGCCGAGCAACCGGCCAGCCAGCCGTCCCCCGCTTCTCCCCGCCCTCTTCAACTCCTCCTTTGTACCTTTGTCAATGGGCTTTTCGGGCTCTTTCTTAATTTCCTCCTAACGCGAGATTCTGCCGCCATCGGGACGGCTCTTCGTTCAAAGCCGCCCCCCCGACGAAACTAAGGCGCGAGGATTCCTTCAGCACCCAAACGCCGCTTTCCAACCGACAACTGACAAGCTCACCCGGAAGAACTTTCTCAAGCGCCGTCGAAACAAGATGGCGGCGCCCACTTCTTTGCGGCCCGGTAAAAAATGATCCACAGACCGGTACCGGTCCGGGGATACTGAAGAGGCTGGCAAGTTCTTGACAAACTAACAACTTTCATTATCCAAAAGGTGGAGGAGGAGGGAACAAGTTGTCAGGAACCTGTTCAATCTCCCACTGCAGAGTTAGTTTCCTACTTGATATCAAAGTAATTAAAGTCCCCCATTACTATACTGGTTTTTCCTCAATGCAGTTGATTTACAGAAAGTTCATCTATTTCCTCTGCTTTGTAATGTGGCCTGTAGTACACTCTTGTAGCAAGGTCCTCTCCTCCTCCCGTTATATTTATCCACATACTTTCAAGAAGCCTTTCATGGCTGGCATCATGTATTTCTCTACAAGTGCAGTAATTCTTTGCATGTAATACAATTCCTACTCTTTTGATGGGTCTGTTTCTTTTGAACAAGTTCTATCCTTCTAGTAATACAAACTAGCAATTCTTAAAACTTACATTTAAGAATCATCCATCTCCCTTGCAGAAGAACTCTGGGCAGTATACAATAAAATACTGAAAGCATAAAAACAGTATATAAAATTTACAAAAGGTAAGGAATGTTAAAATTGATTAAAATATGAGAGGCCTTCAGGGCACTAACTAGCCCCACAGCAGCAACATCTTCTATATGCCCAAAGCAAGGCCTCAGAGCTATGTTTTTTCGACTTTCCCAATTATTCTACAGTTGAAATTCTAAAAACGGTATTATGAATTTGGTATTATTACTATAACATGAAGAAACGGACACTTTAATAACATTTTTCATATGCTCTTTAAAAGCAAAATAAACTTATTCATAATTTCCCCTTTCAATAGCTATTTTAAAGGAATTCAGCCTGATTATTAAACGGATCAGAAATCCACTTGAACTGGATTCATTGTTTATTTTATTCTGTTCCTCCAGTGACAAAAAGGTGCACATTCTTGGACGACTGAAGCATTTGGGCTGCCCGCTCAACACCCACCACGGCAGCCAACTTCTGGGCATCATATTTGGAGTAAAATGCAGTACAAGTCAAGGTAGCCTCTCCCTCCATGCCTGCTAATTTTACCATATTGCAGATCTCACTATAGAAATGTGGATAGGTTGGCAGTTCATAAAAAATAAAGTTCTTGATGCCTCTAATGGAATACCTGAAAAACAACCAATATAATTAATACATAATTCCTCAAAACTATAAGCATTACTTTTTTTCCTAGAATTTAAAATAACTGCCCCTTAAATTAAAAAGATCAGAGGTCACAATGCCAAATCCAGCCTTTTAAAAAAAATCACAAACTCTCTTTCCCTCCTCATTCCTAACTAATATTTTGTTTACAATTCATTTTAGCATTAAGAAAGTTAAAGATACAAAAATAGAACTATACTCTAAATATTGGCAAGATTGGGCAACCTGAAAACTGTGGAACTCTTGTCATCTTTTCCAGATAAATCCTGCTGCCAAAAAACACCAAAATATTGTCAAGCTATATATTTCTTCATCTTTTTTCAAAATAAAAGCGAAATAACTGTTGCAAGTCTCCACTAGGCTTCACTTTTACCACTTTGCCATTAGATTCCCCAAACACATTCAAAATAGTCAAATTTGCCCCTGCTTTCTGCAGAGACGAAGCTACCATTTTCTATAGTTCTAACAGCTATTGTTACCTCAACGAGTTTTGGGCCCACATGGTCCTTATCTTTGCCATGTAATTTATTCCATACCAGAACTGAGTCTATATTCTGTAACATAGGCTTATATCAAAACCAGTTTCTTCTCTTCCATCCAAATCTATTGATATGCATAGCGTCCTCAACATTTCCTCAATTACCCATCCTCTGAGAGCCAGCAAGACAGTCATCTCTGGGTTCCTTCCACAAGATAGTGCTATCTAGCAGGACATAGGAGGAGGTACTTTTCTGCCATGGAGCCCACTTTTTAAAATATCTCCCTCTCCTCGTTGACCACAAGGCATTAAAAAATTGCCTTTACTATCAAGTCTGGGGCCCTAATAGTGTGGATGAGCCTACTGTCTGGTTATACTGATTGTGCAGTGTTTGGTTATTCTCAGCTGTTATTTTATGGTGTCTTATGTTATTTATACTTTAATAATTGGTTATGTTTTTATTTTATTAGCTGCCTGCATATGACATGCGTATGAGATGGGTGAACATATAAATATATTAAACAAATAAACTAAAACATGCTATGCTATGTGGTCAAACAATAAGGTTTCATTTCCATTTAGGAAAGAAAACAATTCTCAACTTATGATTGTATGTTTGTCACTAGAGAATTTAGGACTAAGAAATTCCCAGGATTTAATTAGTCTCAAACATGCTGTCCACGTGCTCTGCCATTTTCAACAGACTGGTTCAGAAAGTGACAAATATGTAATATGTCACAGAATAACACTTTCTCATCTTCATGATTCACAAATCTCCTTAGCAAGCTGACATCCATCTAATTTACAATGTTGGTTCAAGACATAAAAATGAATCACACAGTGCATTTTTATCGGCAATAATTTCTAGACTATATTTTGTTTAGCACTGAAAAGAAAAAAAGGAAGATTTATATCTAAGAAATATTAGCTTTTAATACATTAAGAATTGAAACTGACTGTAGAGCCTTTGGGAAGTTGTCTATTCTTGCCATATAAATAAGAGAGAAATAATATGACAATTTATTTAAAGCAAGTATAACTACACTTTCCCACTTTCCTCTTATTCTGAAAGAATAGACACTATTTCAATGAAACTCACCTTTTATAAAATTGGAATCGCTCTGTGATAATTAGAAATTGTTTTTCTCCACTTAGGAATAAATGTCTTGCCCTACAAATGCCAGATTTACTGGAGTATTCACAAATGTGTGCAAAATTGAGTTCTTCCTTCTTGAAATAATTCCGAAGCCGCACATAATCAAAATAGGATGGAACATAGATGAGTGTGTGTGTCATGATTGCATCCCGGTACTCAGGTAACACTTTGTCAATGAAAAAGTTAAACCTGGTCAAGAAACACAAATGTTGATACGCCGTTATCAACTCATAAAGCATTTCTGACAGCTGTTTGATTTCAAAATTGAACTTCCCAACTTCTAATTCATATGTAATTTTCAGAATTCTCAACCATAAGTACCAAAGCAAATCTCAATTTAACTGGAGAGTATCAGACTGGAGAAAAAGCAGATCAAATATGGAACAAATGCCAAATATTTTAATGTCCACCTATTGTTATACATCAAGTCTCTCACTTTTCTTCAAGAGGTAACTGCGCAGAAAAAAATGCTCTGGTATGGGGAAAATTCTGTTCAGGTTTCCTCACATTTCCCAAATTCCCTCAGTTGACATTCATTGTCCACTATGCAAGCCCCATTCTCATGAGCTACTGAAGACAGAAGGATCCTGCTTTAGAATTTTTTAACTAGTTTTTCTTTTTACTAATGCAAAATTTAACCCATCCACCCCGGTACCTGCTAACACCCTCACTCTTCAATATGTGAATGGCCTATTTTTTGTGTTAGAAATCATTCTTCCTATACAAGACAGTTTATTATTATGTAGCCCAGCAGCATTCAATACAAGCAATCCAGACCTTTATATTAAAACATCAATATTCTTGCACCCCCAGCAAATGTGTAGCTGCCAGCCATAGTCCAGAGCATTAAAGAAGTACATACCTTGCATCTATTACAGAAACAGAGCTGTCAGCTTCTATTTTCCGAAAAACATGAGGAAGCTGTACTACAACATGACTAATTGACCCTGTCAAGGGTGCATTCCTTACAGCTACCTGCAAGACACAATTGAAACAGTGAGATAAAAGTAACATTAGATTGGAGCGTTACATCCAAATATTCAGTCAAAAAAATAAGAAATGGTTTGATAGACTAATCTAATTTAGAAACTGGCATCTAACAATGACTTGTTAGATCTCTTAGAAGCAAGCCAGCAAGATATGGTAAGGGTGATAGCCAGTTATCTGGTATTAAGATTTATTACTGCTTATGAACATTGGAGTCTTTACTGAATTGCCATGAATGTTAATTACTAATTCTTTATAATTCTCTTTGTCAAATCTCTTTACTACCTTTCCCATTTATAATGAAGTACAGCATTAAAAAACCTGATCAATAATTATTTACTAGGTGGGAATTTTAGCAGCCAATGTCATACGGATCTGAAGACCATTAGGTAGGAAATACTGCTTTACATAATCCTCAATAGTAGGCATGGCTTCAAATTTCATTACTTCTCCCTCCTAAGATAAGTGGAAAGAGATTTTCTTTGTGTTTCTATTTTGCTTGTAGTACTAAACTACTTGAAATATTATAGTAGTTAATGTTTTTTACATCCCTATTTGATTCACACCCTAGCCAGTGTCTCTTTTCACTTTTACCATTGGGCAAAAGACACAGAAGTTATAGCCAGCTGGACAAATAGGTTTAAAAACAGCTTCTACCCATGGGCTGTCAGACTCCTAAATACAATATAGCACCACAAACAGATTAATATGATGAATTGCACTGATGCCAGTGTAGTATGTAATATGTATATACCATGATGTAAGATCATACACCAGAGTAATATACATGTTGCACAGAATATGACGTAAATATGGAACCATATGACTAGTTTCCCCAACTACTTGTATAAAGATTATTCTTGTATTATTCATGTTATCTTGTATTCTTGTATGGACTGCGCCAGTAGAGGCTAAACCAATTTCATTGTATACATGACAACAAAGGTTTTGAACTTCATTTAGCAGCTATTTTTCCACTGTGAGAAGATGCCAAAACAAGTAAGTTATGTTGCACAATATGTAAATGGAATTTATTGTTCTCCGATGTGGTGACAGCAATCAATTTAGTTGTTGTTAAAAAGAGTTCTGCTCAAATCAGGAAGAAATGATCTATCATATATCATCAATCAGCACAATGGCATTTGTTAAATATCAGGCATAGGGAGTAACGAAGAAAGTGGGCTATCACGTATTTTATTAATATGTGTGGTCTGGCTGAATGTATACGAGTTATCATTATGGGATACAGAAATTCAATAAAAGGGCTCTTTCTGGTCTCCTACAGTGAGCTGCTGCAACCTGTCAGAACTGCTTTCCTCTCCACAGATACTTTTGTTGTCTCCATTTGCCAAATTTGGGTGGAAAAGTGTAAATATGGTTTATAAGTGTAGAATAATTATTTGATCTCAAGGGCACTACTTGTGATCCTTATTATACACAAAGGTTTGTTTTATAAAAGAAAGTTGGATTGTTGAACCAGGATATTTGTGATAAGAAAGGATACATAAAACCTATGTACAATAAATATTTTATAGACAGTAAATCATAAATATCACAAAAGTCAGTATCAGTTTAGCAACACAAGATAAAAGTAGCCATTAATAGAAAGTTCAGATTGCTTGGGAACATTACACCATGTGAAATACAATGTATTCACATCTCTGCAGTTTTCTTGGCAAGTTATCAGAAGTGGTTTGCCATTGTTTTCTTCCTAGGCTGAGCATGTGGGACTGGCCCAAGATCCCCCAACTGGCTTTGTCCCTATGGTGGGATCCATTTCTAGCCTGGTGTCTTTTATCCTACACCAAACTAAGTTTCAGAAAGTTTTATACTGGTCTGAACATTTCTTATTACTACTTCCACTTTGAACAATACTTAATGGTTATAATGAGAGCCCAACATATACTCTTCCAAACACTTCAATGGCCATGTTATATCAGTGAACTAACCTGCCCCCTGTAATTGAAGCAATGCTTATTGAAGATAGAACTGATCTGAGGATGATGGAGGGCACTGAAGAGAAGTGTCTGGCGATAATACTTGGACCAGTTATTCAGACTGAACATTCGTACTCGTGAAAAATCCACCCCATGAGATTCCAAAGGTAATAGGTTCATGTGGTTAATCAGGTGCTGCAAGCAGAATAATGGTTAAAACATAGTAAAAATGTATCATTGTATTTCAGTGTACAGAAAAAGGAAAACAAAGAACCTCTCCCAAAGTCTATGTATTGCATGAAAGAGAAAAACAATCTGAATAGTTATTTGGCATATTAAACTTGATAAGCACACCAACTGCTTCAATTCTTTAGACTTCATCAACTACTGCAAAAAGTTTTTAATTTTTTTCCCTCAGACTTTACTTAATCAACACCAAAGACGGCATCTAAAAGATTAAAGACGTCTATTGCTACAAAATATGCTAGTGTCTCGGTGTCGACAGTAATGTTTCTCAACCTTGACGATTTTTAAAATATATGGATTTCAACTTCCATAATTCCTCAAAAAGCTAGAAACACTATAGTCTACAGAAACATGATTTATGTTTAATGCAGTTTTGGAAAGCGTAACAAAAATATTTTAGCTGGTACTGTTGATTTTCAACCAATCAACAACAACCACCAAAAATCTAGAGTAAATAGGGAGAATAAAAAGCTTTTCCCATTTTTTCCATGTTTCCTATGATTTCAAGCAGTATTGTGCAGACCTCCTCTCAGTCCCCCATGAAAGCACTCCCTATAATTTTCTAGGACAAAAGCTTTCAGCAATGCTTATCATTAAGAATATATGCATTTTCAGAAAAAAAAACATTAAGGAGCATTTCATTCAAATGAAAAACAGTTAAAAGATCTAAAATCTACCCTCTGTGTGAGGCATTTCATATCTGGTTGTTATAGTTACACAGCATGTTCTGGTTTTTAAGAAGTGAAAAGGGATTACCAAAACATGTTCCCAGTTTTGCATCAGGTAAATGTCAGCTTCATCAATTATAAGAATTTCTATTGAGGAGAGGAAATCATAGTCTCGCTTGTTCTCCCCTTCAGCTCCTATCACAGTTCTCAAACCAAGGGGAGAGGCAATAATAATGTCCGAGGAGTAAAATGGGGCATACAGCCGCATGCTCTTCTGAAGAACTGCAACACCTGCCCAGATGCAAGACACACATATCAGCCAGATTACATATTTAACCATTGCTTACAATATCCCATAAGAGTCAAGGGAAATTTCTGCATTTTATGATGGGCAAAAGAGACTCCAAAAGCTACCATAGGAACAGTCAATCTGAACCTGAGCAATTCCCACCTGCTCTGGGAAGAATGGCCTAATGAACTGAGGAAAGTATGTAAAATACCTGGAAGGTAGCAGGTGAATGCAGCCTCAATAAGCTACTGATTTACCCAATTAATCCCCCTTTAGGAATTTTACAGTGGATGAGCCATCTTTAAGGCAAAATGTTAAAATGAAGGTTATAATGAAGCCCTTTTAAGAATGACACAAAACTGGATTCACAAAGATTACTCCCCCAGAAAAATCCAACTAAAGAAAAAAAACCAACTGGATGCAGTCAAACATTATTTTAAACCATAATAAAAGCAGCTGGTGCATGCCAGTCATTCCGTCCTACTGTGAGGGTAGATTAACTCAAGCCATTTGAACATGAGATCAGAGACCAGATTCCTAAAATCTTGTTCAAAATTACCTATGTATTATGTATTAACATTTACCCAGATTTCATTTTAACTGTAACTTCTATTACTGTACCTACAAACAAAATACCAAGTAGAAACAATCTGTACGAGCAGAGTACAAACTATAAAACTGTAACCACAGCAGTATCAAAAAGATATCAAAATATTAAACGTTACCTATCCTGAAGTGGTCATCAATGTTTCCAGCAAAGGTGGCTTCATAATCTTCAGGCCTTTTCAGATTTGGCGGCTTCTCTTCTGGGCTGGAACCAAATTCGCCCTTAAATCGTTTTTTATTACTTACATCAATTTTCTTTTGACTTGCCAATTCAAGGAGGGCAATTAAAATATGGACTACACGTAAAGCAGATTCTCGGAAGGGGACCACCATCAATACCTTGTCAGGAAAATGTAAATTCAATTATTGTATTATTTAAATGCATGATGTTTTCTTAACTTTGGGGGTGGGGGCAGTTAGGAGAAACTTTAAAAATTCTTATCTATCACTTTCATTTTTAAAAAAAGCACTGTATTCTTATTTAGTGTGATCTGCAAGGACACTGCAAGTCTATTGAGTTGGCTGCACTTTCAGCTACCTGCAGTGGAGACTCTCATTTTAAGATATTGATAAAGGTATGGTTTACAGGCGATGAACGTATTATATGTTATAATACGTATATATTTTATTTTTTTTCACCTTTGGTCTAGTGAGACCTTGATCCCTGAAAGCATCCTCATCCATTCCAGCTTCTTGGTCTCGTCGCTTAGCATTGTTGCCAAGCACCTGTGTATTAGCCTTTAAGACGTGGTTCAAGGCATGTAGGCAATAGACATGCCTCACTTCTTCCCCATTTTTTAAAGCAGTCCTTCCGGGGTAAAACAAATCCTTGTATGAATTCATAATGCAGAACAGCTCTTGCTGCAGTGGGCTAAATAGCTGGCCTTTTGATTTTGTCTGAGCAGAAAGCAATTGTCTGTTCACTTTCGGCCAAGTTGACTTTAGTGGCTTGCAAAGATGAAGGTGTTCCAGATCAACTTCTTTACTTGGATTAATCACTCCAAATTTCTCCAACTTGGAAGAAAAAACTAATTGACCCAGTACTGGCCACTGACAAAAAAAGAAAAAGAAAAAATAATAATAACAAGGTAACAGAACTTCAGCTTAGCCTCTCCTGAATGATGAAATCCTGAACTGCATATACAAAAGCACACTATTCAGACTATCCACAAGGAGCGGTCCAAGATGTCAGCATAGCATCCACAACCAAGCATACAAAGTCCCACAACACATGCAAAAAGGGTGTTGTCCTCCCTGAAAGACACTCCTGAACCCATTCATCTCTTGCAATCTCCTGCATACTCAGAGTACACACTCTGAGCCGCAAAGCTGCAAAAGATGTTCAAAATAAGATGCCACATTATAACAATGTGGAAGAACAGGAACACTCACAAATCATAAGGGCAGTAATCATACCAGTTGTATTTAATACATTCTTCCCTCCATCCTGTCCCATCTATTTTTCTGGAACCAGCTTCAGCAGCCACTCAAAGAGCAACAGATCCTCCCTTGATTTTTGAGAAGGTTCAAGGATACATTACCTCAACTTGGCTGGTCAATTTTGAGCACACGCTTTTATCTATTTCTTCTTCTTCCAGCTCTTTATCCAGGTGGCATTTAAATGGATCTGTGTCAAGAAATAAAATATGTTTCTGACTAACTATTTCAGAAACTGAAATTAAAATTTAGTTTGCAAGCACTCAAAAGAAGGTATCAAGTGAAAAGATGATTAGATGATTCTATCAATTATTCCAAAGTATCAAATAGAAAATACAGTATATAGCGCAGGGCTTCATTATCGAACTAGGAACACCATCAGTGCGAGTGTGTGGTAAAGACCCCCCACACACACACACACATTGGCAGGATGAGCTACTGTTTATAAACAGGGAGCAAACCCTGAGCTTGAAAAAGTATTGAGTGTGATCCCTTGAACAGAAATCCTCAAATTAAAGGGAACACAAGAGAGTTCGCAATTTCTCGAAATAAGATACTGAAGTATGCACCATACCAAAGAGGAAACAAAACAAACAAGTGTCAGTTTAGCAAACCTTGTGGTTGTATATGAGATTTTCAATTGAGCTAAGAGTTAAAAGGGATATGTAAAAAAAAAAAAAACAGAAGATGGGGATAATTATCAAGTAGGTGATTGTGGGTAGAACCATCAGCTGAAGGGGAGGGGACCCACCAAGGTGAGTAAAGAGATATTCCAACTTAGAGCTGTTTGGGGGAGGAAATGTCTGAGAAAAAATTCTCAGGTTTATATCTGCCGTTTCTCAAGGGAAGGCAGAAAGTCTGACAAGATTCTTGTAATGTAGATGATCAACAATAAAATATTTGTTTGGATCTCGCCATGAGTGGTTCTTGTTACTTATGCTAAACAGTGTCTCAGTAAATAGCTAATAAAAGAGAATGTTGGAAAGGCTAACATACAAAGGGAGTTTAGGCTCTCGAGTGAAGCTAAAAGCAACAAAAAGGGTTTATTGGCTATATCAGTAGTAAAAGAAAGAGGTGGACCCACTGTTAGAAGATAACAGAATTTTGACAAGGTGAGAGAAGGCAGAGCTCAACTCTTACTTTGCCTTTGCCTCTCCCAATTGTAGTAAAATATAAAAAGCTGACGGACTGACAAAAACAGTAACCCGAGGTAAATAAAGAGATTGTTAGGGATGTCTGGTTTCTATGAACAAGTTTAGTCTCAGGGACCAGACTACTTAGTAAATGTTTAAGCTCCAATTCATACATTGCAGAATCCTGATTTAAGAAATACACAAGTCAATTTACAAACGGTCCTCCTTCCTTTGTTTGTTTTTTTAAAAATCAAAGACAATTATGACATTACCATGTGTTACTTTTGCAGAAGGTGTTCTCTTTTTGATATCTGTAGTGGAATCACCACGTTCTTCATCTATAAAATTGGATTCCAGATTAAATTCAAGTTCAAGCTGGACATCTGTACACTCTTCAGCAGCTTCACACTGTAAGTCCTGAAGAGCATCTGAATCTGTAGGCTCCTCTTCACTATTTTCCACTAGGGATGTTTCTTTATTGAGAACAAACAAAAAGAGAAAGAGAAATAAGTTGCCTTTGTTCAAGAGCCAATGTCCATGATTGGTTTGAGATCAGCAACTTGAGGTTCATTTTAGAAAGAAAGTGTAAACTTCCATTTAATCTTAAATTATTAGTTGGGAGCCAATTACAATAAATGAATACAACATATTAATGTGAAGAATTCTTAAGAGTCTTTTCCTCTAAGAAAGTATGCCCCTCTTTGTTTTCTGCCTCCTTTCCTTTAGATCAGTGGTGTCAAACTCAATTTCATTTGAGGGTTGCATCAGGGTTGTGTTTGATCTTGGAAGGGCTGGGTGGACGTGGCCAGGGTGGGCATCGTCAGCTTGATATCACACGTGTTGGGGTTGTCCGGGCAGGGATGGGGGATCCATTGTCTCCAGCGGAGAAAGGCAAGACCAGGGAGAGCACCAAACAATGGCCTCCTGCAGCCCTCTGCCAGTGAAAACAAAGCTCATGGCCCTCCCAAGTTCTGTTTTCGCTGGCAGGGGCATTGCGGGCCAGTACTTCACTGTTTCTGGGGAAGGCCAGTGGGCCAGATCTAAACACCCCCCAGGCCGGATCCAGCCCTGGGCCTTGAGTTTGACACCCCTGCTTTACATCAATGTTCATCAATGGAGAGATAAAAGATAAATTGAACCACATCTCCCAGTATTCCAAACATAGTAATTATTTCCCTTATAGGCTCTGGAAGATAAGAACTATAGTCTTACTGGGCGCTGAGTTGCTGGCGCCATCTTTTTGTAAAAGTGCTTCCGTGAGCTTTTCCGGTAGAAAGCTCACCGGAAGCACTTTTCATCAAAAAGATGGCGGCGCACACTGCTCAGGTGAGCTTTTCCGGTAGAAAGCCATTTACCCGAAAAGCTCACCGAGTGCATGTGCTTTTTTGACTAAAGTGCTTCCGTGAAGTCACCGGAAGCACTTTTTCACAAAAAGATGGCGGCGCCCCAGTTGATGGGTAGCACTGGCCGAGCGCGCCCAGCTGATGCCGTCGGCACTGGGTCGCGCGCCAAAAAGGTTGGGGATCACTGCCTTATAGGCTCTGGAAGATAAGAACTGTAGTCCAACCCAAAGAACTAGGCTATACAGATTGTATTCAGATTAACTAAAGCTATTAAGACTTGTCTATGGAGATTCTCAATCAACCAGGTCATGATTGTCCCAAAAGTGCTTTCTCAAAAGGCAATTGGGAAAAACAAAGTCCAGTTGCCTTTCAAAAAGCACCTTTGGGTTATCAAACTTGGGATGCAAAAGTCCAAATAATCACTGCATGGGATGAAAGAGTTAAAGTTTTCTGTATGCCTTAGCTGCCATCTAATGAATTTTAAAGCCCTAACAACTAGAAATAAACAGTGATTGAATCTGTTTTATTATTATTATTATTGTATATAGGGCTATCCAATGATTATTAGATGGGAATAACAAATACTAAGAATCTCTTTTTATCAACTAACAGTCATCCATATTTTTGTACCACAGATCTCATAGTCCTATTATTACATCTACCTCCTAAATAATTTACTCAGTTTCTCCCTTTCAAGCTATTTTAGTGATAGGCACAAATATTAAAAAGTAAACCTTATTGAAAACATCGCAATTTAAGTATAAATATGCACTATATTGCAATGCTTATCTTAAAATACTAATTTCAATTTTCAATCCTTCAATCGGAGTATTGATAGGAAGAAGCCAATTCTTGCCTGCCTACTGGAATTTCTTGGAAATAAAGGCCTACTAGTAAGATTTAATAAAGTTGATTTATTTGGAAAAAATAACAATAGAAATCTAGGATACTTCATTATTCCCTATTCCAAGAATTTTCATATTAGCTGCAAGAAAACCCAGAACTTTCCTGTTCTTGCAATATTTCATTTTTCTCTTAGAACGCATTGATCTGGGATGGTTAATCCCTTTACAGAAATAAATATGTTAAAATAGAAAATGTTCTTATGCATCCATTTGGAATCCTTTAAAACCACCATATATAACAAAACAAAACAAACAAGAATACCTGTTTCTTGGTGAGGCACTTTTATTTCGTTGTCGTCATTCTCCGTTTCTTTCTCATCCCCAAGCTCGTCACTGTCCACTTCTGTATCTTCTTGGGAACTATCTTCTGATTCATCTCCTTCATCCTCATTGTCTGAACAGAGAGATGTTTTTAACATGGCCAGTAGTTTGTGATACACTGGGATTTGTTCTGAATCACTCTCCGCATCATTTTCTGAGCTGGACTGCTCAGAATTTTCATTCTAATAATGGAAATGGAAAAGTATTCCAGTACATACACTAGACAACATAAACACAAGACATTCTATGCAGGTTCAGAGTATTAGTAGACTATGCTAGAGGTAGATAATCTGTAGTGTTCCAGACATTGATTAAATTCAGCTTTCAGCTGTAATACTTGCCAATGGCCAATTATGAAAGATGCTGGGAAGCAATGTTTGGCTTTTGCCAAGCAATTTCAAAACATTCTCTAGTACAGAGAATTTGCAGGTCAAATCAACTTTTTTCTTCATTGACTATGATAATACTGAGCCTAGACCATTATGCACAAGCTCAACCTTCCTGAAGCAAGTACCCTCAAATCTACTGCTTATTCCTGAAATCCCCAGACAATATGAGAATAATGGAACTGTTCTCCAAGAATGCACTTAGACAAAAATAGGCAAATCTGTTTGTAACTATTATTTTTAAATTGTCATCGGTAAGTCTATAGCTAATAAATCAGCATCTCTTTTCTGCTGCCACAAAAACAGTTTCCTCCATTTAGTAAAGTTATTTTCATTTATGTTAAAATACAATTTTTAAAAATTTTTAAAATTTAAAATGATAAAAAATATAAACTTCAAAGTTATTCTGGAACTCCAGGATGTAAAACCCTGATTATAGCAAATGCTGCTGAGAGGGGAGTGGAAATGCCATTTGGAATTTGCTGCATTATTAATACAATAAAAATACAAAACTGTAAAAAATATTGCAATTTACAATGCAATTAAAAAGATTTTGCCATCTGGCATGAAGGCAACAAAAGCAAAGAAAACACTGGGAACCTTTTACTTCATTAATTGCAAATCTTATTTACAAAATTAGCCAAATAGTGTGTATTGTAAGTTTCTTATTATTTTCATTCATTAGTAATATAATAAAACAGGGAAATATGATAAAAGATACCAATATT
Organism: Notechis scutatus; assembly: GCF_049901735.1. Lineage (NCBI taxonomy): Eukaryota > Metazoa > Chordata > Lepidosauria > Squamata > Elapidae > Notechis > Notechis scutatus. Next base: position 48,160,060 of record NC_142009.1, on the reverse strand, counting down.
CCTACCAGTTCACAAATCTGAGTTGGTTTTTCTTTCCCAGAAACCCTGAAAAGAAATAATTTAAATTACTTCCATTTCACTACCTGATAAACCTAAAAATACCACAGATCATAATAACTGAAATAACTAAAAGAATGCATATTTTAGCAAATGAAGGAATTAATACCATTGAAATGCATAATGCTGTATTATATGGTTTTATCTTCTGACTGAACAACAATGGCCTTCAAAGTATGGGAGATCCTTTCTATTTGTTGTGATGTCCACTTACGTAATTCTACTATATGGTTCATTCACAGATGCTGTTTGTTATGGAACAAAGATGTCCAACTAACCATTTGAAAAAAAACTTATTATCACAATATTACCACCAGCTCATCTCTAGCTGTTGCTGAATTAATCTGAAATTGGCTTCACATGTTCTGGTATGAAAATGACACAAAACTTCTCAAGCAGACAATTCATTGAGAAGGAGCTTCAGGAAGACATGATCAGGGTCAGCAACTTGCTGACTCCCAAGTGACCAGAACATTTGATGCCCCTTTCCTTCCAATTTATCATATTTATATAGGATATGATTACGACTCTGGGCAATGTACAATACTTAAAACAACCCAGTTCTGGGCATTGCACCTCAATGGTTATTTCATCAGTGTCAGTGAGCTTGATAAGTTTTATTTCCTGGCAAGAATTATTGGGATTAAGACAAACATAATGCTTCTAATGCTTTCTCAAAACGTTAGAAATACACAAAACGCCTGAACAAAAAGATAGTGGTATGAATGCCCTATAACAAAGAACCAACGCTTTGATCATATATTTTCAACAGCCTCTCCCCTTGAATCAATCTACTTCTGCAAAGGTGCACCACTACTTGCCAACCTTCTCAACTACCTTCAAGAGCACAAGCTGAGACCTGGGAAATCAGATTTATATGGTCAGGGTTATATGGTTCCTTAGTAGCCTGCTGCAGTCTGGTGATAAAGAGATACGGTTCAACTTCCAATGCAGTTGGTTTTGGGGCAGAGAAGGAAGTGTGGTGGGTGGGTGGTCTATGAAATTAAGGATATCTTGGCCTTCATTTCATAGAGTATTCTCAATTCCCCCCCCCCCTATATATATCTCAAATTTTATTTAGAGTATACTTGCAAGTATCATTCAACAATAAAAGGGAGTTTATTGTTTTGTAAACAAATATATTAAATAAAAGAGTCCAGGGCTCTTTGGGGTTATAAAGTGCACTTATGTTTTCCTTAGCCTACCCTACACAATATGCTGGCATTTTATGCCTACCTGAACTAAGCCATTCATGGGTCCACAACTAGCAGAGATTTCTGCCGACAATGAGCCGCAGGAATATAAATAGAAGAGGGAAAGAAGCAGGCAGACAATAAAACAGGGAAGGAAAGGTATCCTCGTCCATTCAGGTACCAAACGCCTTGCTACTCGGAAGAAACTCACGAAAGCCCTGCCTGCTCCTTTGACAGATGAGGCTGCGGAATGGAGAAAGGGAACGTACGTAACCCCCCGAAAGGATGCAACGGGCGCCGTCAGCTCTCGGCTCAGAGGCAATTTTACAACCCGGCTTACCGATCATAAAAGGGGTGCTCTTCCCCAAAATCCTTGAGGTGCTTCTTTTGCTTCTTGCTTAAGTGGCCGATCAGCTGCTGGCGCTGCCGGTGAGCTTTCCTCTTCCCCATCTCTGCAAACTTCCTACTCCGGCTCCCACGTGGTTCCCTTGCTCGAGCCTTTTACGGCCCAAGCCACGCAGAATCACGTCCTCTTGCGACAGACTCCTCCCGAGATTTGGTTGCCATAGCGTAGAAGAACGCTCATGCTTGCTGGGGAATTCTGGGAATTGAAGTTCACGCGTTCATAAAGTCGTTAAGGCAGAGAAACACCGGTTCTCCTCCCACAACGACGACAATGGGAGGGAATTTCACTTGGGCCTTTCTCCAACAAGAATTGGGTTTTTTTTTTTCTTTTCAAAATGCTGTCTTTTATTAAATCCTTTTAATAACCTGTGATGTGCATTGGAAAAGCATGTATAGGGTTATGTTGTAAGTGGAAATCTGGTCCTACCCAGCGGAGCTCTGAGACTAAAATGAAAAAGCTGAATATTTCAGGGAATGCTGGCTATCTTATTACAAAGCTATATATGTTCTATGTGGACAGAATATATTAATTATTAACAGATGTTTGTGAGGAATGAACTTGTCCAAGAAGTTAATGCGCCTTTGGAATAGTGAGTGCTATTTTATATGTTACATGTGCTATTATGAGTGCTATTTTATATGATATTATGGCTGAAACATGATGGTTGCAGGAAGTGGTATGTCAAGTGTAAGGAAGAGAAGGACTAGTGGCGACTTGATAGTAGTTTTCCAATATTTGAGAGACTGTGACAAAGAAGAGAATAACTTATTCTCCAAAGCACCTGAGGGCAAAATAAGTAGCAGATGGAACTTATCAGAGATAATTTCCTTCTTAATCAGTGGAACAGATTGCCTTCAGAAGTTGTGGGTGTTCCAACACTAGAGGTTTCTAAGAAGAGATTGCAGTGTCATTTGTCTGGGTCTCCTGTTTGGGCAGGGGTTGGACTAGAAGACCTCAAAGGGGTCCCTTCCAACTGTTATTCTGTATATTACAAACAAAAATTTAGCTAGAAGTGGACTTCTGAAATAGTATAGGACAATGTTTTCCAGCCCCAAGTCTTGCAAGTTACTGAACAGCAACTTCCATAATTCTAAGCATTGTAATAGTAAATCTTGGTGCCTTTGAATTGTAATTGTATTCCAATGGTCTGAAGGGCATCAGATTAAGAGCCTTTTAATTCTAAAACAAATTAAGGATCCTTGTAGCATCCACCAGGTGCCAGGGAAATAGCAATCCAAGGATAGGAAAACCAAGTGTCCTACAGGGGGTAGTGCTCCTGGTGGATGATTAAGCCCCACCCTCTTTCTGGAATTGATGTTCTTTCAGAGACCAAGCACGATTTTGGAGTTTGGTTTGTAGGGTGAACTGCAAGAAAGGAAGCTTGCTTTCTCCTCCCACTTATTGCCATATCATTTCTGGTAGCGCACTGTCTCCTTTGGCAAGTATTGAGTGATTTGACTTTCTGTTATTTTTATTCTTTTGTATTTGTTTGCTGCCCATGGCTTAAACTTTATAAAACGGGAATTTTTTTGCTGATTAAATAATCCTTTAAACCAAGTATCTTTTTCTGATATTTTACCATACATTGTTTATCAAACTGCTTTTATATCCTACTGCAATTAAAATCACTATTGGAGATTTACTTATATAGGGAAAAAATCCATGCTATATCTAATTAAAAAGTACAACTGATTATATCATAAAACACATTAACATACATCAAGAGCTGATTTTGAATTATACCCTACAAAAAGCTGAATTTTCCTAAATGTGATCAGGGAACTGACATTTTCCTAAATGTGATCAGGAAACTACACATTTAGCCAAGAAACTACATCAATATAGTCAAGAATGTTTCCAAAGGTCAGCAGTGCTTCTAGTTTCATTCCCCCTTTAATTCCTGGATGTGAAAGAGTATGAATTGATTTTCTTGGAATGATTTTTTATGTTGCACCTATAGTTTGTGGAGCAAAACCAGCTGACTAGAAGCCAGCACAAGTTCCAAGACACACTTTAAAAACTGATGTCAGTTAACACATAGCTTCTTGCATTCTGGATCAATGGTAGCTTCTGCATGGTGTTTAAAGGCATCCCCACATAGAGTGTATCACTATTTATTAGTCGAATTTAGATTTTAGAGAAATCTATCAGCTTTCTATCATGGCTATTCTAAATGAGCTTTATGTTCTGCTTCCAAAGTTTACTTCCTATTTCTTGTATGTGGAAGGATGGCTGTACATTTTTAAATTAAATTTTAATCTTGCCTTTTGATTAATTCCAATTTAAAACAACTTTTATTTATTAATATTAAGATACAATTAATCATACAAAATATTATTCAGGAAACTGGAAACTAAACAGCAAATTAAATATTTGTATAAAACCCCAGATTTTTTGGCTTTTAATGGCTGAGTATAGAGGTTAATGAATATAATCATGGGTACAGAAAGTATGATATGGCCATTCCTTTCAGCAGAACTTAAATGATCCAGCATGTCAAATATATACAAATACTTCCATCCTCAGTTTCCTAAGAGTGTAAGTGAATCCTACAATTAATTTCCTATTGAAAATGCTCTAAATGTTTTCAAAAATATTATGTAAAATATTTCAGTTTATAGAGTTAGTGATAGAATATTACAAGTTTGATGGTTCTCTCTTCAAGGCATCTATATAGGAAAACAACTGGAGCAAATTATCATTTCAAATAATGTTGATAAACAATTTGGTATAATATTTGCTTTATTAATATACAGGGATACTATCATTTTCAGCCAAATTATGGTGCAGCTGAAATGTCTTTTTTTCTCTCCTTTGTTTCTAAAATGATAAGCTTTCGTTGCAAAGTTTGAAATACTTGTTTTGGTCACGTAAGTACCCTGATACAGGGCTCTTTCAAAATCGGTGTAAATTTTATAAAACAACTACGGTATTTCATGTTGATTTCCTAATTAACCCATAGGGAAATTATAAAAAAAGAGTCCAGGTTTCTATGATGTAATTGTGGTTTCTTCTACTTCAGGCAGGACATCCCAAACAGGTTTCTGAATATGATCAGGAAGTTTTTCTAATTTGGTCTAAAAACAATGGGAAATATATAGTTACATGCTTATGTTGGAATAGTTTGTATATTCTCTAGTTAAATTATGTAGGTTATTTTTTTAAACCCAACACAATGTGTGAAGAAGGTAGCAAAAGACTTCTGCTGTCTAATTAATATTAAAACTTAAGAATTCAACATCTTTTATATAAACAAGGAGAATGTTTTGTTTCCAAATCCAAAGCAAATCATCATGTTCTAGAAATTGATAGATACTCAACTTATAACCACAATTTGGACTGGAATTTCTGTCATAAGTTATTGTGATTGTAAGTCAAGTCAGATCCTGTTTTACAATGTTTACAATAATTAGTAAGGATTTCCAGTTTCCCCAATGGATATTTTCTCCCAGGATGCTGCAACAGATTGTGAATGCAAGTCAGTTATCAGGTACTTGGATTTGTGATCACATGACCGCAGAGGTGGTATGGCACTTGTAAGCGCAAGCATAGATCACTAGTCACTTTTTACAAGGACACTGTAGTTTTGAACCATGAATGGTCGTAAGTAGAAGACTACTTGTATGCACTGCCCCTCTCCCTGCAGCTCCTAGCCTAGTATAGCTTATCAATCTCCCAATCTTCCCACCATCTTCCTGGTCCCCTTACTTGTTTCTGCTGTTGTCTCAGCATTCTCCCATAGAGACACAGAACTGCTCCTATCCCCTGCCTTTCTTTACCTGTTGACAATCTTGTATTCCTGCCTCACACCCCATCATTTTTGCATGAAACAAAGCAGCTGTGTTATTGTGTGCACAGTGCTTCCAACACAAAAGCAAGTAATTGTGTATATGAAGAAAAACACTTCAGAACAGGCATGCTTTGGTTTGAATACAGGTCACTCCAAAACAACTGCTCCATGCTTAGAAGAGTTTGTGTATGAAACTTTTTGCACATCCCTAAAAACAGAACACAATTAGCAATACCTTTTTGACTTCCATGGCAACTCCTTCTGGTAGATTTCGCTGAATGTATTCCAAATAAACGTTGGCTGTGCTACCAGTTAAATTCTTTAACTGAAATAGAAAGCACTCTTATACTTTTCAGATAACAATAATCTGGGGAAAAATCTGCATGTACAGGTAGCATTAGGTAACAATTATAAATAGTGTCTGACTTAATAAGGCATTTCTCCTAGCTTGAATCACTCTATGTTTTCTTTCAGTTTACTTAAATTCAGAGTATCAAAATATAAAGCCTGATATCATAAGTTAACAAATACCGTGTTTCTCACAAAATAAGGCTGGGCCTTATTTTTTTTTGACTCCCGAAAAAACGGCGAGGCCGTGACTTAATTCCCCCCCTTGCATCCTCTGTCAGGCGGGTGGCGACGGCTTGGATGTTGACCTCAGCGTTGGTGGGGCACTTAGTCTCGGGAGACCTTCCGCCACCGTTGCTTTCCCTTCTCCCTGTGCTGCCGCAGCGTTTAGAGCAACGCCGCAGCATTTAGCATAGCCACACGCGGCCAGCCAGGGCTCCTCCCTGCAACCTGAGCCTAGTGGAGACACGGCTTCAGGCGCTCCTGTCGCCGCCTTCCCGAGCATCGTTCGAAGGCAAAGCCTATTCTTTTAAAAATGACGGCCTACTATTAGTACAACAAAGCCTCCCCTGCCCGAGAGGGCAGCCCAACCCCACCTGGGGAGGCGAATCTCCTGGGGCCGCAGCACAGGATCGGCCCACCCCAGGAGAAGCACCCAGCTGCCATCCCTGCCTGGCGCCAGGCAGAATATGAAGAGCTTTGCCTGGGGCACCCAGCGCAGCTGACAGGCGGGCCCTCCTGCCGGCGGTGGAGCTCTCGCCAAGGCAGCGAGTGCCTCCCCGCCAGGCCCTCCACTCATCCCGCCAGGGCCACACCTGAGCCGGGCAGGCTGGGCAGAGCCGGGAAAGCGAGCCATGGGTGCGTGCCCGCCTGCCAGGCGAAAGAGCCGGGCCGCCCCGACCTTGGCTTCCTTCCCAAGTCCCTCCAGCCTGAACCCGAAGGGGCCACCGGGAGAGGCCACCCGAGGCAGTGATAGCGCCCACCCATCTTGGACAGGGAGGCGACGATTTGTGCCGCGTCCTCCTACGAACTGAGCCCTGCCGATTGAGCGCCTCTGCCTGATGCCCGTGCCGCTGTGTTTGGAGCTGCTGGCGCATTTGGAGATGCGTGGGGATGGGGACGAGCTGGGCGTGGGGTGGAAAGGACGGGCGACTTTGGGCTCTCTCCGCCGGACCTGCTGGCCAGGGAAGCAGTGCTGCCGTCACCTTGCCTCCCTGTCCGTGGACGGGTGGACGCTATCACTGCCCCCCGCCATTCCCCCCCATTTCGCATGTTTAATATAGGCCTTAATTTGGGGGGAGGGGCTTAATTTCATTTTATGACTATAAAACATGCTGGGACTTCCTATTGGGGGAGGCCGTATTGTTGAAGAAACACGGCATCTAACTTGTTGAGAGAAGGTATATACTCTTTTCCAAAACAGTTTTCTGTGTGTTCTATGTATCTATTATTTTTTAGCTGAACATGCAGTTGTTTACTTACCTCTATATACTGATAATGTGTTCTCATTTCATATTGAACTCTATGCTTTTTATAAATGTGTACTGATTTCAGAAGCGTTAATCTTTCTATCTTTCTAGGAGGCTTTTCTCTAAAAAATAATAACATTTTAATCATGTAGACATCTATTTTTGAAATTACAGCCAACAATATAAATAATAGCAATTATGTAGAAAGTTGGAAAAAGAAAAAGAACAGAGTAAGCTGAGCCTTTGTCTGGAGGGGATGTGTGCTGTCCTGATCAGGCTATGGAGCAGTTAAATTACATTTGGGATCTAAATTATCTAATGTTTTGAAGTACAGATCTTGGAAGTAGGCAACAGACAATGCATATAAATGAAAAGATAAAACTTAAAGTATAGGTAGTCTTTAATTTATGGCCACATCTGAGCCCAGAATTTTGATCTTAAGTCATTGCAGTCGTAAGTCAAGTCACCCCATGACTAGATTCGATGATACAATCATTTTTATGATGGTTGTTAAGCAAGTCACCATAATTGTTAAGTTAATCACATGGTCATTAAGCAAGCCCCTGATCCTGTCTGAATCCAGCTTATCCAATAGGTGGAAAACAGCAAAAAAAGTCACAAAATGTGACCATGTGATTGTGGGACACCACCATCAGTTGTGGGACACCACAACTGATTGTAAATATGAACATAATTGCTGGGGTTATGCAGCAGTTATAACATTAAGAACAGGGTATAAATTGAGGATTACCTGTTATGTCAAGATACCTGGGTTGGCAAATATCAATTTTATTATATAAAAAATTCTATTTAATTCAATTGTGATAGAATGGAAGATGACTTTGCTTAAAATATTCTTTGAAACAATTATTCAAACAGTTTATATAACATCAAGACTTGTTTTATTTTAGCTCATAAGCCTGCAAACAAAAGTTCAAATAGCTTAATTAGTCCTAAGACTCTTTCCAAGACTCACTTTTTCCTAAGACTCAAGCGTTCAAATTGGCTCTACAATAGCATTGGTTGCTCTGGTCAATGACTTCCTTATGGACTAAATGGGGGGAATGTCCCCCTTTTACACCTCTCAATGGTGTTTAATATAATCAATCATTATACCTTTCTTACTGACTGTAGGAACTGGGAGTTGAGTTGAATCACCACTTCTGTGATTCTACTCCTGTTTAAGCAAATGGTTTCTATCATTGGATTCATATTCCTGGGAACAGTAATGTAGAATACCTCAGGACATGGGTTTCCCCCATATATTATTAAACATCTATGTGAAATTCCCAGATTGTTGGGGGCAATATACTGACATTGTAAACCACTCTGAGAGTGGTGTCAAACACTATGAAGTACTCCTCAATTTATGAAATTGAGCCCCAAATTTATGTTGCTAAGTGAGAAATTTGAGTTTTGCCCCATTTTATGACTTTTCTTGCCACATTTGTTAAGCGATTAACTGCAGTTGTTAAATTAGTAACACAGTTGTTAAGTGAATCTGGTTATGACTGCAACCGTCATAAATGCGAGTCAGTTGTCAAGCATCCGAATGTAAATCACATGACCACAGGGATGCTGCAATGATCGTGTGAAAAATGGTCATAACTCACTTTTTTCAGGGACGTTATAACTTTGAACAGTCAGTAGGTGAACAGTTATAAGTCAAGGACTACCTGCATAGGTCTAAATATTATCCCTATTGCTAATTATCCATTCCTACTCTAGCTGGAGGTACTATGAAAGTCCTAAATTGATATCTGAAGGATCTGAATAGGAAGAAAACAAGCTGAGATTAAATCGCACCAAATCCAATCTGCAAGTTGTCCATAAGCATCTAGATAACATAATAACACTGGCTCAGCAGTTGCACTTGATAGAGCCACACTCATCCCAAAGGAGTTGGTTCGTGACTTGGGTGTTCTCCTGGACTTTCAGCTCCTGCCTATATAGGTGATAAATGCAGGGGTGATATTCAACCGGTGTTACTACCGGTTTGGTGATTACGTTTTGTGCCAATTAGTGGACAATTAGTAGAATTATAAGATTTGGAGTATGTAATGCAGTGAGTTAATCTACTTGAGAATAAAACTTTAGAAAGACTGAGTAGTATAAAGATCAACAGTACTTACATTTTTTCAATGGAGAGACCAAGTTCTTTTGCAGCTAGCACCATGAAATATTCATAACTGTCCAATACAGCTGTATCATGCCCCTTAACTAAAATAGCCAATCTTTTATATAATATATCTGGCTCATCAGAAACAGATACCTAAGTTTGGAAGCAAAGAGAAATAATTTAGCATTAGCACTCTAAAGATGTCACCCTGAATACAGTTTTTATGGTTTAAGTACAAATTATCAAATACATGTTAAAATTAAGTAATGGTTATTCACCCACTTTTTTCAATTAATACAAATATAGCTTAGCTCATAGCTTAATTTTTTTCTTCCAAATCTTTTATTAGTTGCTGGAAAAGTATACACTGAAAATCATCACACATACCAATGGATTCTTTGTGGGCTGTTGAGTATTATTGTTGGCCCTTGAAGATTGAACCCACATCAAGTGATTATTTCTGAAAAGTAAAAAGAAAATCAGTTCGAGTTAGTCTGGAACTGTCATTGGTCATAAAAACTGAAGTTACAGCTTTAATATAGCATTAACTCGATGTGGCAAACTTACTTAAGAAAGTTATGTTGCTTTAATGGAACTTTGCCTGCTACAAGAATTTTTTCTGGCCCCTAAAAAAATAAAAAGTACATAGTTAAGTGTACTTTGTCATTGGTATTTTCCAGAATTTGATCTCAAAGTACAGGTTTTTTTGAAAAGACAAAGGTAGAAAAGGGAAACAATATTAGATTATTGATATTAAAGCCAATACAAATCTACAAACTGCCTCTTCACTTGATTGCAGAATCTTTAATACTGTATATTTTGTTCATGGTCAACACTGTTTCAACAAGAGCTTAACTGAGATGGGTGGTGTAAAAATGTGATAAATAAATGAATAACTAAACAAGTCTGAAGTCTTGCATCTTGATATCCAATGGGTCTCTCACCATCCATTTAAACCAAAGGAGTTGCTTTTTCAGGAATACATGATTTGGCATCCATGTGTGCTTAGTGCTTTCTATAGTAAGAGAATTTTTCACTGGGAGGTGAAACATTGTTATTACTTCACACACAGCAAGAATAGTTTTAGAGTTTATAGTTCTATTCATATATCAGTCTTTAAGTAATCATTTACAGAAGTGATCTCTTGATATGTGGAACGTTATTACATAACTTTGAAAAGCATAAGCACAAATTTTGAATAAACAGATTTTTTTTTTTTTTTAAAAAAAAAGTCAGCCTAAAGTCTGTTTTCAGGCAAATGTCACCCAGGACTGATGAAAGCCACACTGAACTACTGGTAAAAAGATGAGAGCAGTAATTATATGTGTGCATATTTTATAAAAACATAGTTATGCTCAGTTTGATTTTGTTAAATTGGATTGCAAAATAGTCTAAAGGAATCTATTGACCACTGAAAGAATGGTCCTTAGATTCCTTTAGACCAGTGGCCCCCAACCTTTTTTGTGCCACGGCCCGGTACTGGCATCACAAAATGATCCGCATGCCCGGTACCGGCATCAGCACGCATGACAAGGCAAGGCGAGCTGAGCGACTGGCCAACCAGCCGTCCCCCACTTCTCCCCGCCACCTTCAACTCCTCCTTTGTACCTTTGTCGATGGGCTTCGGGATGGCTTGGGACGGTCGCTCGGCTCGCCTTAGGTCGCTCAAATCCTCGCGCCTTAGTTTCATTGAAGCCACCACCACCTTCAATGAAACTAAGGCGCGAGGATCCTTCAGGACTCCAAACGCCGCTTTCCAACCGGAAAAGCTCACCCGGAAGCACTTTCTCATCGAAACAAGATGGCGGCGCCCAGCAAACCGGCGGCCCGGTAGAAAATGTTCCACGGACCGGTACCGGTCCAGGGCCCGGTGGTTGGGGATCCCTGCTTTAGACTATTTTGCAGTCTAATCCAGTCCAATTCAAATACATATAAACTGTGGTTAGAATCAATCTAAAGGTTGGCAAGTTCAAAATTCTGCATTAATCGCCAACAAAAGGTTGAAACATTTCAATTGAAGATTCAAATCCATGAGACCCTTTCATTATTATAGTCAGATTTATAGGAGTTCAAGGTGATGCATATTGCATCTTTTCCCCCATTTTTTCCCACAACCACCACCCTGAGAGTAAACTGGGGTGAAAGAGGGAGACAACCTAAGTCACCCAATCAACTTTCTTGTCTGAGAGTAAACTAAATCTTGGGTGTATCTCTGATACAAATGTAGCAGTGTAACTTCTGCACCATTCTAACTTATTACAGCAACATTCAAGGTTTCCCTTTGCTAATGTGCCTTTAGAACCAATCTAAGTTCGCTTAAGGTAAATTTGCCCCATACACAGCACCAAAGAGGTATTATTTAAAGCTATTTAAGTGCCAGCACATTACCATTGCTTGTTTGAAATACAAACACTCAATTTGGGTGTTCTCTGCTTTTTGTAAAGAAGCAGACCACTCTTCCCCAGCCAAATGCCGATTCAGGTGCACCGAACTACAACTAACCTTCCCAGCCGCTCGATTAACATTAACACAACCCGCGTAGGTATATAAATTTCCTCCCATCCCCGGAAACCCTTCCAACGCCAAAATTACCTGCCATAGCCGGCTTAAAAAGGTCAGCGCCGCTCGCGCCGCCATCTTGCCCGACCTTTCCACAACTTCCTCTTGCCAAGATACCATGGAGTTTCCCTACTCAGAGAGCCTGAGCGGCATTTTGCCCCTAGAGCGTCGGTTTCGGGCCGCAGGAAACCGATTTATAAAAGTGAAAGTAGGGGGCGGTAAGTCCTTCTGGTCTATCAGAAAGGTTTTTCTAAGCCGTTTACGAGCTTGTCCCTTTCAGGAAAAGACGGTGTAAAAAAGATGGTCCGTTGATACAAAGAGACCCAGTTACTGTACTTTCCAAAGCGCATGGGGAATATTCTTAATTTTTTTTTTTTTGCAAATGCTTCCAAGAGAAATCTGCACTGCAGGGACAAACTTGCCTGGAATGGGGCGAGGCTTGAGACGCACCACACGGTGACCAGGTTGAGTGACTGCCGCCTATAGACAGCGGGGCAGCGCTACTCAAGGTTGGATGACAGTCCTGGAGTATATTCCAAGGAATCTTATCTGTCCGAGAAGGGAATGCTAAAAGGAAAAGTTATAGTGGGACCCCCCCATTTTATTTATTTATCAAAAGCTTACAATACAATAGAAATAAGAATAAACGTAAGTTTAAATATAAAAAATAGGAACTAATAATTGGGGACAATAGGATAGGGACGGTAGGCACGATTGTGCGCTTATGCACGCCCACACGTAGAGACCAAATGCATATCCTACTACGCCATAGTAGGGCAGCTCATGGGGTTACACTCCCAACGCCCAGACTCCGCTGCAAGGACGAGGCCACCTGCCGTTTCCGATCGCGCTTGAGAATGGTGTGAGGCAGCCGAAGGTCTCGTGTGAACAATCCCCATAGTGAAATCGCCTTATAGCGTCGTAATCAACATTTCAGATCGGTCGCTAATCTTGACACCTTAATAAAAAGGCGGAATGATCCCGTAATCGACCGTGATTGGCGAAATGTTTCTCTCAGAATTGTTGAACGTTGCTTTACTTGCACTTCCGCCCAGTTTTGAACCCAAAGCTTAACATTCGGGTTGCAGCGTAAAGAAAAGAAAACTGGCTAAGGTGGGCGCTTCTACGGCCTGCTTGCCTCGATCTCCCCCTCGCCGCTCGAGTTCAAGCTGGTAAACGCTTGGATTCAACTGTACTTTGTTCAATGGGCGGGGCGCGATCAAGTGCTTTGTGCAAGCGATCGGTTTTAGTCGTGTAAACGCCAGGATCCCAAAGCAACCAGTAGATCACAAAACTTGATCAACCGTCTTTCTGTTTACGAGACGGTCACCCACGAGGAGTTCGAGCACGAGACACCGGAAGAAGGTGGAGCACAAAGCCGCCAGCTGCGTTTATTGATCCCTTCCAGTAACTTTAGAAAAACACGTCAAACGTTCAATATTTTTCACACTTAAGCAACTTTAAGATGTGTGAATTTAGGCTGTAGAATTTCCCAACCAGCATTCTGGGAATTGAAACCCACACCTCTTAAGGCTGCAAGGTTTGAGAAACTCAGCTACATGAAGTCACTTGGCATAGGTTCCTTATTCACATAATCATGAGGACCTTCTTTACGTTTTACTTCATTAAAAAATACTTTTGATCCTTAATTTTACTTTTTCAATTAACCAGCTCCCTCATTAAGTGATATGTATAATATTACATATGTATATGTCCCAATCCCAATACACACACAAAACTTTTTGAGGTGCACTGAACGGATTGTACTACTAGGCCAAAACTGTTATATGTCTACAACTGAAAGCAATTGGTAAGGTGGTTTATGAAGGGTGTTTGTGAAAGAATGTTTGGATTCCTTGGCCTTGGAAGTTTGAGGGTAGATGGAATTGGGATGCAGAGAGAAAAGAGGGCAGGAACAGAGGATGTACATTGAGGGTGCAATTGGCAGTTGAAGTTGAAGCAATTTGTGGGTGGGCTGCATTCAAAAGATGGGATTGTTGACAGAACTATCCTACTGTCCAGTCCTTTTGTATTTGCCCCTGAAACCAGATCACTGGATGGTTGGTAGCCATCAATTTAATTGTACACCTGTTGTGCATTGACAATAAACATTTGATTGATTGACTGGGTTTCTGCTGCTGCTGCTTCTGAATACAAGATTGGTTTGTAATAAACCTGATCCACGAGACAGCTGACTTCTTGTGTATACTGAGACCTAGTGGGCAAAAGGGTATGCATTCACTTGGACTTCATGACTGCCACCAGTGATTAACTATGGGGAAATGGGGTGGCTGTTGTCATCTGAGAGATCTGTGGCTTTTAGGGGCTCTGCTTCAGAAAGAATTGGATACGAGACCCTTTTGGCTGAAACTGGGTTCAAAGGAACCACTAAGCTCACTGCTGCACTGCCCTTCCTCCTATGCAGTTTCATCCCTCTCCAAACCACTGCTCTCCAATGAAATCCAATATTTTACCAATGAAATCCCAAGGCTGTTAGTGCTTGGATACTTCAAGTGACCTGAAATCGGGAATAGCTCAGGAGTTCATGGCCACCCTTAATCTGACCCAATCATTGAAGGTACAACACAATTAAGGTTACACATTATTTTGTTTGAACAGTTGAAATGTGGAGGTGAAAAACATTACTATAGGAAAGGCCGATTTTTGTCTTGCTGGTGCTACTTTCCTGGGAAAGTAGGGCCTTTAGATTTAATCATCCCAAGTGACTACATTTGGGGGGAACTTGGGATTTTCCCTGAAGATCTGGGTCATTTGGATGTGGTTTTAAGTCTGGAATAGGCAAATTATGGAGGTCTTTAATCAAATTGTTCTTATAGGGCTTCTTGTTGTACACTATAACTTTGGTTCTCCAAGAAGCCATGGGAAATGAAGCCCAAGTGTGAGTTCTGTTGGCAAAAGTCAAAGAGCAAGATGTAACAAATATGTTCTGGAATCTTTTTTGCTTGCTTTACCAACAATGGCCATACTTCGCTATGTATGTGTGTGTTGGAATTTGAATCACATGACTGGGGGGAAGAGGGCTTAGATTGGTGTACAGTATTTAATAATTTTCTGAGTTTCTGACCTATTGTCTCTTCCCTAAGGATGCAATAGGGTTGTTTTTTTCTTTTTCTAGCCAGCTTCAAACTCTCTTTTTGGGAAGGGGGCAGTCTGCCCTTTTTGTATCAAAATTTGATCCTGTTTAGCTCCAGAAAAGTACCGTGTTGACTCCTTTAATTTCACCATTCCGCAGATTGAAAACATGAAACCAAGAAATAAAATTCTGATTCATTTATTTAAAAGATTTTTTTCCATCACATGAACAATTTTTTTAAACAAAGTATATCTTATAAAAAGTATAAAATACTGTTTCTCCCTGCAAACTCTTACAGAATCCCTTTGATTTTACAATTGCCTGTCAAAAAAAAAGTTGTATAATCTATACACAGTACTTGCTTTTAATTATGTACCAGGTACAATGCATGCCTCATTCTATCTCATCAGACAAAAAGGAAATTGCCCCCTCCCATGTAATATATTATGAAACTAAGCATTTAGTGCAAACCTGAACCAATTACATCCTGAAATTAAATCACATGCAATTCAGGTGTAATTAAGCCGTAACAGGCAAACATTTTATTATAAAACAAAATAAAAATGATGCTAAATGTTTTTAAACCAAATATTTTTACACTACACTATACCTCAGAAATTTACAACTTTTTTGTAACAATCAGCAGTTAAATACTTCTGAAAATAAGATTTCTCCATTAAAATATATATTTCCTTTTTTCTTAGGTTATGTACACTTTTTAACTAATTTGTTACTGAAATAACTGTGATAAACACAAAACTTCAGTAAATAGAACCTCCTCCTCCTCTTCCCCCCACCTCCCGGTTTTCTGAAGCATATTTCAACAACATTTTTATGAAAGTACCAATATTCTTTCAAGGATTCTTTTGCAATTCCGTTAGGTTAAAATGTGTATTTTATGACATCTCTGTATATCCAGAGTGTACTAGATAGGAGACAGAGTAATTAGTTTACATAATTTAAAATGAAACCATGCATTATTAGGTTCATCATGAATAAGACTAATGATCAATTGCAGTAATGTCAATTTTACCAATACCTTCCAGTACATTGTAAGAATACAATTCAATGGCACTAGTGCTGTGGTTATAAATCTAAAGACATAATCAGGGGAAAAATTATATTAGAGACTTATTCTAAGGAAACTTAGAAATTTGTAATATCCTGAAAGAGCTCCAAGTATGTTAGACTACAACTTTCACACTGGGTGAAAATTTTGAGACCCAGATCATCTGATGGACATAGTTTGGGGAACACTAAAACCTAATGTTATTTAGATGAATGGCCTGAAGGTAATGACCAGCTTCTTAATGAAAGTAAAAAAAAAAAACCTGCCTTATAGTTTTATATGAAAATAATGTAGATCAGCTTGACATTATCTATTGTGAGCTTTACACTTTTATCAAAGTGCAACAAATGGGCAGAACCATTTGTTGGGGGGATTGTTTCTCACCACTCATGATGGGTCTACGACAGATCCCATCAGCCAATGAATTTCATCTGGTGGGATCCAGAAGAGCCTTTTCTGCTATGGCCTCTGCTCTTTCGAACAATCTTGCCATAGGAGATCAGATCCACCCCTTCTCTTTAAGCCTTTAGAAAAAACCTTAAAACCTGACTATGCCAGCTGGCATGAAGTCCTGAAGTTGGTTGATGCATCAATAGGAAAGGCAAACGCACCTCTCCAAATTCATGTTTTTCAATTTGTTTTAATGTTTGTAATTTTAATCTGCTTTTATATTTATAATTGTCAGATATTTGTATATCTGTAGGCCACTTGAAGTCGCTTTGAACTGCAAGATGGGTGGCAAGTAAATTTGATAATAATATTTAAAAAATAGCAGACAGATAATAAGATCTAGCAATTGTTAAGAGTAGGAAAGTTGAAGAAAGAGACCAAGAAGCTAATTCTAGCTGCACAAGACCAAACCTCAAGAACAAATGCATACAATAAATGCATTCAAAGCCAGAGTTGAAAAGACAGTAACAGATAGCGAATCCTGCTACTGCAAAGAAGCTGAAGAAACAGTGGATTCACCTGGTTAGCTGCTGCAAAAACATTGCACAAGCTAATTACAAACAACCTCATGACAAAGTAACAACAATGGTGCATTGGATGATCTGCAAAAAATACCATTTGCTTGCTTGCAAGTGCAAGCAAGAACTGAAGCGACCATAAAAGAGAAAAAGTAATAGAAAATGAAGAAGCTTTGGGACTTTAGAATTCAAACAAACAGGCAAACAGACAGAAAGAAATCTGAATTTCAATATTATCAAAGTGAAAACTGTTAAAACAGTAATTGCAGCTTTGTATTTTGGTCATATAATTAAAATGAGAAGCTTAGAACCTGAACACAATATAGGTGTCCTAAACTTGGGTAATGTTATTGGGCTTATTTTTAGTTTCAAACCTGCCACACCCAGACATAACTGTCTGTAACAGAGATCCTTAACCTCTGGGCTGCTGTTTGCAACTGGGCCACGGGTGAGCATGCATGTATATTTTTACTTGCGTGCGCAGGGGGCAAGCACATGCACACATGCTACATTTAAGTGAGTACATGTGCATGCCAGGAACACAGAGCTGTGTCTGCACGCACATTTGCTATTCGTGTGCATGGGGAACCATCCCCCTCCTCCTTGCCATTGGGGAATTCTGGTCTATAAGACAGATGAAAAAAGTCTAGATAGTGGGATGTGGCAGTACCAGGAGACAAGAGAAAAACTGGAGAAGTTAATAAAATACAAAGACCTGCAGATAGAAACAGAATACCTTTGACAAAGGAAAGCAAAAATAGTTCCAATAGCAATAGGCTCTTTGGGTGCAATCCCAAAGCAACTGGAGCACTACTTGAACACCATTGACAAAATTACCATTGGTCAATTGCAAAAGCAATAGTCAGGACAGCTTACATCCTGCAACAATATCTTTAGATAAGATAAAAACTTTTGCTTTGAGGAATGATCTAGTTCATCAAATATCCACATCTGCCAATCCCAGGTCCTTGGGAAGGCCTCGATAGGTGAAAAAAAAATGCCAAATCCAACATAAGCATCTACCTGACTGTGCAACGAACCATATTAATCAACTTTCTTCAATTTCTTTGTTAAAGAATTAATACACATCAGAAGAAAAAAAGCCATCAGATATCTCCCACTTTACTGCCTACTGACTAGGTGAAAGGAAATTTTTGATAATTTTAACATGGCTACTTTCCATGTGGCGCTTATAATCTATAATTGGGCACATAACTGATTTGAACACAATAATTATCACATCTAGAACACTTATCACTGGTGGCCATGGCTAGAAAAGCTTTGAAGAGTAGGAACTTTAGGATTTGACAAAGAAAATTAACTTCCACAAAAATATCTTTCACACTATTAGAATATCAAATCAAATCTGGCTCTCATGAAAATATCCATGATTATGCAAACAGAATCATTTTATGCTGTCACATAACTTTGAACTCTTTGTTCACTGATAAATTATGCTAGAGAATTATATTATAAACTGAACCCATTCCTGATGTTAAAAAAGTTGCTTAGCTAAGATATTCCAAACCTGACCATACTGATTCATATAATCATTCTCAAGCACAATAGGAGAGGAAGAGAAGGGGAAGATTTTGATCATTATTGGTTTAGCACAAGATTATCATAAAACACTACTCTGTATATATTAAAAACTAAGGTAACAAAATCAGGAAAGGGAAGAAACAACCATAATTACCGTACTGGATGAGATTAAATTTGTACTTAAATTTGCAGCCTCACGTATTACTAAAATAGCAACATAAAAACAAAATGAAAAGAAATCCGAGTTTCAAAATAGTTATCAAAGTGAAAACTCAAAGTTAAAACATTAAGTATGGTTCTGTATTTTGGTTGCATAATTAAAATGAGAAGCTTCACACGTAAACACAATGTAGGTCTCCCAAAGTTGTGTAATGTTATTGGGCTTATTTTCAGTTTCAAACCTGTGAGTTTTGAAAGGACAACTGGCAGGCATAAAAAGTGCAGTGTTAAATTCATTTTACACTAACCTCATCAACAAATTATACACTATGTAAAACCATTCTTTTCTATTTGGATGAATATGAATATATATATATATATATTCATATTCGTAGATTTTCCTGGGTACAGGTATGTAGGTCTAGGTGTGTTCGGGTCTTTTCCCATGTAAGATTAAGAGTATCTTGGCGATGTTTCGGCGAGGTCCCACTCGCCATCCTCAGGACCAGGAGATTACAGCACAAGATCCAGGATATCTCCACAACAAAACTCACAAGGCCATCACACAGCCCATTATACCAACATCAACTCCATCAACCAATCAAGAGGCAGCAGCGCAGCCAACCAGCCCAGCACACCAGCCCCAACTACCTGTATTTATAGAGAGACAGCAGCTCCGATCACGCACTGCTTGCACTGGCACGAAGCCGAAAGCACCAGCCTGAGGATGGCGAGTGGGACCTCACTGAAACGTCGCCAAGATACTCTTAATCCTACACGGGAAAAGACCTGAACACACCTAGACCTACACACACACACACACATATTTATCTGAAGAGGGATCTTTTTCTGTGAGAAAAATTTTGATTGCACCTTTTCAAGAAAACACTGCTGTGAACCTAAAGATAGCATATTGTACCTATGTTTTCGACAACTTTTTTAGTAACTGATTTACTATATAAATAGGCTATACTTCATTACAACTATCATTAAATTACATGCAATCCAGGAATCTATTTTTATGAAAAGCTGGTGAGTTTGCTTCAGCCATTCTGTCACTGTAAAATCAAAAGTCTATCTATAATCTCCCAGATGTTCCTACATTCGCTGACCCTGTTCCTTCTGAATCTCCTAAATTGGAAGCTCTGAAGTATGCATTATGATTATGGGAACTCTTGAAAAGAAACAACTGTATACATATTAGATTTGGTGATAATAAAAACTTTTGCTTGGAGGAATGATGTAGTTCAGTGGTGTCAAACACACGGCCCAAGGGCCAGATTTGGTCCACAATAGGCCACGGAGTTGGCCCACGGGCCGTCCTAGAGATGGCAAGGGACTAGCCCTTTGCCAGCCCGGCCTGACCATACCCATCCAGTCAGCCATAACGATCAGGCCATACCCACCCTGGCCCCCTAAGGGCAAACAAAATCCCAAAGTAGCCCGCGACAAGATTGGGTTTGACACTTCTGATCTAGTAATTCCTTCTGATTTCATGGTTGTTTCTTCCTTCCAGATCTGAGTAAAGCAGAACAGGATATATTGCTATCAATCTGTCTGTGCCCAAGCAAACAGAACATCCATTTAAATCTTGTTAGGAAAGACAATCAAGATCTCCTCAGAATTTTCATTTGGTGTCAAAGCTTTGGTGTGAGAGGAAATAATTGAATTAGATTATAGGCCCAAGCAGAAGGACCATATTAGATTGCTCTAGTCCATCTTGGGTTGAAGATGCAGGTATCACTGACTTATTTTTGCCATCTCATAGTCCTATTCCAGGCTTTTTTGAAGCTAGAATTAACAGAGGTAAACAAAAGAAAGTCTCCTGAGGAATTGAAATAATATGATGTTTCTTTTGAAAGTTTTAAGATATATGGACTTTTCAGAATATTTGATTCTAATACATTACACAAGATTCCTTTAGAAAACAACAATTCCCCTCCACTTTTAAAACAGAAAAGAAAAGAAAGAACGTCACAAAACAGATGTGTTTAGCCAGTCCTGGATTTAAGAATCCAGCTATAGAAACAGTTTAAAATAAAAGGGAAGTGAGAAATATAGTCTTTTCACTGGAGGAAACTGATTTCAACTGGTATCTGTAATGTTACAGATGTGGCTCATTTTGTCTACAGCTCAACATCATCCTGAAGCAACTCTGATTCTTCTTCATCCAGTAAGAGGCTGGGGTTTATCACTTCAGCACTGTCAATTACTTCTCCCAGTTCCTGTACACCATCGCTGCCAAGGTCGTCTCCCTGTTCGACTTGCTTTATCAAATCTAAATTATCCAGGGGAATCAAGCTGTGCCCTGGTGATCCAGCAGTCCTTGCAATTGTGGCTGCCATTTCGGCTGCAACAGCAGCCTTCTGGGCTTTTTGCCTCTGTTGTTCTTCCTGCTGGCGATGGGTCTTCATATGAGCATTGCGACTTTTGATTTTGAAAAATATCCTAATACAATATGAAAAGGGAGGGGGGGGGGGGAAGGAGTCTGTAGAAATTACAGAGGTATATTACCTTTTCTCCAAGAATTACATTCCTTCTAGGGAAGAAGGGGTTGATCCTTCACTGCTGATAAGATACTGGTAATTCCTGAATTACGAGCGTTCCCTTATCAAATGTTTGAAGTTACGCAATAAGTGCCCTTAGTGTTTGCAAACAAGTCCCGAAATTACGAATCTTGCAGCAGCACGGCAGTTGTTCATTCTTACGAACAACCAGAGGCTTTGCAACATTCGTCTTGCACATTGCCGGCCTAAATGGATCCGCCCCTCAGAAGCATCCAGAGAGCTCCCCTGGCCCATTGCAGGCTGAAATGGAGCTTCTGGATCTGGCCTGCCGAAGCTCCATTTCGGCCTGCAAAGGTCAGGGGAGGACCGTGGAGGGCCAAAGGGAGCATCGGATTCGCCCCTCAGAAGCTTCTTTTCAGCCAGGAATCTACTGGGCAAGAACTGCAGAAGGGTGCACGCAGCTGAGAGACTGGGGAGGAGACTGTTTGCTAGATCTTCACAAGTGACCCAGCACATCGGGGGAAGCAATTGTGGGGAGCATGAGGTATTTCAGTGGGTCAGCAAGACCTTGGTTGGTCTTAGGCAGGTGACCTGTTCCATCACTAAACCACCCATGACCTTTCCCACCCTGAAATACCTCATGTTCATTTAACGAGTCTTGCATTCGATTGACGAATGCGTGGACGAAAGGAGGGAGTAACCCCGTTCAAGGTACAAGATTCACTCCCATGAATTCTTGGAGGTAGTAACCCCGTTTAAGGTACAAGATTCACTCCCATGAATTCTCGGGTTATGAATGGAACGGGCAGGTTCCATTACATTCGTAACTCGAGGACTACTTGTATTATACAGAATGATTTAACAGGATGGCAGAGAAGCATGCTCTTGAGATGTTACAGGCTACCATAAGCAAGAATGCATGGGCTGTCTTGTTCAACTTCAAAACACTTGTTTCATGTATATCTCTAATCAGAAGCATGTAGTACGTCCCTAGGGATTTTGCAAGAGACCAGCCAGAATTTCAATTCACAATTATTTCAAAACAATACCCACCCACCTCAAAAAAAAAATAAGCTATGGGAATTATTATTTGGGGGAGAAGTGGTTCTATGAGGGAGATGGATGGTTAAAAAGTGAAAGAATGTGGCATAAACAGGAAATTCCTGGCTAAGCATATAGTCAGATACATTCTCTTAATTCTAATCCTGTTGCCCAAATAGGGGGATCCTACACATTTGAAGTCTGTGAGGCTGAAAACTTTCAAGGGCATACTTCTTTGTTTCTATTTTATAGCTTTGAAAATAGAATGCTGAGTTTTCTACAATATTACTCAATAATTCAGTAGGGCTATAAAACTAGTGTCTCTTGCTCAGCTTCCTTAATCCCAGCTAAAGATGCAGATCTCAGGTTAAAGTAGCATAAATCTGAGTAAACCTGTGGTATGCAGTAAATAAAAATTGTGGTTTGTAAACAGCATTGGCTGGATTGACATGTCATATTAAGCTAAAACAGAAACAAACCACATGATATACAGTATGAATTCCACCTCTACTTCCAGCCAAAAGAGGGTTAGGTTTGATTTATGACACCTTAACATTGTTTAAATTGTACATATTATATTTTACTACTCTATTATACAGTGATTTGGGACAGTCTTCTGCATCCTTGTTGCCCTCTGGATACTTTAGAAGTACAATTCCCAGAATTCCCAGGAAGTATGATTGGGTACCACACTGGTTCAGGCTGCATTAGAATTACTCTTATTAAGGCAACTTCCTTACTTTGTTGGGGAGTGGTTTTCACTGAGTTTTCTACACAAAGTGTCACAGATTTTAATTTCTGTGTAGACATCTTTACTTACTTGCCACATTCTTTACAGGGGAAAATTGTAGGTGGGTCTGTCTCACCACTTGTTGTGCTATGAGCTGGGGAACTCTTGACAGAGCAATAGTCATTCTGAGAATTTGACTTCTGTTTAGTACCACAGCGGCTTTTGACCACAGGATTTGTACCACCATGAATACGTGCATGGCCATTCAGGGCCTGTCTGGAAGTGAAGACCTGTAGGACAAATAAATCAAAAATAGATTTTCTGAATTAAAGTTAAAAACAAACTGATACTGAGTTCTTCCAATGGTATCTTGCTGTTTTCTTAATTTGACCGTGCAAGATAATTTGTTTTGAACTTTTTATCTCTGACTGGCCAGTTATATGCAAGAAGACAGCTTCTCCTGCATCCTCAGCACAGCTTTTGAAGAGATTGTTATTTAGCTATCTTGGCTAACAGCTATGATCAAAACCACATTTGGGCTTCAGTAACATATTTGTGAAAATTTCTAAACTAATATCCATGACAGAAGATATCCAAGTTATACTTTACTTTTATTATTCATAAGGTTAATCCCAAGCATAGCCGCTAAACCAATCATAAGCAGCTTTTTTTAGTTGCTTGGAGCCACATTCAACTTTGGAGGAAAGAAGAACAGAGCAGTTGATGGGGGCTTTGCAGAATGGGAGAATTCGCCCTAGCCTACTTGACATGGCCAACTCACCACAGACAACTCATCATGGCAAATTTGCAGCGGCCAACTCACACAATCAACTCACTTTGGGAAACTCGCCATGGTCAACTTGCTATGGCCAACTTAAAATAATTAAACTAAACATTTCTTTTAATTTTTGTCATTCACATTTTATTTTGTCCCTCCTTTGGCATCCTTTTTTAAATGATTCTGACTATTTCTTCGATATTAGTGTAAAATCTTCTCCTACCACGAGTTGCCCCATAGTGAGTTGTCCCATAGTGAGTTGGTCATGGTAAGTTACCCTGTGGCAAGTTGACTGCAGTGAGTTGGCTGTGGCGAATTGGCCATGGCGAGGTGTTGTAGACCCATCATAAGCTAAGTGGGGAGGACTGGGGAATGCCAGGACCATCTTTGGGGGATTGAATTATTTTCATTTTGTTTTGTATCTTATTCCCCTTATTTACAGATTGTATGTGAATAATAATATAGGATGAATGTAACAATTTAAATATGTTTCTACTACAAAATAGCAGGAAAGTCTTCTGCTGTTTAAATTTTGTTATGTAGTTAGATGAATTCTGGAAGACACAAAAAAGGAATTTAGAAGCCATAGGCCTAGCTTAATTACAGAGTAACTGAAGTCCTGGGAACCCCACAATATAGTTAAAGTACCTTATGGGTTGAGCATGAATTAATTAAAAATAATTTATTACTCTTGCAAATAGCTACATGTTTTTCTTCCTTGTTGAAAGTTATACATCACATTTTCCTAAGAGTTCAGAGTGGCTTATATAGGGATCCTCCTTTATCTCATACACCCTCTGATATAGGTTGGACTATGTATGTGACTGGCTCAAAGACTCCCAATATGTTTCCATGGGTGAGGTTGTACTCGTACATAGGTCTCTGATATTCTTCATCTGGTATCTTAAGGCCTATGCCACTCTAGGCATCAATGTAAGAGATTTTGCATGCAATATCAATTACTGAATGCATACTATGAAGTCAAGAACTGCACAGTTTAGCTGCCTCTGTATCCCCACAATTCTGCATGTGTATATTAACATATTATTAATATGATTGGTTGCAATCAACCAGATGTTTAGGCTGGATTTGGCAACTTTATCCACCTATCAAGTCCTTCCCAAGGACCTGGGATAGGCAGTTGTTGTTTGACAGTGTTAAATTTATTACTACAGATTGTAAGCTACTCGAAGAAAAACTGCCTTTTGCAATTGACTGATGGCGATTATGTCAATGCCTATGGTATCCAAATGATACTCCATATGTTTTGGGATTGCATCCAAGGCACCTATTATTATTTGTGCTATCACTCCTTTCTTTAACAATAGTTGATTCCTTTCTATTTACAGGTCTTTTTATTTTGTGACCTTATGTGTGTATTACTGTATTAACAATTACACTTACAGCCCCACAGTCTGGCATTTCACAGATAAAAGAGGTCGCAGGTAGTCCGAGGTTTTGCAGAGAAGGAGAGTTAATGGGTGATGCAACAGCAATAGACGGTGGGTCAGGGGAATTCTGAATTTCTGTATCCTCTTCTTTTACAGATGCTTTTTCTTCTTCAGTTTGCTCTTCACCTTCCATTTCCTCATCTTCACCGCTTGTCTAAAATTCAAAGACATGCTAGATGATGCTAGTGGATTAACGGTATAAGAAACTCTAACTGCCGATATATAGAGATGTTAAAGAAAGATTGAAGTAACTCGCATGTACCTACAGATAATCCTCAATTTACCACAGTTCGCTTTAGTGACTATTCGAAATTAAGTGACATGTGACCATTTTTCACATTTACCACCTTTGTAGCTTCCCATGGTCATGTGATCAAAATTCAAATGCTTGGCAACTGATTCAAGTTTATGACGACTGCAGCGTCCCAGGGTTATGTGATCAACTTTTGCGACCTTTTGACAAGCAAAGTCCATGGGGAATCCAGATTCACATAATAACTATATTGCTAATTTAATAACTGCAGTGATTTGCTTAACAGCTGTGGCAAGAAAAGTTGTAAAACTCACTTATCAACTGTCTTGTTTACGACAGAAATTTGGGGGTTAATTGTGGGCCCAAAGTTGAGAACCACCTGTTCTTTGTTTTAAGATCAATAGGTAGATCTAATATTATTAATTACTAAATGAAGATAAATCTTCTCTGATATTTTTTAAAATCTGTTTGGGAGGTGTGAGACAGGTTCCAAAACCATATTTAATTAGAGAGAAAACTAATTGACATCATTATTCCTTACATAATGTATTCAGAATAACTAAATTTGACAAGGTACTTTCAAGTTCCTCTTATTGCTTTAAAACTGTTCTTTATTATGTAGAAAGTCAACTTCTCTGCACTGGAATACTCAAGGTAAGCTACTTGATAGGAAGTTCAATTCCTTATTCCTATATATTAATATTATTCTGACTGGCAATAGCTCTTAAATAGAATTATTTCATATCAGTTGCTTCGTGATTCTTTAAAACTAGAAGTTCCAGGTTCCTTCTGGATATAAAAGGCATGCAAATATAGATCTCCCAAGAAAATGTTCAGAATTCCAAACTAGAAGCAGCAACGCCAATTTCTATACACAGAAAAACTCTATACTACTGTGTGCTTGCTAAGAACTGCAATCAATTATTTTAGGATAACACAACATACATTCTTGTAGCATGGACCAGATTATGGCATATGTACAACTATCTGAAATGTTTCTTCTCACAAGTGAGAGAATAATCAAATAAATATTGGGTTCCGGTTTGTCGGCTTCACGCGGCGGCAGGATTTGCGAAGCTGCGCGATCCCCTGCCGCTAGCCGTTTTGGGGCTCCCGACCCAGACGGAGTGCGGAGCTAGGCTGCCCTGCAGGGGCAGCTGAAGGTAGGGGATCCGGAGAAGGGTTTGGGGGTGTTGCAGACCCCTCCTGGCCGGCAGAACCCCTTTTCCCAGGACGGTGCAGCGGCGGTCTGTAATGGCCGCCACAAAGAAGCTGGCAGCCGGGTAAGAATGCGCAGGAGGAAGTGGAGAAAGTGCTTGAGAGGAGAAAGTTTTTCTTGGCTCCTAGGACTCTAAGGCATATTTAATAAAATTCCTGAAAAGTATGACTTTCTGAATAATACCTGCCAGAAGAGGAAAAAGCGGCTGTTTGAAGGTGCTGAAAGGATAGCTTTCCCTCTTTTCCTACGGAATAAATAACTGGATATTAAGAAACCTATTTTTTTAGGTGAAAATTGGTTTTAAGCGATGAGTGGGAAGAGAGAGGATTAAAAAGAAAATATTTGTATGCTAAGACTTTGTTGGAGCAGATGCCTTAAGGATTTGAAGACTAGAATATATTGTAATAAGATTTTAAACAGATTTGGACTTTCTTTCTCTTGGATTGATATTACCCCAGAAGGAGAAAGTGAGAACTCTGCCTTGGTTTGGACTGACTGATAACTTTGGGACTGTTTTATCTTTTTTTTATTTTCTTTTGAATATTCTGGTTGTTGTAAGAAGAAAGAAGGGGAAAAGAAAAGAAAAGATTTATAATGGCTCTTTCTGTTGAGGAACTAAGAAAAGAATATGAACAAGCAAAAAAATGGTAAAGATGGTGTGGAAGAAGCTTTCCTTTTTTTTAGAAATGGCGCTTACTAATTATCAACAAACATTACAACAGATGAAGACAGCAGAGGAACAAGAAAGAAAGGAAGGAGCCATTTTTAATGAATCACAGAATTTGATCCAGAAAGAAGAGAGAAAGAAAAGAAAAGAAGAGAAAAGAAGAAAACTAAAGGACTTAAGGACTTAAGATCTAAAAAACATTTAAGAAAGGGAAAAATAAGGTGCAAAACCAATATGATGATAGTCAACAAAAGGGAAAAGGAATACGACAGAGAAGGGAAGCCGGTAAGGCAGAGGCTAGAAGAAGGGGGTAGAAAGGTTTGTTGGGAGAAGAAAGAAAGGGAAAAGGTGGAGAAAAGCTACAATGTTTTGAAATTAAATGAAAAAAGAAAATTTTTATGGATAATGGATAAAGTATAATTTTTTTTTTTAAAAAAAAAGATTTTGCAAGGTACATAAGATGAGATGGTAGTATTGTAATGGTTTAAGAGTTGATAAGAGATTAAAATGTTAAAATGTTTAAAAATGATTGGCTTTAAAACTTAATAATAGGGAGGTTTAGAATATTGTTTTAATTAAAGAGTTTAATAAGATTATGGTATTGATGTTATTATAAAATTTTTATTATAGTATCTTTTTTAATATTTGGATTTATTGTCTAATTATGTACTTAATTATGTTGGATGTATTAGTTAGATAGAATGTACCAAGCAAAATCGGATTGGGTATTAGATATTATTTTAAAGACTAATTTGATTAACTTAGGGGAGATAGAAAGGCATCATACTCTGATTAATGATTTCAGGAGAAACTTATTTCCTTTTTTTTTTTATAAGGAATGAGACAAAGGGATGATAAAAATGGACAAAAGATATAAATATAATGATTTAAACTAAGATGATTAATTAAGATAGAATTAAGAAGTGTGAAATATGTGGGGAAGTTAATATAGAAGGCTTAGAATGGTAAATAAAATAAGTAATGATATGTAAGATGAGCATGAATATAATTGAAGTCCATGAAAAGAGAGACACCTGGGTCCAAGTTACTTTCCAAAAGATTTTTTTTTATGTTTTGTGTGTTGTGTGTATATGTCTTTTTGGGGGAGAATTAGTAAAAATTTGTAGAAATATAGAATGAGAATAATGGTAACTAAGTCAGAAAGAAACAGATGAAATAATAATAATGATATTGAATAAGAGTAAAGAGAAGTAAAGAGAAATTGAATAAGAGGTGTTGGTATGTTGTATGGAAATGGTTTAAAACAGAATCATAATTTATCTGACTTGTTAAATTTACAATGAAAAAAGGTTTAAACATGTAATGAATAATGATAATTTGTGTGTTTTAAAAATTAATAAAACTTGTTTTAAAAAAATAATAATAATCAAATAAATATAAATATCTGGAAAATGCAATTTTATGTACTTCTAAACTGAAGGAAGTGAGGCTTACTGGGCATTCGGTTTTTACTTCCACCTGCCGAGTTCTGTGCCGTCGTCCTAAATGCATGATTTTCTTCCATGTATAATAGTATTCAACACATTGTGCGACTGTCTTAGACTTCACCTATAATCATACAATAATTCAGACACTGCATTAGCACATTGTCAGCTAACATACAACATGAATATGCAGCACACACACTACAAAAAATTCTCAGATATATTCATTAGTACTGTATACTTTATTACAATTTCAAAACTTTAAGCAGTATCAAAAATTTAAACTTTGGTTTTGGATCTTACTAACATGCTACATGCTTGACTAAAGGGTTAAACCATTTTAAACCCAAGCCAATTCCTCTTTTGAAACAGATTAAACTGTGACAGAAAGTAAATTGTTGAAAATTGAAGAGTAAACTTCACAATTGAGCAAGAGACTAAAACGGGTGGAATTCTACCAGTTCGGACTGGTTCTATAGAACCGGTTGTTATGATTCTGCGCAGTTCGGAGAACCGGCAAATTGTGCCCCTGGCTGGCCCCACCCCTCTTCGCCCGCCCCTCCGCTCCCCGCCCAGTCAATCCTTATTGCACATGCACAACATCGCACACATGCCTGACATATCTGACTGCATTGTCCCTGCCCAGTCACTCATTAAGGTATTTTTTTTCCTGCCTCTTGACGATCAGCTGTTCCGATGATCAGCTGTGCAAGGATCCTCCTCCTCGCTGTCTTACTGCTTCACCCAGGAGGCTTCCTTGAGGTCCAGGAAGTTGGGGGGTATGCAGTGCGCCCCTCCTGCACTCCATTTTTTGCCTTCCTGGGCCTCAGGGAAGCCTTCTGGGAGCAAAAACGCCCCCAGGAGGCTTCCCTGAGGCCCAGGAGGCAAATATGGGGGCTGCAAAAAAGGAAGCCATGCCCACCCAGTCATGTGGCCATGCCCACCTAGCCACACCCACAGAACCAGTTGTTAAAAAATTTGAATCCCACCCCTGGACTAAAACCCAAATCTTCACAATCTGAGGTGGATGGATGGATGGATGGATGGATGGATGGAAGATAGATAGATAGATAGATAGATAGATAGATAGATAGATAGACAGACAGACAGACAGACAGACAGACAGACAGATATTATACACTTCAATTCATGGAATTAATTCATGGTGAAATTTATCAGGTGTTTTAAAAATAAGAACATATTCTTGCAGTTGGGACTTTGTCTAAGTTTAAACATATAAACTTTCACTTAAAAACCATGCCCATTGGAATTAGCCTAGCAGATAAGTAATAAATGGTATCCAGAATATCACGAAAATGAGAGAGAGGAACAGCTCACCATTTTCTGCACAAAAATGAAATCTTTGCCATATGTTGCCAGGGCTTTACTGAACAATTTTCTTTCAAAGGGTGTCCACTGATCGGAACCTGAAGTAAATGAACAGGTGAGAACCATTGTATATTTTTTTTACTATCAAATTAGTGACTTTCTTCGTCAGTGCTCAGCCAACAGCACCTGTCCTGATAAAAGCTCCCATGGGGAATTGGCAGGCTCTCTATTTTAGTACTTACCGGCATAATGATAATTGGCTAGAGGGTGTGATTTTGCTCTTTTTGGTTTCAAAAGAAGAAGCATCTCCAGAGCAGCCTGCAATAGTAACAGATACAAAGCAAACCAGGATTGCATGTGATTTGTAATGATTAGAATTGCACTCAATCTTTTAATAATTAACTTTTTAATACATTTCTTATTTTCCTATTTCCTTTGCCTATGATATGCTACATTTTAAAACTGCAGAACTCTTGCTGGACTTGTTTATGCAGTGACTTATTGACCTAGGTTGCTTCTTGCTTAAGTTTGCTGTCCTGTGAACAGTTGGAATGGAATGGAACTGGAATTTATTTCTGAGTGCACATAAAATACAAGATATTTTATTACCGGTACCCTGTTTCTCCAACAATACGGCCTCCCCCAATAGGAAGTCCCAGCATGTTTTATAGGCATGAAATGAAATTAAGCCCCTCCCCCCAAATTAAGGCCTATATTAAAACATGCAAACTGGGGGAAATGGTGGGGGGGCTTGCCATTAGGAAGTACTTTTGTTGCACACTCGGATATGGTGCTGCCTGCGTTGACCCCGATACGAAGTGCCCCACCAATGCCGAGGTCAACATCCAAGCCGTTGCTGCCCGCCTGAAGATGCAAGGGAGGGAATTAAGTCACCCCCGAAAAGACAGCCTAGCCATTTTTTCGGGGCTCAAAAAAAAATAAGACCCGGCCTTATTATATGAGAAACACGGTAGTTACTAGACATTTGCAGCCATAGGCTTCTTTTTTTAAAACAAAAACTGGATATGGGTTTTTAAAATAAAGCACCATGTTAAAAAGTTTTCAGAAGTTGCACTAAAGAAAGAAAAATCTAATTAATAGCATGTGAGACTATTTCAGAATTACTTATTCAAACATTTTCTTGCTGTCCAATTACTTCATGAAATCTGTTACTATTTTTAACATATTCTGTAACCTACCATAATATTTCCTTTAGCTTCAAAGAGAGAATGCAAACCATATTCTATGTTGGTTCCTCCACCAGTTAATATGCTCGAGCAGCACATATTTAAGAGATTGGTCACTGTAATAAGAAAACAAAATTAATTTTCTCAAACAATTCAGCGGCTGAATGCAGAAACATAACAAGAATGCATAAAGCCAGTGTAAAGACACTAATTCTAACAAGTATGAGTTCCTATTTTAGGACAGCTGGGGCACAATAGGAGGCAGTTTATTTTAATTACTTGCTGAGATTTCTCCTCCTCCAGATGTGATTGTTTTTCTATTCTTTTGAAGTTTTCTCTGTGGTGGTTTTTAGCTTGCTTTATTGTTTTGTTTTTTTTGAGGGGTGAAGGACGCTTTTCTATTAAACGTCATCCTGAAGTCTACAGGTTGTTTATGCTTTGCAATCTGAAAATGGGGAAGGGTTCCTCCTTTTGGATGTCGCCCCCTGGATTTAACAGAAGCATGGAAAGCCAAAACATTCACACATTCCACTTAATCACCTCAAATGCAGAAATACACATCCTTGGAACAGCGTTAAAAAGAGTAGATGAACATAGGTGGACAATATTACTTTTTAAAAATAAAACAAAAACAGGCAATGGTGAAATAGATCAAGTATCAAAGTAGCAGAAGATCAAACAGGGTGTAAAAGATGTTATAAGTTACTTGTTTGCGCCAGTGCTTCCCAATTTGTGGCAAAGGTAAATTAACTAAAGGTCCATCTGTTGGAAAGACATCCAGTTGGAAAAAGAATGGGGGGATAGGGAAGCTAGCTTCAACTGTAGAAGGTAGGCAGAATGGTTCAGAACTGTTCAGAACTGTTCCAGAAGATAGGACAGAAAATCCCAAAAGATTTAGAAGCAGATTTTGGCAAGAATTAGAAAATATTTCACAATGGTTAGAACAGTCAGGACTGCCTCCTATGGGCCATTTTCAGACTGGACAACACAAGCATTTGGAGTTTTAGATTGATGGAAATATATGAAACAACCACCTATCTTGAGTTGGTCACTGGGACCAGAGGTTTAGTCTTCCAAGTTTTCAAATTTGTGCTGGATATGAAACACATTGCCGAGTGAGATTATGAAGTCTCCTTTGTTGGAGATGTGTAAACAGAAGATGAATGGCCACCTGTCAGGGATGTTATGGTGTTGGATTTCTGCATTGAGGGCTGATGATTCTCAGCTCCCTTCTTATATAGTATGATTTTAAGATTAAGTACCCATTTAAGAAAGCAATTAATTGTCACTTTACAAATCAGCCAAATCGAATGATAAACAAAGAAAGCATACGTTGTAGAAATGCACAGTTGGTGAAGTAGATTTGGGTATGAAGGCAAGAGGATACGAGAGAAATATTCCTAAGCCAGAAGGGCTAAAATAAAACCTGGAAGCTTTCTGAAGCATTTATGATCATTTTAAAGCAAGGATTCAGACCTCACAACTAAAAAAGCGACACATTTTATATGTTGCTGTATAATTACATTTACGGAAGAAATTTCTTTTTTCTTTTTAAAACTCTTTTCTTGTTTATTCCTATGGCATTTTTCTGATGAAAATGTACACAACAGCATGTGTGAAAATGAATGTTAACTCCCACCACACAATATTGCAAAGGATGTAGAGGTAATCACTATTCTTAGTGAATAAAGTCTTTTGAAGATAAATAATTTAGGGAATATAAGGATAGCCCAATGAAGAATTTACATAAGCAATGTAGGGTTCAATGTTTAATGGAGGTGTTTATATTATATTATGTGTCAAGTACAAGAATCCAATGCTCTTTTATGTTTGAGAAAGATCTGATGGAGATTTTCTTCTAAAGAAAATGGATTAACAAACATTTTTTCCTTGGTTCTCTTTCCTCCTCTGGTCTGACATCAACCTCCAGAAATTATGAGCGTAGGAGGAGATCAGAGTAAACTGTTATCTTCTCCCATTCTTTAACAGTAGAATCTACTGAACATAGACTTAATTCAACTCTGTTTTTGCAGTGAAGTACTAAGAACATCTAAATTTTTAAAGCTAACAGACAGCAATTCTGAAAACACTCACTTTTTTATTTCAAACTATGAGTTTGGATTCATCCCTATTAACTACCCAAAGTGATCTTGGTGAATAGGTGGCAGTATACAAAAAACATAACAAAGTAAAAAGTCACTCTTTTAGGTAGTATAAAAATATAGTACCTCTTTGTTCAAAAGCTTTGTCCTCCAGTTCAGGCCATGGTTTCCAAACTAAAGTTGCCCTGTGATTCTCCTTCTCCACCAATGCTATATCTTTAAGTTCAGGGATATCAGCCTGAAATCTTGAGCCAATGTTGATACACCTCGAAGAAATAACAATATTTAAAGCATTAAAAATGTAAGTCTACTGCAGAGCCTTCCTAAATCCTCCTCAAAGGAGCCTAAAGAGAAGAACTTAGGAAGAAAATAATGGCAGGAAGAAATATCACTTGTATAACAAAAAAAATTTTTTTTAAAGCAGAAGTGGCAAAGATAAAACTAATGAAGCAGAAACTTCACATAAAGTGGATTGTTTCCTTACAGAATCAAGCTGAATAGATGACACACTGTGTTCTTCACCAAAATCTTCCAAAAAGAATCTGGAGAACACAGTCTGGCATCACCTTCTGATCATGAATGAACAATATGACTTATCTGAAGGACCATCTCTTCCTGATTATATTTATTTACATTTACCTGCCCCGTTAAGCATGGCAGAAGACGTATGTTGCAGGTCCCATGTGCAAAAGTGTTCTATCTGATAGGACCTAGGAGATGAGGCTTTTTGCCATGGCATCTGCCCTCTGGAACAACCAATTCTGTGGTGGCACAGTGGTTAGAATGCAGCATTGCAGGCTGACTCTGCCCACTGCCCCGAGTTTGATCCTGACAGGCTCAGTTTACTCAGACTTCCATCCTTCTGAGGTCTGTAAAATGAAGACCCACAGCCATGTTGAGCTTTCATTTCCCAAAATGCCACTGATGGCCTACATATGAGGTCATACTTCATGGTTTAATTCAGGACTGCAGTTTTATAATACTTAAGTATGTTGCTCTGAAAACCATTTAAAAGTAGCTACCAGTGTAACAAGTTGAGCATAAACAAAATAAGATGCCTTGATGCACACATGAATACCTGACAGATTCACAGGAATGATCTGTATCTCAACCATTTTTTAAAAAGAAACACAACTCTTATCCCCCCTCTCCTAAACCAATACAATTTATGTTGCATGGGATATTACATCTCTTTACAAAAGACTTACGGTTCAATATGAATAGTCTGTTCTCCTGGTCTTTGGGTCACAGAAACACTATTTCCATCAATACTATCTGCAAGAAAAATGATAATATAATTTTCCTTTTTGGCTTTGCTCATTAACCCAGTTTCTGAAATCTGCCTTCTTTCTTTAGAGAAAACAACATTATATTTAAATAAAAGAATATTTCTCACCCTAATAATAGAATGAGTACCCATTTATATGCAGTTGACCTTTTGGCACTGCTTTGAAAGAATATTTCTCACCCTAATAATAGAATGAGTACCCATTTATATGCAGTTGACCTTTTGGCACTGTTTTGAAAGAAGTGTCATCAGGTGGTAAGAAAACTGCTCTAATGAAGGTATTTGTCAATCAAATGCCCTCCAAATATATTGAGTCAAGGCCTGGCTAGAGATTCTGTGACTTCTTCTCCATAACTAGAACGGGTTGTAGTACAGAAGGTCATCCTGGGGAGCTAGTATCAGTCCCAAAAAACCAATGCTATTAAAGAGACCACGTAAAACCTACTTTTTACGTTTTAATTGTATCTTTACATATGCATTTCCCCTTGTTTAGAAATCAATTACTAACAGGATCCTTGCATGATATACTACTTCATAAGACTATTTTATGTTATATTCCCAAGACAATTATTCAAGACTGCAAGCAATTTTTTTGTATCTGCGGTAATGAGATTAGAAAAAAATGTTTCCATGTGGTGTAGTAATGCTGCCAAATTTGCTAGTTTCAAGGACATGTTTCTTTGTGTCAACTGATTCCAGTAAAAATGGAATGCCCACAGTCATAAAAAATTAACTTAATGACCTACCCTTGCATTTGTGACCTTCACAGGTCTGTAAAGGTCTACAAAGCTGAAGTAATATTATAAGTAGGCTCACAGTTTCACTGAGCAACCACTTTGCTTAATGACTGAATTGTGGTAACTGAACAAGGACTGCTGTAACTGGAATTTCTGGACCACATTTTAGAGATAAAGGAAGTAGCCCAAATCAGCATACATGGATTTTCTGCATTTTTTTGTGAACCCATTCTGAAACAAAGTAATTATATTTAGATGTGCAGGAACACTATAAGAAGTACAAAGCAGAATCGATTTAAGTCAACATTATTATCATTCACAAGTGAATAAAACTATTAGTTCTTAAGTGAGCAACATCTATACTACACTACAACACACTTACTAGATTGACAGAGGAGAATCCGGGGGGTGGGTGTCAGAGGAGTAAGGGGCAGCTGGGGATGAGATGTACCATGAGAAGATATGATGACACTGCTGAAGAGACCAGATCCTTGCCGTATGGGGCTAAGCATGGGAGGTGGTGTATAAGGTGGGGGATTATGAGTCCTGTCAATTAGATGGTCTCCTAAGACACGGGGAGAACGAAGTTGGCTTTGGTATAGAGTAGCTCCTGAGTGAGATGCACTGAGATTGAAGGAGGGAGGTGGTATGAAGAGTGGTTCGGGTCTGTGGCGGTATTTTTTCTTGTCTTGAAAAGATTTGATATTTTCTTCAGAGTTGGTGATACTTTGGTGATGCTTTCTATTGGGATCCTGAAAATAGAAAAGTTGTTGTTTTAATAGTGAGTGTATTCAATCATAGCCCAATACAATTTTTCAGTGAAACATCAAAACAATGAATTTTCCAAGATACAACTTACAGGTGCTGCATTCTGATTTCAACAGAGCAATACATCTACTCTTGTTTTACTACTAGGAATCAAGCTTAAAGAGGAATTCCCAAATTACTGCCTCTCATGACAGTCTGCCAGCATTTTAAGATCCAATGGAGAGGACATTTTTATGCCAGAATTGTAGTGAAGACCAGTGACAGGAACAAAGAGCTTCAAGATTGACAGATCTTCATGATGAAATTTCCTGACTCAGAAGACTAGGTGGCCTAACTTTTAAATACCCTTCCTTAAGTTGCTATTTACTAAGGAAGGCATTTATAGGAATGTAGCATTTATTTATTTTCACTGCTTCATTTTAATCCCTGCCCCTCTTTTTAATCTTCTGAATCCACCATGAAAACCCTTAATAATTTTGCATTAGGAATCTACATCCCCACTTAGCTATGGAGCACTCTGGAGATGTAATCTCTTTCTCTCAGATCAAACTAGCATATAGATTACAAAGATAAAATAAGGAGTGACCCCATAACTTAGCAGAAGGCAGGATTCAACAATAATAAATAAATAAAATGTAATAACATTCTCCCCAACTTGTCCTAATAACTTTGTTCATGATATATCAAGGAAGGGATTTTTCAACTGGTGAGACATGTTCACCAAATTAAACTTAGCATGGACTGTGGTAAACCAGAGACCTTTCTGCTGACCTGGGATCCACTCTTTGGGTACATCAGCACAGCCTGAAAAATATAAAACTATTATTAAACTTGTACAGCTTCATCTGCTGGTTTAGTTTTGTAATAAAATTTCATTATTAAAAGTAGTCAGGCCTTTCTTACTGATGCATGACTTCCTGTATTTACATTTATGTCACTTTTTAAAAATAAGTGCTGTAGAGTTTGCTTCCTGTTTAATGTTGTTGACATATTATTATTTTTACAATTGCTCATATTTTGCCCATTTTTTTAGTTGTTGTGAAATTGGATTTCCCAAAACTCTCTGCATATAAAAAGTAAAACAACAAATTAACAGGGTGATTGGACCAAGGCACCATTTAATTTTCAAGAAAATCTGTTAAAAAGTTGTCCTACACTTTTAAAAGCAGTTGAATTAGGAAGTCAGGCATTGGCCAAATGGAATCTAATACTGTGAAGTTGCTCCTTCTCAGATCATTTCCCACAGCTGTCCTTTCCTGGAGTGCATGCTCAATTTTCTTAGGAAAGTAATGCAAAAGGACCTCCCTCTTACAGATTTCTTTCTAAACTACTGTGTGAAGCTGCTGTTCAATTAAATAACAAAAAAGGAGAGAACCAATGCACTGCAGTTCTGTTAAACACTCTCCAGGTTTAACACTCTAGGACAGGGGTCTCCAACCTTGGGTTAGGATTAGGATTAGGCTTACAGTTGCTGGCTGGGGAATTCTGGGAGTTGAAGTCCACCAAGCTTTAAGTTGCAAGGTTGGAGACCCCTGCACTAGGAAGGGTAGAGATTTAAAAAGATCATCTGTTGTCTGCTCCTACTGTTTCAGACTGCACTTCCCCAAAAGTTGGTTATGTAGCAGTTTCCTGAAGAGGAATTATGAAAAAAAAAAAGAAGATAACAATGGCAGAGAAGTTCATGCATTATTATTTCTGCTTCTGTGAGATTATTTAACTGTTCCTCTGAATTCAATAAAACTATACTGCTTTTATAATTCTAGGACAAGCCTATACTTAAAGCAGGATAGAATGAATGACGTAATATCTGGATAAACTTGTGTGATGTCAGAACCAAGCTATCAGAACTAAGTCCATGCACAAGACGGTCTTGACCAATAAAGACAAGCCCTTCATGGGCAATTATTAATATGAGTTTTCCATAATCTCTCAGGGAATCCAACATGAAAATTTAAACTGGCAGCTGACTGGCATGGGAGATCCAAGGCAGGGCTGCTTAAGTTTCACCAGCTTCAGTAGGTAGCAACTGCGGGACTTGCACGCTACATGACACAAATTTTACACTTAAGACAGCAGACAGTTATCACTGTAATTTATTGAAGAAAAAGTGATACTTATCTGAGGAAAAGAAAGCATCAGTCTCAAGCCTTTTACAATGCTTATTCTCTGGAAACAATCTCTGGCATAATGCATGGGCACACAGGCATGCACACAGACACACAAGTAGACTATTTTCAAGACGAAAACAAACTGGCTCTCAGCCAGCTGCAACAGTAAAAAAAGCCAGCACAAAGAACATTAAAGATAACAAATCCCTTTGTTGTTTTCTATTGTGTTTTCTGCTTTGAAAAAAATTTGGGCCATTATAGAAGAAGAGTAATTAACACTGGCTTTGAAATAACTGGTAAAATCCTCAAGCATTCAAAGGGATTTATTAGGCTCCTATGGCACAGTTAGTGGCAAGAAGAGAACACTCACAGAAGAGGTACACAGGCTGATGGCGTTAGGGGAACGTGCTGGAGAACAGATCATCCTCACAAGGACAGGCATCTCATCATCTGAGACAGGCTTGTCTTTGACCAGGGCACAGCCATCTTTGGCCTGCTTGGTGGGCTCTGGCGACAGAACCTTTACAGGGACAGACACAGGCATGACGATAGGCGCAAAGCTATCCACTTCGGAGGGTAGCTGTTCCTGCTGGTGCTGCTGTGGCAGGTTCTCCCCATCCTCCTGTACAGACAATTATTAAAAGCTTTCACCCACAACTTCCAACGCCTGGTCATCACTAGACTATTCACAGGTAGCAGGAACATTGGAGAATTTTAGGGCATTTTAAAAGAACGATTATCAGGGATTCGTTTCCTGCTACCTTGGAATAAATGAATTAGCCTCAAGAATTGTTGCTGCAAAAGATTTTAACACGATTCCTCCGTTAGAAAACATATCCTCACTGGAAACCTGTGTTCAAAAAGAACATAGGAAAACTGGACAGAAAGAAACCAAAAAAACACACCCCCAACCCATAGTTGTATTGAAAAGTTTCTTGTACTGTACAAATAATAAAGAGAATATTGAAGTATACTCAGTGAGGAACCCTGTTCAACTGGAGGTCAGCCAAAGCCTATGCCCAGATGTAGTTCTTTTCTTATATATAACATCAGCTAACACATCAACAACAATGGATAATTAATACACTTGAAAGCAAAGCTGGAAAAAGACATATTTTTGGACAATAGCAAGCTCCCGAGTAATTTTTTTGAAGAAAGACCTAGTTAAGCGAGCAGCACATTTTAGAAAATGGGAAGATCAAACGTTCCAAAAGAAATACACAAGCATTGAATACCTGTCTGAAGATAGGAGATGCCCGTATTCCTCCATGAGACCTCATGTGACCATTTAGAGCGGGTAAACTTTTAAACTCTTTGAAACATACAGAGCACGTCATCAGTTTGCTCTTTGATTCGGATCTTTCAATGTATGTTTCTTTATCACAAACATTGCTGTTAACAAGAGACAGAGAAAGAAGGTGCTGTTTTAGAAAGAGTGCTCCTAAATACATTATAATTAATATACACAGAACAGTTCAGAGAAGAGGGGGACTCTGAAACCTCAGCATGATCAAATGGTTGAATCCAATAAAACACCAAAACAAAATATTCACAATTAATTCAGCCATCCCCTAATTCTTACGGTTCTTGCTGTCACATATTATACTAAAACAGTTGCTGGAGGTGTTTTCTGAAAGGGCTCAGTAACTATTAAGATAGAAGTTTCACTTCTGCAGAAATGTACTACTGCCTTTGCTGAAAAGTCAACAAAGCCAAAGTTAAGGTAAATGAATACACAAACAGGACTTAAGTTCTGGTATAAACATCTACAGAATAGCAGGGTAAATATTCAGAGCAGTGATCTCAAAATGCAGCGAAGACACAACAAGGTTAAACTTTTATCCTTGGGAAGTAATTCCCACTAAGAGAGATACTGGAGTAATTATATATAGGGTCATATTGAAAATATAGGAACATTCTTCATGTGTGGTCCACGAGAAATTCCTCCATTGGTGGTCCACGAGAAAATTTTGGTGGACCGCAGAAAAATTATTTCTTCTTCTTCTTCTTTTTCTTCAGCGTTTGTCTC
The DNA here is from genome assembly GCF_049901735.1 of Notechis scutatus. Taxonomy (NCBI): domain Eukaryota; kingdom Metazoa; phylum Chordata; class Lepidosauria; order Squamata; family Elapidae; genus Notechis; species Notechis scutatus. The sequence continues at coordinate 48,119,648 of NC_142009.1, read as the reverse complement.
GCGCTCTGGCGAGGTCCGCTAATGTCCTTGAGTACTGCTTCCACGCCTCTCTGTCTGCCACGTATGTCGGGTCTGCCTTCGCGATCTCTAGATCGGCCTTGATCGTGTCCATCCAGCGTTGCTTAGGTCTACCACGCGATATTTTTCTATTTTTTATATTGTACTAAATACTATTTATCTTTTTAAAAAATCCATATTATTGGTCTGTGGGATTTAAATTATGAATGTAGTGGTCCCTGAGGTCCAAAAGGTTGGTGAACCCTGCATTAGATGACTTACCACTGCCCCATCTCTCAGTCATCAACACTTGCTGCAGATGTAAAAGCCTATGTAAGACCAATGAGTGGCAGATTTGATTGCCAGATGGAAGCCTCAATATATATTTTGATTGTGCAGTCATTTATTTCAACTTGTTGGCATCCATGACAAGTGGCATACTTGATGTCAGGGCCTATACTAGCAAAGTGTATTCATCTAAAGACTTTATGAGAAACCATTTAACCAAATGCATCTAAATGCAACTGAAATATAACAAATAATGATTGAAAGCATGTAATTCAACAGATATTGAAAAAGCTTTAAGTTATATTTAAACACAGCTATGAGTTTACGTTCTTACGTTAATCTTAGTAAGAATCAGTATTTGGATATTGAAGACTGTAAGAACATGCCAGTGGGATGTTGACATTGTGATCAAGCTCAAAGCAGACAATATTCACACATGGCAATAATATTGTAGTGTTCAAATGTTGTAAACATGGATATTTAAAAAGGAAACAGAAAAAAAGTGTTGTAATAATTGCAATAATGTAGCAATCTCGGTTCTGTGCATGTAAAAGAAAATGGATGAAAACCATCATTTTAATTACTTGTTTATATAAACAAAATATTTAAATTAATTTGTAATTTTTTGTGGACTGTTTTAAATTACTTGCTGTTCCCTAGCTTTAGTTTTCTTTTGAACAATAGGCAAGATTTAATTTCTTAAAACTGGTAACATTGATAAGCTAATTACTCAATGTCAAGAATAAAACAATTTTACTGATTACACTGATTATGTAATGAGAAAATAAGAAAACTTGAAAAGTAACTTGAAAAGTCATGACCATATAAAGAAAGGGAAGTTTGTTTAAACAGATCCTTGAAGCAACTGTTAAGTCCTATTTAACAAAAAAAAAACACCAATAAAAATGTAAGGTCTAAATGCAAAAACATGCAAATAGTTATTTATAAAGGGGTTCATCAATTCACTAAATCTGAAACTTTACATTAGCAATAAACTTCTTCTGTAAGTCTTTGCTCTATGCAATGACTCAATTAAATTCCACACTGATGGTGCATAGTATTTATGGTAAGCTTTTTCCTATATGATTTTTTAATACATGAGCAACACAAATACGTTGTGCATCTGCATAAGTACAACTTGGGGTTTTCTCTTTAATTATCTTTCCTGGATATGATAGACAGAAGTGCATCACAAAACACAATCCATTGAACCAGTTTGTCCACAAAAGGTAAATATATGAAAGCAGTTTATTTTGAGCAAAGGTGTTAAAGTTGTTCTTTAGTAGAACAAACACACATCAATAGAAGATGTTTTGGGTCATGGTGTTCTAGCCAACAGTTATTAAGAGACAGAGGACATGTGTTCTTGCCAGCTAAAGAAATGACAATTGGCCATGCCACTTCTAACTAGCATCCTGTATTTCAGGTAGGCATATTTAAAAAAGAAACAGGGAAAAAACATCCATAGGTAAAACTATAATTTGGTTAATATAAAAAGGACACCACCACTTAAGAGGCGAATACCTGGCTAGGTATCAAGAAAACTTTTAAATCCTTTTTTTAGGCACATCTCAATAAGGGACCACCCTAAGAAAAGTGCTCTGGATAGTGGCAACTTTCTGTAGATTGGGTGTAAGATTAGGGTGGAGGTTTGTTCTCCAAGCTTATGGCTTGGTTTCCAAACATTTTGTTACCAGGCTAGGCAACGTCTTCAGCAGAATTTAGGGATGTCAACATCGGTGTTCTTCTGCTTGTGCGCGCTTCGTGTGGTCAGTGTGATGAAGAGGTCACACTAGAAGGGAAATTCCTGACATGAACCTCACCTGAAATGACCTCCCCATCCCAAGACTCACTGACCACACAAAACCCTTATAAGCAGAAGAACACTGACATCCCTTGAACTCCATTGAAGATGTTACCTAGCCTGGTAATGAAATGTTCAGAAACCAACCCACAAGCCTGGAGAATGAACTTCCACCCTCATACACCATTGAATTAGGGAAAGCTGGGACATCACTTTGTGAAAAACTGTTCAGTTCAATTGAGAGGAAAGACAAAATAGCCTTCTGTAGAAACACTGTATGCACCAAACCCTTGTGTTAGCAATTCTAAAAGAAAAATTATGTAAGATCCGAAAAATGTACAGGTGTAAACATAAGAGTTCCTGTGGCGCAAATGCAAATTCTACTTACAACATCTTGGTACTGGGCATATCGCTGTTGAATTTCAGGACGGTGTGGTTTCCCCCATCTCCCCCAAATAACTATGGGAAAAAGAGGCTTCTAGAAAACAAACCATTCCTCTCAAATAGTCTAAATCAGGGGTGTCCAACCTTGGCAACTTCAACTGGGAGTTGAAGTCCACAAGTCTTAAAGTTGCCAAGGTTGGACACCCCTGGTCTAAACCATATTAGTTCTACTTTCAAAAAAAACATTCAAGAAAAACAAAACTGTAGCCTGGCTTAAATTGGATCACCATTTCCAGTGATGCCCCAGCATCATCAGAAGACCTCTTGTAATTACACAGATGGTCATGCTGGAGGCCCCTGGCTTTTCAAAGTTTGTCACACTTATCCATGATAGAGTTCCTACAGTTGAAGGAAAAGGCTGAAGGCATAGCTTCTGAATAGAAAGGGGAGGAAGAGTGGTCACAAGATGACTGGAGATAAATGGAATTTCCCCTCCTGAATCTAAAACCACTTATAATCTTTAGATGGCTTCTATGAAAGCTTGCCAGATAAGCTTTGATGTAGAATACTTAAATGATTAGATATAGAACAACATCCTAAAAGTTAAGTTTTACATTTTTACATTTTAAGGTTCCATCATTGTTCATATGGTCTACCACAGATTGATATAACTGCCACCAAAATTATTGCTATATTTCAAAACAGTAGTCGAACCGATTGCTTACAAAATGGTTGATTATCTGTACACTATTTTGGATTTTTAGGCCACTATTTTGGATTTTTAGAAGACATCAGTAATTAATCACAACTATACCTTTGTTCAGGAGAAACTGATGGAAGTCTGCCATCGAGTAACTGGATCTGCTATTTTAAAAGATAGGAGAAATTTAAATAAACCAGTAAGTTGTTTAATTATAGTCTGTACCACTTTTCCTAATCTAGGTACCCTTCAAATGTACACATGCATATCTTGATCAATAGACAAAGCTCTAGTGATAGGAAATTGGTTACAGTCAAGTGAATGAGTTCCTTTTTTATGTTCCTTTGTTGTTTTTCATGGAACCTCATCAAAACACAGTTTGAAAAAACCTGGTCTAAAATACTGGGATGACTGGGGAAGGCATTAAAGGTACCACTCTGCTACCCTGCATAGTTCAGATCTGAACAGGAAGCAATATTGAACTCTTGGAGAAGAAACAGAAAGGCCTTCTGTTATTTTGTTTCTTAGCCAAATGGATGGTGAGACCTTATCCAACAGACTCTGTGCATTGGGCATCCTCTAAGAATGCCCAATGCACAGAGTCATTTTAAATTTTCCAACAGAATCTCTACATTTATACAGATTCCCACCAGCAAACACGTTTTAATCATATCTAGAAGCATCTAACTTAGTTTCATTGGCTCATCATAAATGCTAAATATTACTGATTCACAAAATGGCTCTGCCAATAGAAGCATCTGTTTGTCTCCATTCAAAGGACATAAATTTCAATGACATAAAAGGCTTCTTCTATTTCACTGGACATCTATCGTCGATAAAATGCAAAGACTGAAACCCTAGGTCTGAAGGCACCTATCCCAAAGCCTTCCAAAATCTGCTATTGAATTATCATTTTTAATGCAACAAAGGGGAAAGTATTAATTTTTTCCAACATATTTTTACATTTAATTTCAATGGGAGTGATACTGAATGTCCTGGCTCCACTTACTTTTCTGGGTCAGCATATTACTGAAATCCAAGTATACATTTCACAAAAAAAATCATGCCTGCCTGCTCAATGTTATAAGACAATAATACAGCTTTTTTCTAAACTTAGTTATCAGAAAGTAAGATATAAAGTTCTATATACCTGTGGCCACACTGCACTGGGAGACAACTGCTGGGGTCTTTTGTTACTCATCTGAACACTTGTTGAAGGTCTAAGAGATTGCTGGGAGATTGTGCTGTCCACAGAATCCAGGCCCTGTGGTGCTGGATCTTCAGTCCCCTCTGCCATAGGGAGCCCCAGGTGCTCATCCATCAATGCCTGAGTGTTACGATCACTCTGATAATGATCGGGCTGACTGGCATCAGCAGATGGCTGTTGCTGCTGCAGAACACTTTGTGGATACAAATGTTTGAAGGACTGCTGCTGATCTTGATAGAAATACGGAGGGACCGCTCCTAGCTGTATAAGCTGCATGGAATTACCTCGATCTTGGGAGTATTGCTGAGGTTCGTGCAGAGACTTCTGGTTAGTATCCCTGTGATAGGGAGGAAGCTGTGTTTGTATCTGCTGCTGCTGTTGCTGCTGCTGTTGTAATTGTTGCATCATAGGCTGTATTGGATAATACTGAGCTGTTTGCATGGGGCACTGTCTCTGTTGCTGCTGCTGAGGCTGCATGTCATGTACCAAGAGCCTGTGCTGTCCTTGATGGGGTTGCTGCTGCTGCAGATAGTATTGATCTTGCTGTAGCTGCGGTGGCAGCAAGTGTTGAGAATGCATTTGCTGCAAGTGGGCCTGTCCCTGGTGCATGGCAGAGTGCATGGGGATGTGAGCAACATGCTGCTGGTTGTCATAATAAAGAGAGGACTGGTGTTGCATTAACTGCATCTGCTGCTTTTGCTGTGCACTTCCAAATCCGGGATGGACTTGCTGTGGCATCTGCTGGTATCTCGGCACAAGTTGTTGTTCCACAGGTTTCTGAGATAGCAATTGTCGAAGTGCACTATCGCCGGCATTCTCCATCACTGGAGGCTGCGCCTGAATGTGCTGAGACACATTGTTCACTTGGATTCTTAAGTTTTGGCTAGCAAACACCTGGGCAAAAGAGTCTAATTTATGCAAAACTCCACTGGTAATTTTTTGTGATCTGAGGTCATTGCTTTGGGAACAAAGATGGTCAAAGCCATCAACTGGTTCGCTTTGAGCCATTGGGTTCCACATGACATGCTGACTGTTTCTTACTGGGAGGTGGTTTCCAGATGCCAAATGGGCCCAGTCTGCTTGCCTGGGAGAATCCATTAGCCCGAGGCCTTTGGGCCCAACATTCAAAGAGATGTTTTCCCTGGCATCATGAGGGAATGAAGGAGAGAGGGGAGACTCTGGAGACGTATGCATGGCTGAAGATCCATAGTTGTGGTTTGCAGATGCCAGAGGACTCAAGTGCTGCTGCTGGTAATATACATTTTCACTATTGTTAACTATATGGTTTGTTTTATACGTCTGCTGATCCCCCATTTTCAGCACTTTTTCTCTCAGCAAGAACCATTTAAAATACAATCAAACAGTGTAGTCCTGAGAGAACTTAAAAATAAAACATGGCAAACCTATTTTATTCTTTTGACCACTTGTTCTAGAGAACTGAATTTTTTATGGATGGTGAATTCCACTTCAGCCTGAAAAAAAGCCTTTACTGAAACCAAGATATTTGTTGTGCTTTTGTCACCTGTAAAGGAAAAAGAAAGGAAACATAACTACGGCAGTCCTATATCCCTTCGAACACAACTGTTCAAAACTTTACCCCTATTTGGGAGTGTTGGGTTGTAGTGTCCAGTGAAAGGAGGTTTGTCACATGGTTGTTGGGGATAAAGATTCTGGCAGATGAGGATTTTTTTCTTACAAGGATGAAAGTAACTTGTTTTTATGTGTTTTTTAAGCCCTAAATATCAATTTCACAGTGTTCCCTTCTGAAAAATCTCAACAACAAATCTCATTTGGCACTTAGTGGTTTGCCAATTTCTAGGTGCTCTGATGACATAAAAGAGAAACCAGGGGTTATATAAGATTTTATATTTACCCATGGGTGTCAAATTCAGGGCATCATGTGATGTTTCATGACATTTTTTGCCTTTATGGAGCTGGGGTGGATGTGGCCTGTGCATGATGCATCCGGCCCACGAGTTGCCATTTGAAACCCCTGCTATAGACTATGTTGCCCACCCATTCAAAAGAATAAATTCATAGTTTACTATGTTCCTAGGTATATATCTGTTTCTGGAAGTTTAAATAGCTTTAACAGCATGCAGCTTATGCTAATGGAGGGCTTGGTTATTCAACAATCAAAGCCCCAAATCAGACTTCTTTATAATCCCTAGAAGCCAAGGCCCACAACCTTGAGGGCAAACTTCAAGAAACAGTGGATCAATTTCCTATTGATTGGGGAAGGGAAGGGGAGAGAACAAAGAAGAAAACAGTGCATCAGCCTTCTTTGAGAAATGACGTCTCCTACCACCAAATGGGAAAAAATGCTGTTTCAGCCACTGCAGTCCTTACTTATTCAATATATATGCACACCATGTTTACCCACACTGCACTGACCTGTGATTAAACCTGGCTATATTGGCTATCTATTTAGTAACACATTTCAAAGTGTTAGTGTTACACTGCTTTGGATCCAAATTCCCAACAGAAGTTTGAGAAGCATTCCTGCCTCTGTTCTGAAATAGCCACATATAAAGAACACGTTCATGTATAGAAACAGAACCTTATGGGATGTTCTACCAGAAGATAGGCTGACACTTTGTGGTTATGCAGGGCTAGGCAAAGACACATAGAGATACACAATATTTACACATCATTCTAAAGAGCTAAGGATACACAAGCTAAGGGAAAAATCAAAAGAGGAAAACATATCCTCTCCAGCAGCCGACACCCAGATAAAAAGGGATTAATATCAGATAAACAAACAAACAGGAAACAATAATCAAGGAAAAACCAAGGAGAAAAATCATACACCCATCAACATTAGGAAGCCAAGATATTATATATAAACAGGGAACAAACTCCACATCCACTAGCACTGATGATGTTACTTAGTGTGGTAATGAAATGTCTGCAAGCAAACAACGAAGCTCAGAGAGCACCAAGAACTTCAAAGACCGTTTCATTTTACAGGTGTTCAACAGGTTGACATAATTTATTGTTTTGAGCTACTGATATTTTATACTGCTCTTTATACAGTACATTAATGTTTTTATTATTAAATATTTAGTGTTCTTTTGCTGAGTGGTCTAAAAGGTATATATAAAAATGATAACCCACTTCATAAGATTAATATATCCGACCTAAGTGGCACCCTAGAGGGCTGAATGGTTCAATACTAATGCACAGTTCAGCTTGCCAAAGACAATAGTAAATAAAAGAAAAGAAAGACTGTTCATCCAACAGAATGTTCTCTTACAGTACCTTTGATGAAGAACTTTCTTACTCCTCTATAGCAGAGGTCTCCAAACTTGGCAACTTTAAGACTTGTGGACTTCAACTCCCAGAATTCCTCAACCAGCTATGGGTTCTGGGAGTTGAAGTCCACAAGTCTTAAAGTTGCCAAGTTCAAAGACCCCTGCTCTATAGTTTTGCATGAGTACCTCAATATTTAGCTTTCAAGATCAGGAATGCTGAAGAGGTCATCCTCCTAATTCCCTACAATCACAACCTTTTTTCATGAAGTTCCCTTCTCCCTCCTAGTCTGCACCTCCTTCCTATCCAGGGAACTCCTTACCATGCAACACAGGAAATCTTCAATTAGGTAACTTTAGACAATGTTCCTAATTAATTACTCCATCAAAACAAAGTCATCTTCCATGCTGCACACCATACACAGCTGACCCTCTATTGCAATTATCCGTGCCTCTCCCAACCCATTTTCACCCAAAATGCAGGAGACACAAAGGTCCAAACCTGACTGTCACCTAGGTAATAATTCATGCTCCCCTTCCTGCCCCATATCCCAACTTGGTAACATCTTCAGACTCTGGTGTGGGAATGGGGAAGGAGAGCTTCTCTCAGGAAATCAGTGCAGATATATTCTAATGGTCACACTGTCCCAGGTCACAATCCAGAAACTGGATAACAGGTTCCTCTACATTTGCCTTTAAAGCAGAGAGTCAGAACAAAAACTCTGCCCTAACAATGTCAGACAGGAACGAATCCAAACTGAAGCAAGGCTTAATCTTAGCAGCCACCTTCCTGGACCTCCTACAATATATATGCCATACCTTCCTGAGAGAACCAGTCTGCTTCATCTGCTGCTGAGTTCAGGTGAATTCTGGTGTATCTGGTGAAAAGGCTAACAATAATACAAAACTAATCCAGATCCAGGGATCATTAAATGCGGAGAAAGTATAATTATGATTCTCAGGTATTGATTAAATCCAATATTCAGGTTACATATTCAGGAAAGCCAAATGAGATTTTTAAAAAGTGATTTAAAATGAGAAGTATTGGTGTCACCTCTACTCAACAGGGGAGTGGACCAGTGTCAGCTTTCTGATGCCCTATTTCAATTGCTAGATGTTAGGTTGCACCTGTCCTCAACCCATTATCCACAGTTGATTGGATGAAAAAAATGCCACCATGAGAATTTTTTTCATGTCTTTGTTAACCGCAAGGCTGGATCTCTATCTTTGCAGAGTTTGCTTATAACAACTGTGTCGATACCCTAGCTTAGCTTTGGTCAGCCCTATTAGGTAGACCAGACCAAGAAATCAACTCCACAGGATATCTACACATATTTTTCTTGGGACTGATTACTATAATAGAATCCTTCGAGTCTGATTTTGCTGTGCAGTGCCTTCTTCTCCTTCTTGTAATTCTGTGAATTAGGGAGGTGACTGAGCTACTTCCAAATGTTATCTGGACATTCTGCACTTAAAAAGTGTTTCAGCTTTTCTTGCCCTGGCAATAGGTGAGTGTTTGTCAAAGCCATCTTTATTCTTTGCAACTGCCACCCTTTAAAACTAACTCATTCCATTCATCCATCCATCCAATTTGTATGTCACCTGACTCTCAACATCTCTTACCATTCTTGCCTTTGCCCATCATAGAGGCCTCCTTCAGAACAGTTAGTCCCCTATATGCTCTGCTGCTTATCACTTCAGGAAAGGTTCCCCCATTGTTGTCAGACAGCACACTGACTTGGTGGCTTTTGGCCCTTTAATAAAAAAATGAACAAATTGTAGATAGTGTGGAAACTAAAGAATGCCAGTTACCAACTGCCAACTCAGTACCAAGTCCAAAAATTGCAAAGCAAGATCTACAAGGTTGTAAAAAAAAACAGGAAGACTGTGAGTAAAAAAATGGATCATGCTCTCATTTTGAAGCTATCTAAGCAACTACATTCTAGTCAGTAAAAAATGATTCTTATTTAACCATGTCTGAGTCATTTTTGCAGAGTCTGACAATTCAAAAATCAAGAAAGATCAAAGGACCTAGAAATGCTTGGCCTTGAGGAGATTTAGGTGGCCATGACAGTACTGTTCAAATATTTGAAAGAATATCACCACAGAACAAGGTCAAGGTCTGTTTTCCATCATTTCAGGATAAAGGATGTTGATTAATAACATTTAACTTAAAAAGCAGCAGATTCCAATTTGAATGTTACAAAAAAACAAAACTAGCACAAGAGCAGCTGTTCCTTGACAGATGAGATCTGTTGTCTCTCATTGCTACAGCCCGTCTGCAGCCAATTGTCCCCTGCCTTCGTGAAGGCAGGTGGCTCCCTATCTCATTGACCACTTCCCCCAATGATGGAGGGGCCTCAGACAGCATCAAGTTCAGCCCCTGGACTCTCCAGTTGTTCCAGGGGAGATGTGCCATGCCTGTCAGATTGCCTTGGTTCCATCTCCTTGTCCTCCTCCAAATTGGGATCTGACAGAGCCATGAGAGGTACTTGTGAGGCTGCAGCCTCACCCCTCTTGATAGACTGTACCAGGCAGTGGCTATTTAGCTCAGCAAGTGGAGTGAAACAACGTTGGGAGCAAGGAGTCTTGTTTCCTTGCCTTGCATTCATCAGCCTCTGTGCCTCTTGCAGTGAATCTTCTTTCCTGACTATATGCTCATGCTTTGACCTCTGGATTTCACAGATTTTGCCTGTGCCTCAAGGACTTGTTTTTGCCTTACAAAATGGCCTAGCTTTACCTCTGCCTTGTGGACTTGTCTCGTCCTTGTTTTGTCCACAAATCTGTGGATTCATGTTGGGTTTGTTCCTGGACTGAACTGTGAACTCCTGGAAGGTTCTGTGGTTGGTGTGTAGATTTCTGGAGAAGACTATTTGGGGCTTGGAAAGCCTCAAACTAAACCTTTACCCCACCTGTGACATGTGCATGTGTGAACAGGATCAGGCAGGGATGATGGATTCTCTTTCATTGGCTGTTTTCTACTGACGGTCTTGGTCAACTCACCACAGCCAATTCGCCATGAGACAATTTGCCACAGGACAATTCAATGTGGGATAACTCAAGAGCGGAATAACTGAATTGCAGCAGGCTTTGTCTTGCTTTATGTTTGAACCTTCTCAAGTTAGAAGTCCTTGAGGCTGGGGGGAGCTGTAATTTGTCTCTCTCTTGAGTTATCCCACCTTGAACTGTCAGCTGTGGTGAGTCGGCTCTGGTGAATTGTCCCATTCCATTCTAGTGAAGACTAGGCAGCCATTTGTCAGGGATTATTTAATTTGGTTTCTTTCACTTAACAATGGATTGGCCTCAATGGCAAAAATGCCCCTTAAATGAATCTAGGATTCCACCATTCTTCCTGCATACTAATATTTATTGTAAGCTGTGGTGCAAACAACATTGTTTTGTAGCCATACTGTTTTCCCAATAGATGCAACCTTGGTTGTAGTCTAAAGCGTGCACATGTGCCTGTGTGCGTGGGTGAGAGAATGTAATGGCTCACTTGAGCCCAGACATACAGAGATAGAGAGGCAACAGTTCAGTGTACTTTGATTAAATCAAAAGGGAAAATCAAGATAGGAAGTCTTTTTACAAGAGTAAACTCACTAAAACTGATTAGAAAGATTAGGATTGGGTTTATATATTAAATTGTCTGTAAAATTCACTAGATAATCTAGATTCAAGGGTTGGGAGGCAGGTGAGACAACAATTCCCTCAAAGAAGAAATGTTCATCTAATTCTGCCACAGATCCAAGATCTCATTTTGTAATATATTTATTATTTTATTTAGACATAACTATATGCCGCCTAATTATCAAATTCTAGATCTGAGCTTTGTTGCAAACTATCTGGAAGAAAATCAGCTTCTTATCCAAGGAGGAAAAAATACACGATTACATTATTGTGATCACTGCTAATATGTGAGCAATCCTAAAACACAGTGTACAGTAGAATCGCCCTGTATTTTCAAGGAAATATGTATCGTACTTGACTGAGAATCATAACACCCGAACAAAACTGGAAGGCAGATAGTTAGGGAAAGATAGAGTTGGACCCTCAGTCGAACTGCAAAACTGGCAGATGTAGACACCAATTAATAACACTGCATCTCCAAGACACTTCTGCACCAAATTTAATTTATACCATACCTTTATCATTTGGAGAAATGATTAATACACAGAGATTAAGTTTAGCGATAACATAAATACTCAAATTGTCTAATAAATAAAACCAGTTTGATGCAGAAAGTACATGAATTCTAATCCTTAGGCATGGAAATTGGCTGGAAGACCTTGAGCCAGTCACTGTCTCTCAGCCCACCCTACCACACAGGGTTACTATTGTGGAGAAAATAGGAAGGAGCACTATGTTTACTGCCTCGAGCTGTACAGAAAGAAGGCAGCATATAAATAAATTCAAACATAATAAATATATAAATAAATACATTCAAGAATAAATCTGGTGTCCCAAAAGTGTTTTTTTCGAGAGGCAATTGGACTTTGTTTTTCTTTGAAGACCTTTTGCTTCTCATCATTTGAGGGGCTGCCACAGGGAGGAAGGGGTCAATCTATTTTCTAAAGCGCCTGTAGGCCAGACAAGGAATAATGGATGGAAACTGAACAAGGAGAGATTTAACCAGGAAATAAGGAGAAACTTTCTGACAGTGAGAACAATCAACCAATGGAACAGCTTGCCTTCGGAAGTTGTGGGAGCGCCATCACTTGAGACCTTCAAGAAGAGATTGGACTGCCATTTTTCAGAAATGGTGTTAGGGTATCCCGCTTGGGTGGGGGGGTTGAACTAGATGACCTATAAGGTCCCTTCCAACTCTGATTATTTGTATCATCCAAGAAGCTTTCTCTCATCTGAAGAAATTTCTTGGATGAGAAGCAAAACATCTTCAAAGAAAAACCAGAAAGTCCAGTTACCTCTTGAAAAAGCACCTTTGGGGCAACCATGACTTGGATGACTGAGAATCTCCATAGACATAAATCTGGTGAAAAAGATACATATCAAAAGATTTCCTACATACTGGGAGAATGGGGGTCCCACCTACAATTTCCAAGAAAATGTTTTCTGTAGTCTAGGAACTTAGGCAGGAGAAGGTCTTCGCCAGTTTGCCAAAACATGCCACTGACAGCATTCAGAACAGTTTCTGCTGCTAATCTTAGGAAGAACATTATGGGTTTGTAAGCAGAGAGATAATCCCTTAGATATTCAGGCCTTAAATATAATGCCTTGAATTGTTCTTGGTAAACAATTGGCAACCTACATAGAGCTTTCAGTATGACTTCTCCAGGCATCACATGATCTATATAACCCAGACCCAGTTAACACTCTGAATTGCAACATTTTGTAACAAGTTTGTCTTCAAGAGTCACCCCCCCAAGGACAGGTCTATACAGTATTGTAATAATCAGAATACGATGTTGCTAAGGGGTGGATAATCAGGGGTGGGATTCTACCACTTCACACCTTCTGATGTCAACAAGCGGAGTCTGCCAATATAAAAACGCCAGCCCCTGGCTGGCCCACCTATCTTTTAGGTGAAGATACTTGACAGACGTAACGTGTCTCTGGAAGATAAAGAAGAAATTAACATACCCCCTTCCCCGACCATCATGACCAGACGTACAGGTTGTGGCTGGACTATCTTGCAATGTAGATAGAAAGGGCATTCTCAGCAGGGGTGGGATTCTATCAGTTCGCACCTATTCGCTAGAACCGGTTGTTAACATTCTAAGCAGTTTGGAGAACAGGTTGTTAGAAGAAATTACTGGCCTAATCCTGTAAGGAAGGCAGGAAGGAAACATTCTGGTGTTGCTTACAGAAACTGCCTCTCCATTAACCCTTATTACATTCTTGGCAGGACTAGACTTCCTGCCTCAGGAATGTCTCTGGAGGGTTTTTTTCCTCCTTTGCTAGTACTTTGCTTGTGTGGAGTGACCATTCAAAGATACAATGGCACTGAAAAAAGTGACTTATGACCATTTTTCACACTTACGACTGTTGCAGCATCCCCACAGTCATGAGAGGCCAGGTGAGGAGATATGTGCCTCGATGTGAGTGATATTGAGTTGGCCACGCCCAGCCAATAACATGACCACCAAGCCATGTCCACCCAGTCACATGACCACCAAGCCATGCCCACCACCTAAGCCACGCCCACAGAACCAGTTGTTAAAAAATTTGAATCCCACCCCTGTGGATAATTATCACCAAATCTGACTAGATCAAGAAGAAACACAGCTAGCACACCAGAAGCTATGAAAGCACTCCTTTCTGTTGTTTGTGAATCCAGTGTAAGCTAACCAGTCAACAGTTTTCCCATTCAGAATCTATAGGCTGTTCTTAAACTGATTTTAAAAACAGGCATCAAATTAATAATAATAATAAGAAGAAGAAGAAGAAGAAGAAGACCCTCAAACATGTATTTACCCAGGCCTTTCGCAAGGGAGAGTGAGACGCCTTGCTTTCAACATTCTTAGCATCATGTATCTGTGTTTTTAATTGATTTTAATGCAATTTGTTTGATTGCTGTGAGCCACCCAGAGTTGTTGGGAGTTATTATAATAACAACATAATAATAGCAGAGAAAAGACTGGAGAAGATAAACAAAATACATAGACATGCAAATAGAAATTGAACAACTGTGGCAAAAGAAAGCAAAGGTAGCAACAATAGTGATAAATAAGCACTTTGGGTGCAATCCCAAAATATACGGAGCATCTCTTGAACACTACTTGTGACAAAATCACCATCAGTTGATTGCAAAAGGCAGTTTTACTCAGAACAGCTTACATCCTGCAATGATATCTGTAACACCCCATCTGTCTACCCTAGGTCCTTGGGAAGGACTTGATAAGTGGTCAAAAATGCCAAATTCAGTCTGAACACCTGGCTGACTATGCAATCAACCATAACAATAATAACAATTGTTGCCTAAAGAAAAATCAATGTAAGAAACTTGAAAACTTTTTATTAAAAAGAGTAATATCATTTAAAATATGATTGGTTTAGAGAATACAGAAAGATCCAAGGACAAGAGAGGATTTTAAATATCATTTCTACTTATTAACATTTTGAGGATTATGCTGTTCATCACCTCAGGAGAACCATTAAAAGAGCCGTGGTGAAGCAGTGGTTAGAATGCAGTATTGCAAGCTACTTCTGCTGACTGCTGGCTGCCTGCAATTTGGCAGTTTGAATTTCACCAGGCTCGAGGTTGACTTAGCCTTCCATCCTTCTGAGGTTGGTAAAATGAGGACCCAGATTGTTAGGGGCAACATGCTGACTCTGTAAACAGCTTAGAGATGGCTATAAAGCACTGTGAAGCGGTATATAAGTGCCACTGCTATGGCTATTATAAAACCAAAATGGGGAGGGAGGGATATAAAGAGGAAATTATCATGTTATCAGATTCTTTACAGTTCAGCATTAAGTATAAGGGTCTTTTTCAAAAAAAAAAACCCTTCATCATTATAATACAACAAAGATACTATATTAATTTCTAACTAATTATATTTATTTATTCAATTTAGTGCAAATGCAGACTGTCCCGCAGTCATAATTATTCCCACATAAATCAAGAATCACTTTTGTAAATGTTACTATTATCTTTTGGCTAAGTTACTTCATTTTATTTAGACAACATATATGGCCACTTACCTTGTACATGGAAATGCTAAAGTATTTGCCATGACTTTCAATAAAAACAGGACATTCCACCAATTCTACAATTACATTTGCTGTACTCACTTGTACAATAGCCTGGGTGAATTGCTAGTTCTTTAGAGCCTTCTAAAGACTAATAAGCTTGGGGTCCTCTAAATGTTGACAAGAGGGATTTCACTGACTTGGAGCAATCTATCTCTGATGTCCCACCAAATGGAAACATTTAAGGGAAAGGACCTGGAGTTCCTCCAGCCTATCTAACCTAATAGAATAGGCAGATATCCTCAGGAAGAAGTGATCCTATATATAATTTGGCCTCATGCCATTTAGGGCTTTAAAAGTGATAACTGGCACCTTGAATTGCACTCATAAAGCAACTGGGAGCCAATGCAAAAGCAGTTTAACATGGGGAAAACTTGAAGAGCCCACATGTGTCCTTGACGACCACATGTACCAATGCACGCTTCTGGGTGGTCTTCAAGGACAGCCCCATTTAGAGCACATTGGGCTAACCCAATCAAGAGGTGACTAAGCCATCACTGAAAGTTAGCAAGGCCTCCTAGTTAAGGAAAGTGCACAACTGGTATACAAAGTGAACCTGTGCAAAGGCTCCTCCAGGCATAGCTACCATCTGAGAAGGAGCCATGATTCCAGGGCGAATCTGACAGGGGGAGCAGTACCCAAGATGACAATTCACTCAACCTGGGTTGGAGGGCAAAACCCAAAGCCACTTCAAATAATTCATTGCTAGGAATGGTACATTAAAAGAAATACACTAAAAGTGATACTCTGGCATGCTTAAGTTAATTAAAAAAACCATTTCTGCCATGAAGCTATAATCTCTCTAATATTTCATGTTGCAGAAGTTTAGAGTTATCATCACAGCTTTGCTGCTATAGTAGCTCTGGTTTTACTACTCATATCAGGTAACAATGAACAGGGGAATCCAATTCTCTCTTGAAACCGTGAACTCTGAATGTCCATTTTTTTGATTTAGAAACACATTATATAAAAGTCTTCAAAGAAATACAGATATACTGTGTATAATTCCATCAAACCTAAGTGTGAAACAAGATTAGCCTGCTTTTTTTAAAATGGGATTTTCAATTCAAGAAGCCTAATAACACAATTACATCTTGTATTTTTGATATAGTGAATTGATTCGAGTGTTTGAGAAACATGCAGAGACATCAGTGTCAAACATGTAACATTGTTTTGAGTTTTGCTTCACATCTACTGAGATTCTGCAGAGTATCTTTTCTTGCAGGATTATATATTACAGGTAGTCCTTAATTTATGACCACAACTGAGCCCAGAATTTTCATTGCTTAGCAGTTGCTAAGGGAGTTTTTCCCCATTTTGTGATTTTCTTTACCGCAGTGGTTAAGTTAATCCCTGTAGTTGTTAAGTGAATCATCCAATCATTAAGTGAATACTGGCTTCCCCCATCTATTCTGCTTGTCAGAAGCCAGCTTGGAATGTTATAAATGGTGATCACATAACCCTGGGACAGTGCAGCTGTCATAAACACCAGCCAGTTGGCAAGTGCCTAAATTCTGATCATGCGACCATGGGGATGCTGGTAAGTGAAAACTGGTCATAAGTTACTTTTTTCAGTGCCACTATAACTTTGAAGAGTCGCTCAACAAATGGTTGTAACAGAGGACAATTTATACCTTCTTTTATTTCTGGAGATGATAGTTGAAGGTCTGATAACTTGCAAGGGCATCCCTTGAGTTGCGTGATGAGTATGTTAATAGTCTTTTGCAAGTGGTTTGAAAATAAGCATTCTATTCTTGAATAGATTACAAAAGTAAAAATAGTTATAGTCTGTACTAAAAGACAAGAAAAATGAGCTTAAAACCCTGTATCGTTTACAAGCAGAGGAAATTATTAAAACCAATGTAAGCAACAAAATATACAATACTCAGGCATTTAAAAGATTGAAATCAAGCACAAAGTAGGCTTTCTAGTGGTTCAAAGATCTTCCACCTTTATCTACACCGAGCACCAAAAATCTAGATTTTCCCACAATCTCTCCCCAACATAAGATTGTCACCCAAAGTATCTAGAATATACTGCTTTGAATAATGCACTTCAGCTCCTAATATGTGTACTATTTTCCAGTAAGAAGAATATACCCTTTCAGCCTAAGGTGTATTAAAAACAAAGAATGAAATAATTTTGGGCAACTGTATACAGGCAGTCAGTATAAGACATTTTTGTCACTATATATACAAATGCAATAAGCAGACACCTTAAGCCTGAGGACTGGGAATAGCAGAAGCAAAGAATAATTGTAACTATGGTTTAGTGAAATTAACAAAAGGTTAATTCATATATTATTCTTAGACCCAGCAAAATGTCAAGGGCAGATAAGAGCTAGATATATTTCAAAGCCCAAATAAAAAGTATTGTTTATTGTAGATGCTCAGTACTCCCCAGATGATACTTCTCCAATCTAACATCTGCCAGATATAAGAAAAGACAGAGAAACCATCACCACCCTAGTCTTGGCCATGCTGGTTGGGATGACAGTCCAATATGGCTGGAACACCACATTCAAAAAGCCTACTTGCACATTTCTAAATGCTTTATATCTAGAGAAAATGCTTCATTTCTCCTCATAGCTTTTATTGGAAATAAAAGAGGTTTTTTTTAAAAAAGAGGCTGTTCATACAACTTCAAGATGTAGTTTTTTCCAAAGAAGGATGTTTTTCTTAGATATAATAGAAAAAGGCATACTTTTTTTTCTCCTTATTCTCCAGAAATGTTCTTCCTCTTTCAGAAAGGAACAGTATGGTTTTATTGAGAATGTTTGTCAGATGTTTTTTTATTAGGAAAATTCCAGGAAGTTTGAAAGCATATTTTCTATTCTTCTGCATATCAGGATTACATGCATGGGCATGTTTCAAAGGAAGCCACAAGCCAAAACATAGCCCACTTTCCAATTTCTTCACTTCTCTTTTGGAAACAAGGACAAGACCTACCCAGGATTGGTATTCAGCCCTTCTTCTTTAGTATCCTGTTCTCTTTTGCAATAATAGACATACAAATGTGGTGTCCATGGTGTCATAGTTGTTTGCAGGCATTTCATTATCTAACTAGGTAACATCACCATCATCAAATTACCAAGTTGGATGCAAGCATACCAACCAAGCTTAAAGAGCATCAAGGACTCCTCAGTTCAATCCTCAACTACTTTTGTTCTCTTCTACTGGAGACACACAAACACCCAACAAATATTAACATATATGTTATGTGAAAATGCATATATGAACGAACTTTGGCAAGCCTCAAGCTTGAACATTTACCCACTCTGATTATAAACAATCATTCCCTGTGAAGTTCAGCACACAGGAAGTGCATTTTATTTCAATTATAAATGGAAACCAGTAATCTAAAAGTATGATATCATTTTGATATCGTATCACTGCCAATGGAAAAAAATCAATAGAACTAAATCAGTTCCCAAGGAGCATCTGTTAAAAGACAGACCACAAAAACAAAGCAGAATAATATTGGCTGTCACCTACATTCATAGCTCATTTCATTCAAACATATTAGTATTCAAAACATATTAGTAATAAATTACAACACATACCGAACAATGATGAACTTTCTTAGGCACAGGGTGGAAAGTCCATACTTGCATAAACCACCCAATTTGAACCAGACTCTCACATGAACAAACGGATCACCTATGATAAAATGAGGCAACAAACCCAGATATCTGAATCTGTAAAGGTCATATTAGTCTCTTTTAAACAATGTCACAGGACCCCTGAAAAAGTTTCCCATGATGTTGTAGTAGTTACTCTCATCCCACCAGGTTCCTAATGGTAGCCTTTTCCAATTTACTGGAGAAGATACTTTGACTTCTGTGCTCAAATGCTAATTGACAGACCACTGGCACTCAGAGGTGAATGAGGCCTATGACTTGGTTGCTCTCAAACATTTCCTTGGCAACTGAAGTGCCAAATGTGTACCTGGGCTGCTGGTGGAAAAAGATAGAAAGCAAATTTGACTGAGCTCAGGTATATGACCATGTGCCTACTCCATGACAGCAAGAAAGGTGAATGAAATTATTTCTCACATTGCATTAGAGAACTATCACCCAACCTGTATTATTTGACGTTACTAACTTGGGTGTGTGCTTATGTGTCAATTGAGAATTCAATATTGAATATTGATGATACTCAACTATATATTGCTATTGTCAACTCATAAAGCATTTCTATGCCTGTTTTATAGTTGCCAACAGAAAGCGGGGGGAGTTTGAAAGAACAGTGCAGCAGTTTGGAATCGAAAATGCATGCCATTCATATTCTTCAGAGATTGTAACTAGGCAACTGAAGTTTCTGCTGCGCAAATCTCTAATTGGAGAACATGATTGATGACTCTTGACTATGGACATGTTTCACTGGAGAATATGACTTATGATACACCCAGAGGGGTGGGGGAAAACCAGAGTTAAGGGTGACAGTGAATTACGTGTCTCAGAGTCAGCTACATCCAGGTCATGCCGATATGTTAACTCCCAATAAAACCTTTAAAGTTTTGGAAGTTTGGCTTGAGACTCACGATTTGTGAGGTAATTGCCAGAATGCTGACAGTTAGCCAACTCTGAGACACGTAATTCACTGTCACCCTTGACCCTGGGTTTTGGGGCACTTTCACTTGTTCCTTTGTGTCTTATAGAGGAGAAGAAAGGTAAGCCCACTGGCCCTTCATTTATGGAATTCCCCAGGGATCAGTTCATGTCTCTTCTTTTTTTTAACATCTAGACAAAGGGGAGGTCAACTGAGAATTAAGACATGATAGCATCAATATATGATGGCACTCAGCTATATCCCACATTATGGGGAAGATGCTGTTGTTGTTGTATCCTGGTGCTCAGAGGCTGTGAAGATTGATGGAAGAGAACAGGCTCAAGTCAAATGCAAAGCAAGACAGAGTTGCTAGTTGTAAACACGAGTTCTTCCTAGATGACAGGGACAACTGGTCCAGATTTGTAATTTGGGGATCCTTTTTGAACAGCAGTTGGAAGCTGTGATTAGGAGGACATTTGCTCAGCTTTGGGTAGTGCACCAAAGCGTATCTTTAGGTGGTACAGGAGGATTTAGCAACACTAACTCATACTCTCATCACTGCCTAAATACCTTTGGGACACTGCCCAGATAGACTACTGCAATGCACTTTATATGATGCTGCCTTTAAAGGCTACCAGTAAATTACTCACGTCTTAACTGGTTCTTGACACAAGGAATATATTAAACCTATACTATGGATCCTGCAGAGCTTATTTGTTTCATTCTGAATGCAATGTAAAGTGATATTTAACCTATTTTTATTTATTAAATTTATATTCCACCCACCTCAGAGTATGAAACTATGGGCTGCTTACAATATGAATCAATTTAGATACAAACTACAAAGCCTATGAGACCAGCTCCTCTGTTAGATAGTTCAGCCTGTTAGGTGTATGGAGGGCTCCTTATTGTCCCATGCTAACAGGATGTCAGGAAAACTGAAGCTAGAAGGTGCTGTTTCTCTATAGAATGAGATCCCCACTTAGATTGGCCCCCTACTTGAAAGCTTTTAGGAACTTATTAAAATAAAGCTTTTTCAAAGAGACTTTCTGCAATGTTACCCATACCTCGTCTTTCTCACTGCGTTTATCTCCTACTTTGGTTTTGCTTTTGCAACTTGGCTTAAAAGTTATTTTAATTCTGATGTGACCTTGTAACAGTTGAGGATTGCAAGTTTGTATCAGTGGAATGAATAAATAGCAATTTTATAATTCTAAAAAATAAGGAACAAACTGCAACTCTCAAATGCCCTTTATTTCAATCCTCATGTTTGCTTAGAACTGACTACACAGTTCTCCATTTTCAGGTTTGAAACAATTAAGAATGAACCCCAAATTAGGCATACAATAGTTCAAAAATCACAAAATAAACTTCAAATCATTAGTCTTCCCCCCATGTGATATAGGTCCACTTACTTTACAGGCCTGTGATCCCAGGTGTGGTTATGTAGCCTTGTATGGCAATTCAATCATAATTGACAAATTGTATTTATGCATCCTTGATGACTAACTGTCCATATTTACCAATTTCCTGAAATCAAAAGGCTTGTCATTTTCTGATTTTATTAAAAAAAATGTATGTGAATGCTTTGTTCAGCTGTTTTAGTTAATAAACATTAATAGTTTGTCTTCAATTAGTTCATCTAATTCTGTTGAAGTTAAGTAAGTTAACAAAAGTCATTCTATTTTTGAGCTTTAGCCGGGCTTCAGAATTACTGAAGACACTGTTCTTTGTGGTTTCTTATATTTCCTATTTCAGAAGATGATTACAAGCAGTTCCTAACTAGCTATATAGTTTCTTTAGAATTCTTTAGTAGCAGCATTGCTGGTGATGTAATATTTTGTTTTTTCATGTAACATTATCTTAATGTTTAAAAAAAATAATCTCACTTCCTGTTCAGCATTACGACTCAACCAAGAAAACCATTTTACTAATAGAACTATTAGTGTCGAAATGCTGACAAAAGTCTCAATAGACAGACAGCTTATATTTCCAGTTGAGATTCCGAAATTAAGGCTGAAAAATAATAACTTGCTGAAGGAGCAGCCTCAGCTACATCCCATGCTACACAGATCCAACTTCCATTTTCTCATGTATGATTCTGTCTCAATTATTTGTGACAAGTAAGAATTACCTTCCAATAAGTAAGTAGGTAAAGGAGTTTGTAAAAACTCATTTTTCAAAACCATAAATTATTAACATGACTAACTTGCTTGCAAGGTTGAGTTAAATCAATTTACAATTAGGTCTCATATTTTGCCTTTATTCAGAAGTCAGAGTCATTATTCATTCAAAGTGCCCCAGGGTTATTGATGGAAGGATCTAAAACTAGATTATGGCATTTTAGAAAAATTGGTGTGCAGTCCTGTCTCCTCAAAACCAAGTCCCATTGAGTTCAATGGAACTTTCCCCAAGATGAGCCTAATATTTCATCCTAAACTGTATCCTCCCCCCACCCAAAAATCCTGTAAGACTGATTCCAGAGCAATCTTTTCCAAATGCAATCTCCCAGATCTCAGTCAGTGGCAGTTCTGCAAGGATGGATTCTGGCCTCTGAAAATGACCATAGAGGCTGGAATAGTTCCTGAGTAAGCATCCCAGTGGAGCCCTTAGTTCTGCTATCTACCATCTACTAGTCAGAGACTGGCTAGAGTAAATTTCTATTACAAGAGTTGATCTGGTGTGATGATTTGTGACCCCTCAGGACAGAAACAAATATTACACTACATGAGGGAAATATTTTCTTTCCATGCACCATAGAAACTGTAGCAGCATTTGGAACTGCCTCTCACAAACATCCTGTTTATGTACGATGTACTCTCTGTAAGCTTTTCATTTATGATTGGCTATCTCGGCTTCAAAAAAGGGCAGCAGAGGCGTGACTCAAAAACTTCATCATATGAAGAACCGTTTCTGAATGCAGCTGGGCCCATATGGATTCAGGAGAAGCAGCCACCCCAAGCCACTGCCAGCTAATCTGTTGCGGTTAGTATGTAACAAAGTTTCTGTTTTAGGAATTAATGAGAATACATACCAAGCAGTCCCCTACCGAGAATAGATAGCATGCAGTCTCTATCTCTATCTGGTCTAAAAATGCAGAACAAGAAGAAACCAAAATGATACAACAGACTTTATATCTCAAAAACTGTTGTACGAAAGCAAGACAAAACAAATAAAACAGGATCATCCAAATCAATTTTGTCTGTGTCGTGTTTCCTTATGACCAAGTTGGGAGACCCATCCTGCCTTTTCTCACCATTTGAACTTACCAGCTAATAAATTGCTGTTTTCATATTGCTTTTGGCAATCGGAAGTCTGGGCAACACCAGAACGACAGACCCTGGGCAGGTTGGAAGACTGTCTGACAGGAATAAGAGTATCATTTGAAAGGGGGAAAAATGTAAGGATATATTTAGGAAGAAAAAAAGTTAAGATGCATAGACAAAATGGAAGGATTCATGGCTTGGAAACACCAGTTGAAGGATTTGGATATGACCCTTAAGAACAAGGTAAAGATGAATCAGAAATGGGAGATAGTAATTAAAAGGAGAACACAATTCTGGCTGCAGAGGAAGCAACACAGTGAAGTCATTACTATATTCCTTTCTACTTGACACTAATATGAGAGCACTCCTGACTAGCATATGACTCTGAGCACCCCATTTCCAGAAGCATATTGACAGAGGCATATTGAAGACAACAAAAATAAAGAGACATCGGGACAATCCTTAAAAGCATAGTTGACAGAACTTGGGATGTTCAGTTTGAAGAAAAGACAACTTGTGTTCAGGTACTTAAAAGTATAGGAAAGATGATGAAATATTTCCATGGTTACAGAAACTAGGATAAAACATAATCATTACTTTATTTAATGAAAAATTCGGACAGTAAGATCAATACATCAGTGGAACAATCTATCAGTTTGTGGATTCTTCATCTTTGGGGGATTTTAATAAGAGGTTGGGTAACCACCTCTCAAGATGGTTTAAACAGTTTTTCTGCACAGTGCAAATGGCAGGTCTGACTGGTCTTTCCAACTCTACAATTTTACATGGATACAAAAGTGAACATAAAATGAACATGAACAAATGGAAGAATACCACAGTATGCCATTAAACATAAATTTAATAGATAAATACACTTTATTGTGAAACAAACCAGAGCTGTAATACAGCCATTTCCTTTTCACTTTTTAGTCTATAGACTTTTCATTAAACAGAGCAACAGTGTTCAGGTTTATTAATGGGATGATGTTATCTTTCATAATCTCATCTGGAATGATGTAACTAGGAAATCCATCTCATTAAGATCTGTCAAATTTCCACTTTTCCTTTTCTTCTCTCTCCTTGAGCAAAGAAATATTCTTCCCCTTTTGGTATTATTTTTTTCCCTTTTGGTACCTATTCTTCTCTTTCCTTGTTTGGACCAGTCCTTCCTACCTAATTAGGAAAATTCCAGACAATATCATGAAGCATTTGGAACAAGATAACTGTTAGAAGTTAGCATTTTTTTAGAACAGGCATGAAAGCTACGTACCGCTTTTTGGATAGAATTGTAAGATTTAGTAGATCAGAGGAAGATTGCGGATATGGTGAATTTAATCACAAGGCATTCTATGAAGTTGACCATTGACTTCTTTTTGATAAAATGAAATAATGTGTTATGCATGTTCCCACTATCAGGTGGGTTTACTGGTGGCTGACCAACCATACTCAATACATGATCCATAATAGTTCTATATCAACATGGAGGTGCTCATCATCTTTATGAATGTTAATAAGATATGAAGAATGATCATCACCCAGTCTGCAAATCACAGAAAAGAGGGAGTTTGCTAACACTGCAGAAGGCAGGCACAAGTGCAAGAGGGTCTTGATATCATTCACAGATTGTCTAATGGTAAGAAATGTAGAGTTTGGGATTCTGCATTTAGGTTGAAAAACAACCCAGATGCATCAGTACGAGATAGATGATACCTGGCTCAACAGCAGCAGAGAAGCAAGATACCCAGATCTTTCTCTGTAATCTATAGACTACAGATTAAAGACGAGCCAGTAGTATGCAAAAAACAGTTAATACATCAGTATAGATCAAAATCACAGGAAGGTACAGTTCCACTTTCTACTGCACTGCTCAGACTGACCTCGAATACTGTGTCAGGTTCTGGTTGTCCCAATACAAGAAGGATGCTGAGGAACTAAAAAAAAAAAAACTCCAAAGAAGAGTAAGGAGGAGAAGATGAGGAGCTTGAACTAAATCCTATGAAGTACAGTGATGGGAACTAGGTATGTTTGGTCCAAAGCAAAGAAAGCTCAGGAAAAACATGATAGTAGTTAAATACTGAAACTGTGAGCGCTCCATCACTGGAGGTTTTCAGCAGAGGCTGGACAACAATTCATCTGAGATAGTATGAAGATTCCTGCCCCAGCCACGAGATTCAACTAGAACACCTCCAAAATCCCAATTCTTTGATTCTGTGGCTTGTTTTTCCCCTTTCCCACCCTTGCCTGATGGCCAATCTGGATCCCCCTTGGTTGCTGCTTCCTTTTCTTCCTTGGGGAGCACCAGCCTCCCAGCCAAGGCTCCGTTCCCCAATGACCACCTGCCACAAGTTTGGTGGTAACTCTGTAAAAGCAGTGCTGTTCAGCCTGAGAAGCCTCTGTGCCCTGTCTGTGCAGCCACACCAACTGGGCCCCACTGCTGCGGACATGTTGTTAAACTGTACTCTTCCTGGAGCAGTATTCTCAACTTTAGCAACTGCAAGTTGTGTGGACTTCAACTCCCAGAATTCCCCAGCAAGCATGAGCACTTGAACAGAGAAAATCTAGATTGATAAATTTGAATCTAAGAAATAGATTTTGATGGAAATCCATTTTTATCACTTCTCAAACGGTTTTTCACTTTTTATGATGTCACTTGAGATGTTTCATAAATCTCTAAATACACTTGTCAAATTATCTAACAATAATCTAATATTAATAAAAAGTCAGTTTTCTCTCTATGAAACCAGACTGCAAGATAAATTATTGATGCTAATATCTTTGGCAATCTTTGTGCCAGAGTGTATTCAGAATATATGCATCTACATTTAATACAGATAGCAGATGATAATGTGCACAATTTGTTGGGTTCTTTCCCATTACTATACAATCATTATATATGCTTCACAGTCATGGAGAAAATCTATGCAGTTGCTAAGAGTCAGCACCAACTTAATGGCATATAATCAATCAATCAATGCTTCACAGACTGATAAGGCAAGAGTCTTTTTTCAGAACACTTATCTTCGCTGATGATGTAAAGCTGTTCAATACCACAGACAATACTGCTACCCTACAAAAAGATCTTGACTATGTATCTGAATGGTCAAACAAATGGCAACTTCAAATCTCAACAAATAAATGCTCTGTCTTACATATTGGCAAAAAAAATCAGAAAATAAAATACAAGCTGAATAGTCAAGAACTTGTTGATGACTCAAGCTCTGTAAAGGACCTTGGAATACTCACCTCTAATGATCTAAGTGCTAGAGCCCACTGCAACTACATAGCCAAAAAGGCATTAAGAGTTGTTAACCTAATCCTACGTAGCTTTTTCTCTGGTAATATCACACTACTAACCAGAGCATACAAAACATTTGCTAGACCAATACTCGAATACAGTTCATCAGTCTGGAACCCTCATTACGTATCTGATATTAGCACAATTGAGAAAGTCCAGAAATATTTCACAAGAAGAGTTCTCCACTCTTCTACTCGTTATAGAATACCTTATACCACCAGACTTGAAATTCTTGAACTAGAAAACCTTGAATTACGCCGTCTTCGGTCTGACTTAAGCATGGTATATAAAATCATACATTGCAATGTCCTACCCGTCAATGAATACTTCAGCTTCAACCATAACAACACAAGAGCACACAATAGATACAAACTCAAAGTAAACCGCACCAAACTTGATTGCAGGAAATACGACTTCAGCAATAGAGTGGTCAATGTCTGGAATACTCTACCCGACTCTGTAGTCTCTTCTCCAAACCCCAAAAACTTTAACCTTAGACTGTCTACTATTGACCTCACCCCTTTCCTAAGAGGTCTGTAGGGGCGTGCATAAGCGCACCAACGTGCCTACCGTCCCTGTCCTATTGTTTCTCTTATTCTTTTATTTTTCTTATATGTACCCATTTCATGTATCCACAACTATGTATACACTTATACTTACTATCTTGTAAACAATTGGCAAATCAAATAAATAAATAAATAAATATATCTCTAAATAGTATAATATAGTAGGAGTCAAGACCTCTGTGTTTTTTTTAATAGTATTCTATGACCCAGGGAGGTTCCTGGATGCTATAGATTTAATTATATCAAATATTTCCCTCAGCATTAGAAGCACAGTTAAATTATTTAAATGAAGATTAGAAATCTTTACTTTTGAAAATTTATTCAGATGCTCTATAGATATCACCAACACTTGTATACAAATATACATTACACAATTTCAACTGTTTCAATTGAGAACCCAATGATTAACCTGTTTTCCCCATGGTCTTCAATTTGTCTCTATAATATTTATATTTATTTAATCAATTCATATAACTGCCCATTTTACATGTGACTCTAGTTTAAAATAATAAAAATATATTCTAAAATATAAAACTAATAGCAGCCCCCCAAAATCAGAAAGCTAACTTAGACACTCAATATAACCAGTCAACATGGTAGAACACAGGTGACTATATTCAGAGCCTTAAAAAAGGTAAATCTAAAAAACCAAATGGAGATGATTAAACATAAATTAAATATAATGGAAAAAGAAGAATTGGCACAACAAATAAAAAGAGCAAAACATTTTTTAAAATGCTTATAAACCCGGAAGGTGGCTAGCCTATAAATTGAAGGAGAAAGAGAAGAAATGAATAAGTAAACTACAGGATGAGAAAGGTATATTATACTATCAAATGGAAAAGAAAAAGATATAATTCAGGAGTTCTATAAGAAGCTATATGACCATGAAAAAATACCAGAGAAAAAAATACTTGGAAAAAGCCAACCTACCCAAAGTGTCGGAAACGGTGAAGAATATATTGAATGAAAGAATAACAATGGCAGAATTAGTAGAGGTGATTAAAAGGCAAAGGAATAACAAAACACCAGGTCCAGATGGTCTACCAGTGGAAATTTATAAAGATTGGGCGTTGGTTCTTACCTGATACGCCCCTTCTCGGCGAGCCGCGAGGAGCATCCAGAGACCGGGATGTGCTTCTGAGTCCTCTTCTTGCAGGCTGAGCTTTAGATGAGGAAACGCTCCGCCCCCTCACGTGGTATCGCGCAGCGTCTCCCCAGTTTTTTGCGATAACGAGAAGAGAGGTTATTAATTCTTTCTAATCTACTATTGGCTCCTTGGCTGAAGCAAGAGTCCCCACCAGACGGAGAAATTAGGGTGGGGCTGGATGCTCCTCGCGGCTCGCCGAGAAGGGCGTATCAGGTAAGAACCAACGCCCATTCTCCTCGAGCCGCTCGGAGCATCCAGAGACTGGGACATACCAAAGCTGGGCTGTCCTACGGGTGGGACTCCGTCTGGCCCGAAGGCCCTCCGGATCACTGATGACCCTCTGTAAGACCCGTCGGCCAAAGAGGCCTCCGCTGAGGCGTACGTATCTATTTTATAATGTCTGATAAACGGGGACGGAGAGGACCAGGTGGCTGCCCGACAAATGTCAGCGATGGGGGCTTGTGTGGCCCAGGCCGCCGAGGTGGCTGCACTTCTGGTGGAATGGGCGGTTATTCCACCCGGAGCGGGCAGAGAATGGGAAAGGTAGCACCTCGCAATAGTAGCCCTGATCCAGCGACTGATGGTGGAAGGAGAAACCTTAAGCCCCAGTGACCTGGGTTGAAAGGATAGGAAGAGGGATTCCGACCTTCGCATGGATTGAGTGCGCTTAATATATATACGCAAGGCCCTTCTAACATCTAGGGTGTGCCAGAGGACCTCCCTGCCCCTGGAGGGCCTAGGGCAAAAATTTGGTAGAACCAGTTCCTGTGACCTATGGAAGGGAGAGTTAACCTTGGGTAGGAATGTGGGGTCAGGACGAAGGACCACCCGATCAGCGTGGAACACACATAGATCGCTCCTAACTGACAAAGCTGCTATTTCCGAAACTCGACGAGCAGAAGTAATAGCTACTAGAAAAACTACCTTAAAGGTGAGAAACTGAAGGGATGAATCCCTCAAAGGTTCGAACGGGAACGTGTGAGAGAAACGAGGACCTTGTTGAGGTCCCATGTGGGGAACCTGTGAACAGTGGGAGGGCACAGGTTGGTGGCACCCCTAAGGAAAGATCTAATTCGGGGTGATGAGAAAGGGAACCGTAGTTATCACAGGAGACCACGGTTGAGAGGGCAGAAACTTGTCGTCTCAGGGTGTTAGGTGCGAGCCCCTTACGAAGGCCTTCCTGAAGAAAATCTAGGATCTGAGCCACAGAGGGAGAGGGGATCAACGTGAGACCCGCTACACCACTTGCAGAACCCCTTCCAAGTGGCATCATAAATTCGTGTAGTGGAAGATCGCCTGGCGGCCAAAATAGTGTCGATGACTTGACTCGAGAGATTCTCACTAGTCAGACGGATCCGCTCAACCTCCAGGCGGCTAACTGGAGCCATTGAGGCTCCGGATGCAGAAGGGCCCCTGAGAGAGGGAGACCCTGTCCGGGGATCCTCCATGGGGCGCTACCGATAAAGTGCGGAGATCCGCAAACCACGGTCGCCTGGGCCAATAGGGAGCCACCAGGAGAAGGTCTGCCCTCTCCTGAAGAAGTTTCTGTATTACTCTGGGAACTAACGGGAGCGGAGGGAAGGCATATAGGAGCCCTGGGGGCCATGGGCAGCGCAGAGCGTTGTGATTCTCCGCCCGGTGAGATGGATACCGGGAGAAGAACCGTGGAAGCTGAGTGTTGGACGGGGAGGCGAAGAGATCCACCACCGGAAGGCCGAATATTCTGGACGCTTCCTCGAATAGGGATGGATGGAGACGCCATTCTGCCTGGTCCACCGTGGCCCTGCTCAGCCAGTCCGCCTGAGTATTGTCTACTCCGGAGATGTGTTCGGCTTTTAGTGATAGGAGGTTGGATTCTGCCCAGCGGCAAAGGCGCTCGGCTTCCCTCATTAGCTGGATGGACTGGGTGCCGCCTTGCCTGTTGATATGGGCCTTGGCCGTGACGTTGTCCGTGAGAACGAGGACGTGATGTTTGCGGATCTGAGGAAAACTGCGCAGGGCCAGATGGACAGCGTGAAGCTCTAGCCAATTGATGCTGCACCTCTGCTTGGACGGCGACCATCTGCCCTGTGCCGAGAGCGAGTCGAGATGAGCGCCCCAACCGGACAGGCTTGCGTCCGTAGTGACGGTGAGTCGTTGAGGTTCCGCGAAGAGGTGGCCTCTGTTGATGGCGGGATTGGTCCACCATAGAAGAGACGTGAGGACCCTTGGAGGGACCCTGACTCTGGCCTTCGAGTTGCTTCTTCCGGATCGTTGGAACGGGAGCAGGAACCACTGGAGGGATCTGCTGTGTAGACGGGCCCAGGGAATAATAGAAATGCATGACACCATTTTGCCCAACAATTTGGAGAGGTCCAGTAAGGCCGCCCTCCTTGAACGCCTGATCTGTTTGACCAGGGCTTGAATGCTAAGGAACCTCTCCTGGGAGAGGAAAACTCTTTGAGAAACCGAATCAATTATGGCACCCAAGTGGTTGATTCGGGTGGAAGGGGTAAGGTGGCTCTTTTGCCAATTGACTAGAAACCCGTGTGCCTGTAAGGTGGAGAGGGTGACCCTGGTATCCCTGACTGCCTGGGATTTGGACGGGGATAGAATAAGGATATCGTCCAAGTAGCAGTGGAGGCGGACGGGAACGCTCCTGAGATGAGCCGCCAGGGCCGCCAGGACCTTGGTGAAGGTCCGGGGGCGAGGCCAGTCCAAAGGGAAGGGCCACGTATTGATAATGAAGGCTATTATGACAGAACCTGAGGAATTTGAAATGGGAAGGCCTGATTGGAATATGGAGGTATGCCTCCGAAAGATCTATGGAAGATAACCAGTCTCCCCGCCTGGTGCCTAAAAGAATTGATTGCAAAGTGTGCATTTTGAATCTACGCTGGATAAGGTGACGGTTGAGCCGTTTCAAGTCCAGGATGGCTCTCCAACCCCCAGAGTGTTTGGGCACCACAAAGAGATGGGAGTAAAACCCCTTTCCTCTCTGATCCGGAGGGACAGGTTGAATGGCCTGGATGTCAAGAAGATGATGGATGGCAGCATCCATTAGTGCACGTTTGGAGGGATCCCTTGAGGAGGGGGATGGGAAGAAACAATCAGGGGAGCGGACCTGAACTCCAGGGCTAGGCCAAACCTGATTGTGTCCCTAACCCATGCATCGGATGTGGATATGTCCCATTGGGCGGCGAAGTGGCTGAGGCGGCCGCCAATGGGGGAGGAAGAGGCTCTACCTTCTGCGGTAGGGCCTTCCTCCCGATCCCGAAAGGGTCTCTTGTAGCCGCCACCGCGTCTGGATCTGTCGCCCGGGTCCGTGCGGTCCTGGGATCGGAAGGAAGGGGGTCTAGGGTATCTGGGCAGGAAGGGGGGTTGGTAGAAGGGGCGTAGAAAGCTCCTCCGAAAGGGCTGAGAGCCCCTGGCCTCCGATCTTCGAAAAAGGGAGGGCAGATACTTTCTCTTACTGCGGCCCTCGACCAGCAGTGGTTCCAAAGCTGGGCCAAACAGTTTATCTCCCGTAATGGGAGCAGTGGCCAGCTTGACCTTATTCTTTACGTCCGCCTGCCAGTGTTTGAGCCATAGCATGCGTCTAGCCGTGACGTGCGACGTGATGGCCCTGGAAGAAAATTTTACCGACTGGTAAGTGGCGTCAGCCGAGAACTCGGCTGCAGCCACTAACTTCGCTATATCCTGGTGAGCTCTGAGATTGGAAGCAGGGATGTGGTCCTTGAGCTGACGTAGCCAGCGGATAGAGGACCTCGTGAAAAATGAGGCGGCCGTAGCTGATTTAATGGCCCAGGCGTCAGATAGGTGAGCCCTGCGTAGCGCCTGCTCCGCCCGCCTGTCCTCAGGTTTCAAGGCCTCTAGGGCCTCACTAGGGGTAGAGGAGGAGGCTAGACCCACAATGGGGTCATCAACCTCCGGGATATTCAGAAGGTTAGACAGAGCCGAATCGAGATTAAAGAATCTCTTGTCTTGGCTAGAGGGAGTGGGAGGGGTCCCTGAGGAGGTAAGTTGCTTCGCTACCAGATCTACGAAGATGGGAGGGGATGGGATGACCTCAGCTTCCACCACTGGTTGGGTGAAAATGGAGTCTTCCGGGCCCTCTGGGACAGGGGGGGGTTTCTGCAGTGGACTGGGGAAGAAGGCCAGAGACATTCTTGGCCTTAAGGAGGAGGGACTTGAACATATGCGGTTTGAACAGCCCCCCAAAGGAGGGTTGGTCGGGGGAAGGGTCCTCGTCCTCCGACATCTCCCCCTCCATGATGTCAGCCTCTAAGAGGGGTTCACTGTAGCGGGAGGATCCCATCCGGGAATCCTCTTCCTCTTCCCTGAAATCCCCAAAGTCCCCTTCCTCCTCCACCTGGGCCCCAATCGGAGGAGGGCTGTCCCTCTGAGAGAGTACCTGATCAACTGGGGGGACCGGTTGTGGGATGGATCTGATTGATATCGAGTCGTGCTCGGAGGCTCGCGGAGAGAAGCCTGATCTGGTCATGTGTTGTAGTCCCTCTGCTATGCCCTGGCGGATGGCTGATTCCATCCAAGCCCTGATGTGAGGTGGAACCTCGGAGGTAGAGGGTTCATCGTGGCGCAGACCAGCGGCTGTGGGTGTAAAGGTGGCTTCGGGGGTCCGTCTGGTCGGAGGTCCGGGGGTCGGAAGACCCTGAAGCGAACTGCGCCTAGGTAGGGAAGAGGGGTCTGAGGGGAGAGACTGAGCAGAGGTAGAAGGGTTTGGAGGAGGAGGTATTGACGGCTCCGAGCGGGACTCCCTTGAACGCCGGTCAAACTCTTTTTCCAACGCTTTGTGGCGCCTTAAGGCGTCACGTTGGGCGGCCTTGGAAGGTTCCTTGTCCTGTCTAGAGCCCTTAGGTTCCTTGTCCTGCCTGCGCAAGTAGTGGGACTTTGCCTTAGCCTTCAAAGAAGGACGTTTAGAAGGATTGTCGTCTGCCATGTTAGATACAAATACTAGCAAAGGCGGTTGGCTCGCCCAGATCAGGCCTGGATGAGGCCGGGTGAAGGTGAAGCTGGCCCTCTCCCCCTTTTGGAATTTTTTGTGTACAGAGATAACAGTAAGGTATCTAAGAAATATAGTATGTACAGAAAAATAGATACTCTAATTTGTAATTCTTCCTTTTCCTTTTGATTGATTTTTTATCTTTATTATGCTTTTGTGCCAAATGTATATACAGGTTATCCGTATATATTTATATATCTACGAAAAAATATTATTGTACAAAACAAAAATTATTATTATTATTATTATTATTATTATTATTATTATTATTATTATTATTATTATTATTATTATTATTTTTATTTTAAACAGTAACCGTAACAGTGAGAACTTCGTATATCTCAGTACAGGCCAATCAGTCAAATAAACACCTGAGGCCTATGGTAGCAGAAAGAGCCTCTGGCAGCAGGCCTCCAGACAAGAAAAATAAAACCGGAGGGGGGGGGCTGCAACTTCGCCCCGAAAACGGGCTGCGGGAGGCCAACAAGTAATAAAAGAGCGAGCCAGGTGGAAGAAATGGGCAGCTAAGCTTTGACCCAAGGCCTGGGGCTCCAATTCACCGCAGCTAAGAATTTCAAAATGGCGCCCGACCACGATGCGGAGCCAAAATGGCGGCCGCAAGCTGAACCGTCGGGACGCCTTCGGGACGGAAAAGGAGGGCTTTGCTGGTCAGCTCAGCGCCTAGGGCCCTAGGGGCGATGACCCTCCCGATCGGCGTTTAAGGTGGGGGGGAATCCAGCAGTAAAGGAAAACGCGTGCCACGAGGCAACGCGGAGGCAGCGAAGCGATCTGATAAGGGTGGGGGGGGTCGCGCTATCGCGCTGCGAGCCCGCAGCTTTGCCCCAAGGACGGGGAAAATTTTCCCTTAAGTCCAGACCCTTTGCGCAGGAGGAGGAAGGAAAGGCAAACCTTATCAAGACGAGAGGGTTGTAATAGGAAATAAATGTGCGATCAGCCAAGGAGCTCTCTGAAACACAGCCTGACTCTTCGAGGCTGAGCAAAAGACTGGGGAGACGCTGCGCGATACCACGTGAGGGGGCGGAGCGTTTCCTCATCTAAAGCTCAGCCTGCAAGAAGAGGACTCAGAAGCACATCCCGGTCTCTGGATGCTCCGAGCGGCTCGAGGGAGAACTACAAGATACATTGACTTTGTTAATGTTAGAGGTATATAATGAAGTTTTATTAGAAGCCAAGATACCACACACATGGACAGAAGCCAATATCACTTTAATTCCAAAAGAAGATTCAGATCTAACACAAAGAATTATAGGCCAATATCCTTATTAAATGCAGATTATAAAATATTTGCTTCAATAATAGTTAAAAGACTAAAAAGATTTCTGAATGAGTTTATATATTCTGACCAAAATGGGTTTTTACCTAAAAGGCAAATTAGAAACAATGTGAAAATAATTTTAGATACACTGGAGTACTATGAAGTACATTGTGAAAAACAATTAGCATTGATCTTTCTTGATGCTCAGAAAGCGTTTGACAATGTAAATTGGCAATTTATGGTGCAACAATTAAAATGTATGGATTTTAGCAAAAAAATGTATAAATATGATTAAGGAATCTATACAAACCAGAGAGCAAAAGTGATGGTGAATGGAGATGTGACAAAAAATTATATAAAAAAGGCACAGGACATGGATGTCCACTATTCCCAGTATTATTTATATTAACACTGGAAGTGTTATCTAGAAATATTAGACAGGATCCAGAAATAAGAGGAATTGAAATAAAAAAAGAAAAATACAAACTACAAGCATTTGCAGATGACATAGTTTTTATACTATAAGAACCATTAGAAACTGGCCCCAGATTGATAGGGAAAATCGCGGTTTGTTGCAGGATTGAAAATAAACAAAGAAAAAACTAAAATAATAGTAAAAAAAACCTTACAGATAAACAGAGAAATTAATTGTCAAAGAAAATAGACCTTCAGATAGTAAAGAACATGAAATATTTAGGAATCTACTGAACAGCAAAATATGCAACAATTAAATATGATAAAAGAAGATTTAAATGCAAATTTTAATTAAAGGAGTAC
The DNA here is from genome assembly GCF_049901735.1 of Notechis scutatus. NCBI lineage: Eukaryota > Metazoa > Chordata > Lepidosauria > Squamata > Elapidae > Notechis > Notechis scutatus. The sequence continues at coordinate 48,084,425 of NC_142009.1, read as the reverse complement.
AAGGCACTTTTGGATTTAGAAACAAGATATTTTTTTGAGGAACATTATGATATAGCAATGATTTAAGGACAACTTCATTAATACTACTAATGATAATTTTTTATTGGAGCTTTTCTATACAATTGAATAGTGAGCAACCTGATAAAATAGCATAGATTCCGGGGATGATATTCATAGGGTTGGGATTGATCGATTCCAATCTCGATGGCGGGACAGAATCAGATTCTTCCTCCTTTTATCCGAGCTATCATGGCTGCACTTTTCCAAGCTAGTGAAAACTATGCAATGATTTGCTTGCCTTGGTTTTTTTTATAAATCTAACCCTCACTTCCTGTACTTAATTGTATTTATCATTATATTGTTTTTAATGTATGCATTGTTTATGAATGCCATGTTGTTTTAATAGTGTTTCCATTTTCTAGGGTTTTAGCTATTCCAAATGTTGGACTGGTACAGAGATGGTATTCAGCAGGTTCTGTCCAATTCTGGAGAACCGGTAGCGGAAATTTTGAGTAGTTCGGAGAACCGGCAAATACCACCTCTGACTAGAACTTTTACAGTATCCTTCCCCTGCCACACCCACCAAGCCACGCCCACAAAACTGGTAGTAAAAAAAATTTGAATCCCACCACTGAACTGTTTCCAGATAGACCAAAGCTCAAGTCCATCAGCCGCAGAAGCTCCCTGGGAGACCTCAGGGGCGATCATTTCTTCACACAGTCCAATCTACCTCACAGGATTCTTATGGAGAAAAACAGAAAGGAGAACAGCTATGCACATTAACATCTGCTCCTGAATGAAAGATGGGATATAAATGTAACAAATAAATCAAACATATGGTACAGTAAGTATTCTCTCAACCTATCCATCTATATCATTCATAATACTGAACAATGGAATACCCAAGGCTGATCCTTGTAGCAATTCATTTGATAATAACTGTCCAATTTGATAAGAATTTACTGATGAGCATTCTTTCAATATGATTTGAGCCAATTATACATTGTCATGTCATCCAACTCATGGATAAATAGATTGCTGATCAGAACGACATGAGGTACTTGTCAAACACTTTACTGAACAAGACACATTAGGTTTACAGCATTTCCACCTGATCAAACAAATGAGATACGGTCGCTTTGACAAGCTTTATTTTTGACAAATCTGTGTCATCCTCTGATAATTTCATCAGCGGTTTATCACTTTACTATGCATCTTAGATTCTTTTCAGGAATTTATGACTAACTGAATTGTTGGTAATTTGCTGCATCTTCTTCCTCTGCTGCTTTTGAACATGGCAACATACACTTCTCTCCAGTCAACTGGCACTTCATGGATCTCAAGGATAACATAAATTGGCCAGATCATCATTTAGTATCCTAGGAAATGATTAATTTGGTCTTGGAGATTGAATTATGGTCGTGACCAGAGGTTCTACTGTATACATTTCCTGTATATGCCATTCTTTATTTTCAAAGGGTTATATGTTCTTAGATACTCACCAAAAGAATATGAAGTACTTAAAACACTACCAAATATATAAACATTTCAAGACAAGATTGTTCCAAATGAACTGACAATACAAAGGAATAGCATTAACACTTATTAGTGTTCACCAGCATAAACCATCTAAACTCAGAACTGGCCACTATCAAAACAAGAAACAGAGAATAACTGTTATCTTCCATACAAAAGATTTTTTTTCTAGATCTTTAAATGGGAGAGATGCAAGAAATCTGATCGTAATACAAGAGCTCACATTTAAAACACAATAACTATTGATAAATATATTTTTATAAAGGCTTATAACATTGCTGCAATAAATCTCATCTGAGCCTGTATGCTGGGAAATATATTACTATGTTTTGCTTTGCTAGTCAAGACATGGGAAGGCAGAAAAAAAGTTCATGTTGAGTTATGGCCATGGTATATGTATGGATGTGAGTATGTAGAGAGACTGAGAGAAAATATCTGTGAGAAGCTAAATATGAATTAAGTTTCTAAAATTAAGAAGCACAGAAAATTATCCCATATGATTCAACATGTAAAATATAAGAAAAAGATCAAGGAAAAGATTGGTCCACTAAAAGGAGAAGATGGCCAGGAGGTGATGGCCAGTAGGAAAAAGAACTGCTTAATTCATTGTTTGCATCTGTCATTACATAAAAGGGAAAAAAAACCAGTCCAACCTATTAAAAGCAATACCATAAAAGACAGATTAGGAATATAAATTAAAATAGGCAAGAATATAGTAAGGCAACTCTTATCCACTCTAGATGAATTTAAATCATCTGATGCGTTACATCCCAGAATTCTGAAGGAGATGGCAGATGCAATCTCAGAACCACTAAACCATATATTTCAAAGATCCTAGAGCACCGGGGAACTATCAGATGATTAAAACAAGAAATCCAAGAAGAAATCCAAGAAGAAACCAGCATGGCTGCACAAAGATTTCTCTGGCAAATTGAAAGAAAAAAAGGACAAGTACAAAAAATGGAAAGAAGGACATACAACTAAGGCAGAATATCAGCAGATAGCCAGAATCTGCAAAGACGAAGTCAGGATAGCAAAGGCTCAGAACAAAGACTTGCAACAAAAGTCAAAGATAATAAAAAAAAGTTTCTTCCAACATATAAATGACAAGAAAAAACTCAAGAAAACAATCAGTCCACTAAAGAGAGAAGACGGAAAGGAAGTAACAGGCAACAGAGAGAAAGCAGAACTGCTTAACTCATTCTTTGCATCCGTCTTCACACAAAAAGAAACTATAGCTCAACCCACCAAAAACGTAACTGTAAAAGACAGACCAGAAATAAAAGTTAAAATAAGCAAAAGAAATAGTAAGAGAACACCTGATTGATCTTGATGAAAACAAATCATCGGGGCCTGATGGATTACTGTTAGGGATAACATTGGTTACCTAAGTTAGTTTGGTTAAAAATAATATATATAAACTATGTTAGTGAGTTTAAGTGTATGTATCACTTTAAACCAGGGGTCCCCAACCACCGGTCCGCGGACCGGTACCGGTCCGTGGAACAAGTCCTACCGGGCCGCTGAGTTTGCTGGGCGCCGCCATCTTTTTGATGAAAAGTGCTTCCGGTGAGCTTTTCTGGGTAGAAAGCTCACCGGAAGCACTTTTTCATCAAAAAGATGGCGGCGCAAGCTCGGTGAGCTTTTCTGGGCAGAAAGCCATTTCTACCCGGAAAAGCTCACCAGAAGCGCTGGCGCCGCCATCTTTTTTTGATGAAAAAGTGCTTCTGGTGAGGTCACCGGAAGCACTTTTTCATCAAAAAAGGATGGCGGCGCCCAGCTAATGCCGGTACCGGGCCGCGCCATAAAAAAGGTTGGGGATACCGAGCCGCGGCATAAGAAAGGTTGGGGATCACTGCTTTAACCTGTAAACCAAGTTTTTGGGTGCGGTTATAAAATCACCATAAGAGGGAGCAAGAGAGCTCACTGTTTGCCCTGGCTTATACTGGATTGCTGACAATAATGAATTGATGGTGATAACTGCGTGTTTGCTGAGAGAAGAAAAAGGGTTTGATTTTCTTCATATCTCTGACTGCAAAAGAGATATATCACTGGACTGATTGATTGTAAGTTTAATGAACTCTTTTTCGACACTGGACTTTGCAAACTGAATAACCCCCGGACTGACTGAACTTAGTGTATGACATATGGACTGTTTTGACTATGCTATAACTCTTGCTGGAATAAAAACTATTTAACTTGCACAGTGTATCTGTCTTACTGAGTGTAAGCTACTACAACATTTTGTCTCACATATCTGCCTGTCTGCTAGACTGCCGTTGCACGTTCTGCTAGGGTGTATATCCCTAACAATTACATCCCAGAGTTTTAAAGGAGCTGGCAGAGGTCATCTCAGAACCACTGCACCATATCTTTCAAAAATCCTGGAGGACTGGGGAACTACCAGAGGACTGGAAAAGAGCTGATGTGGTTCCCATCTTCCAAAAAGGGGAAAAAAACAGACCCAGAAAACTATAGACCAATCAGCCTAACATCAATACCCAGGAAGATACTGGAAAAGATAATAAAAAAACAGATCTGCCAACATCTAGAAACAAGCAAAGTAATAAATAGCAGTCAGCACAGGTTTGTTAAGAACAGATCATGCCAAACCAATCTTATTTCATTCTTCAACACAGTAACTAAATTAGTAGACAAGCAAAATACTGTGGACATAATATATTTAGATCTCAGCAAAGCATTCAACAAAGTAGACCACAAACCTACTTCTTAGTAAGCTAGAAAAAAGTGGAATAGATAGCACCACCACTAGATGGAGTCGCAACTGGCTGGCAAACCGTACTCAATGAGTAGTCCTTAATGGGTCTAAGTCTACATGGAGGGAAGTAAGCAGTGGGGTGCCACAAGGTTCCGTCTTAGGCCCAGTACTCTTCAATATCTGCATTAACGACTTAGATGAGGGAATAGAAGGGGAACACCAAATTTGCAGATGATACTAAGCTGGCAGGAATAGTTAACACCCAAGAAGATAGGCTCAAGATCCAGATGGATCTTGACAGACTAGAACACTGGGCCGTATCTAACAAAATGAAATTCAATGTAGAGAAGACTGAAACTCCTCTCCTGTGCTTGTGTTTTGCATTTGGAAGAAATTTCTTTTCAGGTGGAGAGGGGGAGTAAAACCAGTGGTGGGATTCAAATAATTTAACAACCGGTTTTCTGCCCTAATGATTTCTTCCAGCAACCAGTTCACCAAACTGCTCAGAAAGTTAACAACTGGTTCTCCCGAACTGGTGCGAACTGGCTGAATCCCACCACTGAGTAGAACTCCTTAGCATCAGAGTGTGTTAATAATACTATATGAAATACTAATGCTATCATATTCATTTCAGTCAGGTTTTAGTCCAAGAGATCCAGGTAATATGGAAAGACAGTAGCTCACTCAATGCCTTAGAATCTCGCACTGTGAAGTCAAAATTAGAATGAATACAAAATTAGAATTCTTAACATTGGGCTCCACCTGAAAAGAAAGTCATTTCCCCTAAGTGAGGTTCCTATTGATGCAATAAAGGAGGAGACATAAAGATGTTTTGGCTCTTTTTCACGTCAATTCTTGTTCACATATCTAACATACTATAGATTTGAAGTACTTTTTTACATTAGATAATTTTTCTAGTGTCATACCAATTTATTCAGGTCTGTCTGTTTGTCCACCACCAAGTCATAGATGATCAAGGATTTGTTACAAATAGATCTTGCATTGAAGTTAGGAAAGATTAGGCACTCTGACAATTTGGTACAGGCTGGGCTTACCTTGTGTGAATTATGTGTGAATTGTTGCTGCACAAGATATTATGTGTCATGTCACATGCAACTGTTATTTCCCTTTGATCAAGAAAACAAAAACATGCTTAAATGAGTGGAAGTTGCTTTAACCTGGAAAATAGGCTTGAACGGTTTTGAATGGTTTCAAAATAAATAGGATGAAACATTTCTATCTTTTTTGAATTAACAAAAATTCATCCTTCTCATTTGTGCTATGTAACTGATATGCCAAGTTCTAAATCAGGTTATTGTAATATATATTCTTGCAGCATTAATCTCATTTTACATATTGCTACTGTCAAATAATTTAATAAGCTATAAATTTATCTGTTCCTTGTTTAAAAAAAAGGAGTCAGAAATAGGCATCAGACTTAAAGCCTGCTTTCCATCTGTCTGTTTATTTAGAAATATGTGAGTTTTTAATAACAAAAAATATGAAGACTCAAAGTTGGTTGAATAAATCTGTTTTTCAAACCATAAAAAACAAAAATACATCAAATGCTTTTCATTCTACACTTAACAGAGGATCCTAATCATGGACTAGGACACAGATAAAATCAGAAAGAACCTGATCATTGCACGACATCCATCAAACACTGTCTGAAGAAAAGGAAGTTATTTCTCCTTCGGTGGTACTCCAGAATGTTATCCTATAAAACTCAGAATTATTAAAAATCAGGCTATCTCTGAGGAAAAACCCATTTCTTTGTGTAATTGTTAGCCTGTGATACCAAGGTTAAAGTTATAGAAATAGCTTCAATGTCTACTCTCATGAAATACTGATCCTTATTTATGTGGTGCATGTATGAAAGGAAATGTCCTCTAACATCATGCAGGGGTGGACTGCTGGGGGTTCACAGGGGTTTGAGAGAGCCCCTAGCTAAGATTCTGTGCAGTTCAGAGAACCCCCAAATCGCATTCCTGGCTGGCCCTGCCCACTCTGCCCCTCCTTTCCCAGGAGTCCCCTGTTTTGGATGCAGGTAAGCGCAGGGCTCGTGCGGAGGCTCAGGGAGGGCAAAAATGGGCCTCCTGGAAGTTCAGGAAGGCTTGAAATGGGCCCATTTCTGGCTTCCAGAGACCCTTCAGAGCCCAAGGAGGCTGTTCTCATTGACGCTGCAACGAGAGTCCAGGAAGAGGAATGGGTTATGTCTGATGTCATCAAGCTGAGTCTGCCACTATAAAAACGCCAGCCCCTGGCTGGCCCGCCCATCTTTTGGCTTAGCTTCTTGTTGAAGAGCTACTCTCTGGAATGATTGCTTTAACAGAGCTAAGAGAAAGTTTGAAAAATCTATTAGGAGACAGATTCTGATTGAAAAATCCAGCTCCCGGGGATCCGGTAGAGCTCTGTCTCCAGGAGAATGGGGATCCGTTCTGCAGCGTCGAGGCTTTGGCGCTGGTTCACGAAGGGCTGTGGACCCAGGGAGCCTTCTTAGAAGCCTTCCATGCAGCTCCATCGATTGCGCGGCTCGCTGCCGCCGCCCAAACTGCTCCACAGCTGACCTCGGAGCTTCATTCTACCGCTTCTCAGCTGTTTCACTGCAATTTGATCGCTCGGGGCCTGGTAAGATCCTATTGAGCGAAGGAGGTAAAGAAGCCATTCCAGAACCTCTCCACGTGGTGGGTGGCCATTTTGAATCAGCCAGACGGCCATTTTGTTGAGGGTGAAAATGCTTCCTCAAAGCCTCACAGTTTATAACTAGCCTGGCCCATTGCATCAGACAGCGCCTCACGGGGGAAGCTCACAACACCCTTGGTGTCTGTGCTGTTTGCAATATGGAAAGGGAAACACCCAGCCTGCTACCAAAGAAGTGGAAGAGCCCCAAGAGGCACAAGCCCCTTCAAGGAAGAGAAAAATACAGAGGGCCCTTCTGTCAACAGAGAAGTTGCTGCAAAAATCAAGGCCAAAGCCCTAGCTCCTTGAAAGTCTTCAAAATCTGAGCTTAGGGTTGAAAAGAGAAGATATGCTGCTCTTGAAAAGCAGTTTGAAAAAGGGTTGGCACAAATGCAAGCCCAGATTCATCAAGTCTCTCATTCTGGGGAGGTGCATATTAGCCCTGAGATTTCTTCTAAGGGAGGGGAATCTGCTTCCAATCACCTGTTAGCATGGTCCCCTGAGAGAGCGGAGGAAGAACAATTTCCCCAGGATTTAAGCAGGTCAGGGCCTTCCTTTAGACAGGCTACATGGGGACCTGGCCCTTCCTTCCCGGGTGGTCAGGGGGTTCAGGGAGAGTTTAGGCCTAGGCCTGAAGCAACCTATACCCCCACTGCTGCGGGCCTACTCTTGGAGAATAGGCCTGAAGATCTCAGAGAGATGGTCACTGTAGCCATTAGACACAGCCTAGCAGAAGGATTCAAACATCTCCTTCACCCTCAAGGAGGGGGCCCAGCCTTGTTAATCCAAAGGTTTCCACAAGGAATCTCCCATTCTAAGGGTCTGCCCAGACATCAGTTCTCTTCTCAGCCCTCCCACTCAGAGTGGATGAAGGAAGAGGAGGATAATTATTCCAAATCCTCTGACCATAGCCATTCTGGTCACTCTGAGGAGGAAGGGGAACTTATAGATCCCAATATGTCTGAGGAGGAGGACCTCAGAGTTAATCAGCCTCCTGTTGCGGGAGTTTTTAAAGCTTCATTATTCAAGCCCTTGTTACACAAGGCCTTGGTCACTGCACAACTCAGCCCTGAAGAGGTGGGCCCCTGAACCACAAGCAACCACTTCTGGCCACTCTAATTTGTTATTCTCCAAGCCAGTGGTGCAGGCAACGGTTCTCCCCTCCCCCCTTCTCTTCCTTGATTTAGTAAAGGAACAGTGCACCTTCCCAGGGGCGGGATCTCGCCCGTCTGCTCATGACAGACAATTCTACAATGTGGGACTGTCCCTGGCCAATGCCCTGTTGTGCCGTCGGTAGATGCTCCAGTGGTGGCTTCATTCTCCTCCTCTGGCACCCCCACCGAACCAGAGGATGTGCTCAAGGCAGAGGACAGGTGATCCGAGCAAACTCTCAAGCGCACTCACCAGATTACGGCTTGGGCGATTAGAGCATCCACGGCAGCCTCGTTTTTTACGAGATCCTCTTTGCGCTGGCTTCACCAGCTTCAGGAGAGGCTTCTGGCCACTGAATTCAGGGCACACCAAGACATCAATAAAATTATTGCAGCAGCTGAGTTTACAGCAGACACCACCCTGAACTCAGCCAAATTCGCTTCCAGGGCCATGGCTTCTTCTGTGATGGCCAGACGGCTGCTTTGGCTGCGCAACTGACAGTCCAATTCTCACCAAAAATGGAAGTTGGCGTCAGCTCCATGTGCAGGCGAGAAGGTGTTTGGCGATGTCCTTGACCCTTATTTGATGGAAACCAAGGACAAAAGGAAGGTCCTCTCCTTGGCAGAGAAGAAGTCCAAGTATTTTCCCGGGCCTTACTATTGCCCCTCGTCCTTCAGATCCAATACCAGCCCTCGATTTTCCAGAGGTCAGAGGTCCTTCCCTGCTTGTCAGGAACAATGGCCTGACACTTCTGGTAGGCAGAAACAGGTCCCTGGTAAACGGCCCTTTCGAGGGGGAGGAGGTTGTTCGTTTAGATGCTCAAAGTGAATGCATCTCCCCATCAGAGGCCGTTTGGCTTTCTTCGCCTCCGAGTGGGAGGAATCTACATCTGATGCCTGGGTTCATGAGATGGTGAGGTACAGTCTCCAACTGGAGTTTCTCTCCCCATCTCCACAATGGCTCATCCGCTGCCCCATGTCAAGAGAAAGCTCTAGACAGGCTCTTTATGGAATCGGCAATCCAACATCTCATCGACAAACGAGCTATTCAACCAGTTCCTGAGGATCAACGAGGGCAAGGCTTCTACTCTCACCTCTTCATGATTCCAAAGGCCTCTGGGGGGTGGCAAGCTATATTGGATCTGAAATTATTAAACAAATTTATCCCATACAGGCGGTTTAAGATGCAAACTTTGCATTCTATCCTTGAGAGCGTTCGAGAGGGTGACCTCCTCTCATCTATGGAGCTCACGGAGGCTTACCTCCACATCCTTATTTGGCCCCATCACCGCCAGTTTCTCCGTTTTTGTTATCAGAATGCCCACTTCCAGTACCAGGCTCTACCCTTTGGTCTCTCGTTGGCCCCAAGGATTTTCAGAAAGGTCTTGGCAGCTTTGCTTCACACCATTCCAGTGAGGGTCCTATGCTACCTGGACGACATTCTCATCCTGTCGCAGTCGATCCACTTGGCCCATCAGGACCTTCACACCACATCACAGACTCTACAAGACTACGGGTTTTCTATCAACCTAAGGAAAAGTCACCTTTCCCCGACATCCAGGTTGCTCCACGTTGGGGTGATTATGGACACGTTGCTCTGTGAGGTGTTCCTCTCCCCGGATTGAGGGGACAGCCTTTGCAGCTGCATCCTTCAGATTCAGCAGCTGCCCACTGTTCCGTTGTCTCTACCATTCCAAACCCTGGGAAAGATGACCTCCTGCATTGGGACTGCCCCGTGGAGTTGTCTCCATGCCTGGGAACTCCAATGGTTCTTGCTCCCCTTTCAAAGGGCAGGAACCAGCCATTCGGCTATGAAGGTTCAGGTTCCTTCTCAGGTCACCCATCTTCAGCTTCTGTGGTGGAGGTGCTCAGGTTTTAACAGAATGGCTTGGATAAAGGCCTGGCCCCAAACACGCTTTGCCGCCAAGTCGCGGCTCTTTCCTCTATGATTTCCTGGGACAAATATGATTCCTTATCCCGCGTAGGTTTCTAAGGGGAGCACCTAACCTCCAACCTCCTGTTGTTCATAGGTTTCCTTCTTGGGATTTACAGAAGGTTTTACAAGCTCTCACGAGGCCTCCCTTTGAACCCCTCAGGTCTGTGTCTCCACATATGTTGTCCCTCAAAGTAGTATTTTTAGTGGCCATTACCTCAGCCAGGAGAGTGTCCAAATTAGCTGCACTTTCCGTACAACAAGACCTGTGTCTTTTCCATCAGAACGGTAGTTCTTAGGTTAGACCCCACGTTTGTCCCCAAGATAAACTCTTGGTTTCACCAGTCTCAAGATGTTGTGCTTCCAGACTTCTGTCCTAGACCACAACACAAACTGGAACACAGATGGCACATGCTAGATGTGAGGCAGGCACTCCGAATTTACATCAAGCGGACGGCGGCCTTTCGAAAATCTGAAGCTATGTTTGTGTCAGTTCATCCCTCTACCTTGGGGAAAAAGGTGACTTCAGCGACTATTGGTAAGTGGATTAGAGTTTGTATAGCCAAGGTGTACCAAACTTTTTCCATGCCAGTTCCTAGACATATTATGGCTCACTCCACGAGGAGTACACTTGGTCTACTCAAGTGTCACTAGAGGAGATCTGCAGAGCAGCTACCTGGACTTCACCGTCGCCGTTTATACGGCACTACCTCCTGGACTCCTTTGCTTCAGCCCAGGCATCATTTGGACGGAGAGTACTTCAGCAGGTGGTTCCACAGTCAAAGTGTCTGACCAGCCGTGAGCCCTCCCATGGACATGTAGGCTTTGGTATGTCCCATTCCTGGACTCTCGTCGCAGCATCGATGAGAATGGGCGTTGGTATAATTACCTGAGAACCAGGAGTGGGATTCCAATTTTTTAACAACTGGTTCTGGGGGCGTGGCTTAATTGGTGGGTGTGGTTTGATTGTCATGTGACTGGGTGGACATGGCTTGGTGGTCATGTGACTGGCTGGGTGTGGCCAACTCAATATCACTCTCATCGAGGCACACATCTCCTCACCTGGCCTCTCATGACTGTGGGGATGCTGCAACAGTCGTAAGTGTGAAAAATGGTCATAAGTCACTTTTTTCAGTGCCATTGTATCTTTGAATGGTCACTCCACACAAGCAAAGTACTAGCAAAGGAGGAAAAAAACCCTCCAGAGAGGTTCCTGAGGCAGGAAGTCTAGTCCTGCCAAGAATGTAATAAGGGTTAACGGAGAGGCAGTTTCTGTAAGCAACACCAGAATGTTTCCTTCCTGCCTTCCTTACAGGATTAGGCCAGTAATTTCTTCTAACAACCTGTTCTCCAAACTGCTTAGAATGTTAACAACCGGTTCTAGCGAATAGGTGCGAACTGATAGAATCCCACCCCTGCTGAGAATGCCCTTTCTATCTACGTTGCAAGATAGTCCAGCCACAACCTCTACGTCTGGTCATGATGGTCGGGGAAGGGGGTATGTTAATTTCTTCTTTATCTTCCAGAGACACGTTACGTCTGTCAAGTATCTTCACCTAAAAGATAGGCGGGCCAGCCAGGGGCTGGCGTTTTTATATTGGCAGACTCCGCTTGTTGACATCAGAAGGAGGATCTTAACCCATTCCTGTTCCTGGGCTCTCTTGCAGCATAGATAGAAAGGGTGTTCTCAGGTAATTATACCAACACCCATTTTCGCCTTCCCGGAGGCTTGAGGAAAGCCCCCGGAGCCTGCGGAAGGCAAAAATGCCCCCCTGCTGTGGTGCAGGAGGCCAACTAGGCCACACCCATCATGGCCACGCCCACCCAGCAACCGGGCAGGGAACGCTTTGGTAAAATTTATGAAGCCCATCCCTGACATCATATGCTCCATCCAACATACATATTGAGCATAAACTATATAACCTTGATAATTCCTTTTCCACTTATGTATACATTTCTGTACCATTTTTTATTTTTTCCAACTGTCCTTGTTTGTAAAAGTATCAATTTTCTTTTTTAAAAACAAATATTATTTTTAAAGTACAGGGATGATTTTGGCACTAAAACAATGCTTAATTGTATGCGCTTTGATTTGTAAAATTAAAAAGTATCAAGTGCTCCAATAGCCTATTGCTAAACAAAAATATTTATTTACTTATTATTAAATGTCTTTAAAAACATTCAAACTGTATTCATATCTAAATATTGAAAACTATTGGATTACATGACATAAGAATTATGGCCCTTAACTATTACTACATACTACATATTACAGCAATTGAGCCATTCAAAATGCAACTGTTCACAAAAACTAGACCAGAACTGCTATCAAATTAATCATAAAACATGGAATGCAATAGCCTGCTGAGGCTTTGAAAAAGCAACAAGAAATAACATTTGACATATGTAAACAAATTACCTACAGAAAGGAAGAAAAGGGGATCAGACATCAGGACAATGCTGAAGGGAAGACAGAATCTGCACTTTACCCATCGAAAAAAAAATGATTTCACTAACTATTTTATTAAGGTTCATTGCAGGTAATCCTCGACTTACAACCACAATTGAGCCCAACATTTATGTTGTTAAAGTGAAACAATTGTTAAGTGAGTTTGCCCAATTTTACAACCTTTCTTGCCATAGTTATTAAGTGAATCAGTGCAAGTTCATAAGCTAGTAACCCGGTTGTTAAGTGAACCCGATTTCCCCACTGACTTTGCTCATCAGAAGGGTTGCAAAACATAAATCACATAACTTTGGGACACAGCAATGGTCACAAATATGAACCAGCTGCCAAATATCTGAATTTTGATCACATGATCATGGGGATGCTGCCAAAGTCATAACTATGAAAACCGGCCATAAGTCACTTTTTTGTGTGTGCTGTTGTGAGTTTGAACAGTCACTAAAAACGAACTGTTTTAAGTCGAGGATTACCTGTACTTTAAGAAACATCTGTTTCAAACATAAGGAGCCTCTGTGGTGCAGTGGTTGGAGTGCAGTACTGCAAGCTACTGCTGCAGCCAGCTGCCTACAATCCCACCAGGCTCAAGGTTAACTCAGCCTTCCATCCTTCCGAGGTGGGTAAAATGAGGTCCCAGACTGTTGGGGGCAATAGGCTGAATCTGTAAACTGCTTAGAGAGGGCTGGAAAGCACTATAAAGCGGTATATAAGTCTAAGTGCTAAGTACTATTGCTATATCACAAAATGAGACACTTTATAGCAGCTCAGTCTTTGAGTGGCGTGGAGGAGGGGAAAAAAAAAACTTTTACTGCCTTCATAAACATCATTTTCAACAATATAATTTCTGATTAAGAAAAAAAAAGCCATATTTTGACCTTTCTAGCTAAGCCTTCATCAGAAGCCCTGAAATAGTGGGTTTTCATTCATAATGGCAACAGATGCATTTTCTCACGCCATGCATTTTCAAACCAAATCACATGCCGATTCAGCACCCTTAATTTGACTTCCAATTTATAATCTTGAAATATGAATCCCCCAATATACAGCTTTCTGTTAGGCGAAGCGTAAGAAATATGTTCTATTTGCAGAGCCTGATTTTCCTTCTGTAATAGCTTGTAATAAGTCTATTTGCTACTGGCAGTTACGGTATCATGAATGATATATGAACAACAGAGCTAGTTCTAGAACCAGGCCATGCACCTTGGTTCTAAGGCAGTCCTTGACTTACAAACACAATTGCACCTAGAATTTCCACTGAGGCCAAACTGGCAAGATTACAAATTACATGACCCCAGGATTCTACAAACCATTATCATAAATATATGCTAGTTACCAAATACCCACATTTTGATCATGTAACAGGGGGATACTTGATGGTTGCAAGTTCGAGGACCAATTTTAAATCCCTTTTTTCAGTGCCTTTGAATGGTTGCTGAACGAATGGCTGTATGTCAAGGACTACGGTTCTATTGGCATTTTTCCTGGGAGAAGGCAGAGAGAAGGTGTGGATTTCTGCAGATCCTCTGATGGGTTGGAATGGAATAGTAGAAACCTGTTTCTGAGAATCTCATAAAATCCAGGGCATATTCTTCATTCCTTTAATTGTCTTTAGGAAATTACAATCCATGGCAGAGGTCTCCAAACTTGGCAACTTTAAGACTTGTGGACTCCCAGAATTCATAGCTGGCTGGAGAATTCTGGGAGTTGAAGTCCACAAGTCTTAAAGTTGCCAAGTTTGGGGACCCCTGATCTATGGTGTAATCTTCCACATTATAACGAATCTTGATAGCTGACCCCCAATTATGGAGTCCATTTGAAAGTAGACATGTTGTCTTAGCATTTTTCTCGGCATTTATAATGATAAACTGACCGTGGGCTTGGAGTCTTTTTATAGACTAGTTCCTTACTTACAGTAAAACCTACCCTTCTTAAAATAACCTTTATGGTAAATAAAACTGAAAGACTAAAGAGGAAATTAAGTAGATTTGTTATTCTTCCTTGGAGTTTCTGAGAATAAAAACATATATCCAATTTGTAATCCAATACTGATTTTATGCTTCGTGCTGCCGGTATCAAAATTAGAACAGTTTTAGGGAAAAACTAGCAGATCAAAATTCAGCGATTCTGATTTGGTCTGGTATCAGTAACATAACCTGACTCTCTTATTTTGCCTCCCACCTTTCCCCCCCCTGACTTATATATGATTCAATTGTGTTTAATGTTTTTCAATATTTGGGTGTGCTTTAGTTATGTTTAATTGTGTGTTTTACATTATTTCTTGCACTATTAGTTGTCTTGTTCATGAAACACTTCAGCAGGGTGTACAATCATTCAAAAACCCAGAGTTGATGTCTACTCTTCCCATGGCAATTAACGTGCCACAGCATAAGCTGAACTTTCTGAGAAATTTTTTTTTTTTTAATGAAGTTTTATTTGGGTTTTCACACACACAAAATACAAATAAAACACCTTTTTTGAAAATAGCATGGTCCCGGGTTGAACTTCTTTATACAGATACAAACTCAATTTCATGCTCATTTTTGTGTTCTATTCCATATCTTATACAATTCTGCATTTTCTATATAGTTTTTCCCCTCTTTTAATTTTCTCAATTTTATTTTGATTATCTCATCTCAATTCAAATCATTGTATTTATACTTTTGTCTGTTCTGTTTCAATTTCATATTATCTTTTCTCATTAAACAAATTTTCTCCTGTAGTTACTAATTGGAGTATGACACCTTTATATCTTTTAATTATATCCATTCAACTCTTATTTAAACTTCAATATATACCTTAAGGTTACGACCTTCAATATAATACATAATACATAACTTCCAATCGAATTCTGCTTGGTACATTCTTATAATACACACTATATTCTTTTTTTAAAAAAGGATTATAAATATATGTAATTATAAACCCTCATTCCATTCCAATTCAGTTCTATCATTAATAATCATTAAAGTCTTAACATCTTTAACATTTTTCAATTAAGTATCATACTTCCTTAAAGACACATATAATCTCCATAATTAATTTTTCCCTTATTTCTCTTCATGTTTTGTAAATCCTTAAATATTCATTTTGTTACATTTATTTATTGACAAGCATTCCACTAAGCTACGATAATTATTTTATAAAACATTTTAATCATACAATGTTTCATATTTTCTGAAATTATTTCTAATATAACAATACTATCTTATGTACCTTTGCAGAATCCCTTTTTCCATTAGATTTTCACCCATTATCTCTAAATAGGCCGTTTCTCTATATTTTGTTTCTGTCCTTTATAACTTCTTTTCCTTTCTTTCTTCCCTCTCTTCTTCTCCCTCCCCTTTTTACCCCCTTGTCTCTCTACTTCTAATTCTCTCTTCTGCATTTCCCTGTTCTGTTGCTTTCTGATTTTATACTTATTTTTCACTCTATTCTTTTTTTGGGTTGTTTTTCCCAATCTTAAACTTTCCCTTCTCTTTCCCCCCTTTCCTTTTTTTCCCCCACCTAAGATTACTTGTTCATTAAAGATGGCTTCTTCTTTGTCGCAATCTTCTTGTTCCGCAGACATTTCTTGTTGTTTCTCATAGTTCCAAATCTTCATTTCTAAGAACTGAAATATGAAGCCAAAAGAACCTCTCCCTTCTTGTGCATCTTCTTTGTACTTTTTAAGTTCCATTTTCAGTTCTTCTAAAAATGGAGCCATTTTAAACAGCTTTAAACAACCACCCGATTGATTTTAGTCATTCAAATGCAATAACCAAGAATCCAGAGATCACCAGGTAATCCAAATAGTCCCAAGCTGTTTCTTATTTCTTTTTTCACTTTCTCTTCCTGGGGTTTTACTATTTTGTTGCGATGTTTCAATTAAGATGTATCTTTTGGAAGTCTTGTTGAGATTTTGCTGTAAGTTCTTTTTAATTCCAGGCAGTCTCCTCCCTTCCAGATCCTGCCCTTTTATTCTTTTTCTCTCCTTTCCTGTTTTCAAAAGCTTTTAATTATCCAGAAATCATTATTATCCCTTTGACTTTTTATTTTCAGCTTTAAATGCCTATTAATGTCAAAGTGGATTTTTTTCCAATTTCTTGCTTAAGTCTCTTAGCTGTCAGTATAGGAAAAGGAGGAAAAAAACCAAATCCTTTCCCTTTTCTCTCTCCTTCGCAGCTTAGAAATCTTCTTAGGGAACAATGTTATTGTTTTTTTTAATAGTTTCAATTCCAGGATACCTTATTTGTTGCTTTTGCTGTTTGACCCAGTCAACCAAAACTTTCTCTTCTTATCTTCCTCCTGCACATTCTTTTCCGGTCGAGTTCTTCTTTGTGGTGGCCATTTCTGACCACCGCTATAACCGCCTTCGGGAAAGGGAGTAATGGCCAGATGGGGAGGAGAGATGCGGCTCTCCTCAACCCTGCAGGCAGTCTCCCCCTTCTTCACCACCTCTACGGGGTGGTTTAGCGCCGAAACCAGCCGGCTCGAGGCACTCCAGAGGCGAGCACGGATCGAAACCGCACAGAGACGCGGTTTCGGTCTGTCGCCGAAGAAGCTCAAACCGGAAGTCCAAAAAATTTTATTTTTAAAATTGGAAGACCTCAGAGATCAACCATTTCTAAAGAACCTGAAAGAAACTATTCAGGTAAATGGAAAGAACATAATGCACAATCAGTATGTGTAACATATGTTTAAAGTCTTAGAGAAAGATCATGTTAGGTCAACTGCTTGCTTAAAGCACTAGGCTAGCTAGAAACCAAACTGTGAGTTCAAGTACTGCCTTAAGCACAGAGCCAGCTGGATGACTTTAAGCCAGTCACTCTTTCTCTCAGCCCAACTCAACTCACACGGCTCACGGTTGTGAGTTGGGGAAAATAGGAGGAGGAAGGAGTATTAGATACATAAAGGAAGGATTAAAACAAAAACAAAAAATTAACATTTAGAAGCATGAGCAGTATTAAAACTAAATTAACAAGATTGACAGTCACATACAAAGTTGTTACTGCTTTTGAAAGTTCTTTATATAAAATAACTCCCTATTCCTTTTTAAAAATGACAGCAGAATATTTAGCTTCCTTCCGATCATTATTGGAAAACCAAGTTAGGGACAGATTATCATGGAGAAACTCATCTACAGGTGTCTATGGAGATTCTCAGTCATCCAGGTCATGCTCGTCCCAAAGGTGCTTTCTCAAGAGGCAACTGGACTTTTTGGAAACATCCATTTACATACAGCAGGGATGTCAAACTGGTGGCCTGTGGTCCGGATGCATCAAATGCAAGCCACTCCCACCCCAGCTCCGCAAAGGGGAAAACCATTGTAATATGTCATGTGATGGCAACATGACACCACGAGTTTGACAAGTATTGCAGCGGTTTTCAACTATTGACTCACATCATATTTGTGTGCTGTAAAATGTCTGCAGGTGCACTGCAGCAGTGAACAAAAGTAAATGTCAGGAAATGCTACACAGTCAAAACTCTGCCTCAGTGACATTACCAGGGAGGACTGCCTCAATTTCTTCTCCCACGTCCCAGCAACCTGGGACACTACAGGACTTCTGATTTTATAAACTGGAAATCCTGCCTGTCAGATGTGTGAATTGAGATGAATGGTTGAAAGCCACTGATCTATGGTTGCTAGGAGTCGACACTCACTTATGGCATATAATCAATTAATTAAAAATCAATGATTCCCTCCAATATTATAGGATATATGTGAAGAAGCAGAACTCAGTAAGCTACATAATATCATACAGTACATATAATCTGATCTACAGAAATACTGTATCATCTTCCAACCAAAATTATTCTACTATCTTCAGATGAATGATTGCACTGTGATTGCTTTCAGAGTGTAATTTTTATACATTAGCCACTGAGGTCTTCCAACTTTAAAAATAGCTATGTGATTGCCAGATCCCACCCATTTTCTTCCTTCTTATTTATCGTGACTGTGATAGAGTGATACATGTCAATTTTAGTTCTGTACAGAATTTTAGAAAGACTCAATTCTAGAAGCCAAAGGGGGCAAATAAGGCATTTTTGTTCATGTTTTGTACAACACTGGAGAAAAGCTAAAACAGAACTCCTTTTCTCTCCAGGTCTTTCACAAAGTACAGGTAGCCCTCAACTTACAATCACAATTGAGCCCAAAATTTATGTTGTTAAGTGAGACATTTGTTAAGTGAGTTTTGTCCCATTTTCTTGCGACAGTCATTAAATGAATTAGTGTAATTGCTAAATCTGGTTTCCCCATTGACTTTGCTTGTCAGAAGGTCATAAAATGGAATCACACGACTCCGGGATGGTGCAACCACCCAGAGGTGGTATTCAACAGGTTCTGACCAGTTCTGGAGAACCGGTAGCGGAAATTTTGAGTAGTTCAGAGAACCGGCAAATACCGCCTCTGACTGGAGATTTTACAGTATCCTTCCCCTGCCATGCGCACCAAGCCACACCCAGAACCAGTAGTAAAAAAAAATTGAATCCCACCACTGCAACCATCATAAATGTTTCAAGTTGTCAAGCCTCCGAATGTAAATCAAATGACCATGGAGATACTGCAATGGACATGAGTGTGAAAAACGGTCCTGAGTCATTTTTTTCAATGCCCTTGTAACTTCAAACAGTCGCACAGCGAACTGTTGTTGTAAGTTGAGGACTATCTGTAATATGATCCCTTTGTGGGCCACTAAACAGGAAATGTTATGACCTCTTCTTCACTCTTATTTATGAAAAAGATTTCTTAAGAATGTATTTTTTAGTATGGGCAGAGAAAGGGTTGCACTGTTAGTGGAGACTAACTTTTCAGAAGGCCAATAGAACATTTGATTGCCATCAGTTGGTTATTATCTTATACTTTGAACTTCTTGTGTACAGAAGTTCAGTTTCATTGTAAACATTTTTACATATAGGTTAAATTGCTAATTTAGATTCATTTCTATTTTACAGTATTTCATTTCATTTACATGTTGCTTTTTTGTGCATAAGCATACACAATGCTCCTATTCACACACACACACCTCCAAACATAACCCTGGGAGGTAGATTAGGCTGAGAGAAAAGGGTTAGCTCAAAGTGCGCTTCTGCAGCTGAACGTGGAATAGGACTTGCATCTGTGGTGCTATTCTACCGGCTCGGCCTGGTTCTGGCTTACCGGTAGCGCCGAAAATCAGCTGAGACCGAACCAGTCTGACGAGCTGCTGTTGGGCCCATCTGCCCGCCTGGGCTCCCCTACTGACCTTTATTCCCTGCTTTTGAAGGGAGGGCAGCTGCTTTGTGTGGCACAGCAGATTGCTGCGCGTCAGCTGTTGAAGCTACAGGGATTGGAGGAGTTGAGTAGGAAAGCCTCTGCACGTATGCTAAGTGTACTGGTGCATGCACACAAAGTGTGTGTGCATGCACAAAACGCACCCACCAAGCCACGGCCACCAAACGGGTGGTAAACCTCTTTGAAACTTACTACTGACTTGCATCTTCCCATTTCTTTTCTAGCACCTTAATTGCTACATCAGTTACCAGACAGTTAATGTATATACTTATACAGTACTGCAGAGGAGGCATGGTCTAAGTTTGTCTAAAGTTAACTAGTGAATTTGCGGCTGGCATCACAATTGATTTAAACACTGATTTAAATGTGATTCTAAGCAACTTGAACAGGGAACATGGCACCTTATACACCAGCACCCTCCAGGACCCCTTTCTTTGGCATTTATTGAGCTTCTTACCAAAAACTGACTTTTTAAAATTAAAACAAACACACATTAAATTAAAAAAAAAGGCTTCTGTGCTGCCGAGTAAAACACTAAGCAATGAGCTGCATCATTCCCTAAGACCTTTTTTTTAAAAGCATAGTAACTAAATGGAGTTTAATGTACTTTGTAAATATTACTTGTCATGAATCCTGTTAAAAAAAACTGATAAGGTGCAGTTCCTAGGAATTATGCAAACTGCTTGTGGTATCCACATACTCACTCCTAGCATTCGAGCTTCCCATGTTCCTAGGCCTGAGGTCAATATGCACGCAAAGACCACACACCTGGTTTACATGTACATAAAATGAGGTTTCTTAAAGATGCCAAACATGTCACTGAAACCAGACCTGTTTAAATAAACTGAGATCTCTGGTTCTTATCCAGTCATAGAGAAACTAAATTGCCAGGCTGGTGAGTAACTCCGAGCCGTTCTGGTGTCTGCATTGTTCCAAAAGAGACAAAGATAATGTAGACCAAAACAACATTACTGAATTGATAGTAAAAAAGTTTTAAGCTCTTGATACAATTAAGATAAATGTAGGCAAGGTTGAAACCACAGTACCTTTTATTACCATTCATTTTCCTATTTTTAATATCTTTATGTATTACCCATACCTACATGTCTTCCCATTCTCATTATTGCACGTTTGAGGTTTATAATATTTTTTAAAAGTAAATAAATACTAAGTATGCAATTGTATCCATATACTTTTAAATCCATTTTATGCCCTGGTGAGGTGGAAGACAAAATGGCTCACCCAATTCAGAGATGAGGATGTCAGTTCCTCCACACTTAAAGAGAAGTTGATATTGTAAAAATAGTTGCAAATATATTTCCCCCAAAAAAACAAAAACATTACTACATGAGCTCCACCTTATTCATACTCTTCTGATTAGAGTTCATACTCAGCTCAAGTTGATACTATAATAGCACAAGAAATAGCAGCATAAACCTATTTCCTTGACTATTAAGTGCAACTGATGTTACCTTCTGACCTTTCTTTGAAAAAGAGGTGGTGAAAGAAACAATAATATGAAAGCGTTCTGTGCATAATCAGACATACAAGGAAAATACCTAGTTTTAACCCCCAAGGTTATGTAATTTGTTTCTATTTCTAGCTTCACTGATTTTTTCTAACATTATTCCTAAATAGTCTACCTCTTCTACTAGTGGGAAAGAAACCCATAAACCCACTGCCACATCACTGGTATCCGCCCAACTAGACTGCTGATAATTCACGTAGCACATCAGGTACTGCTCTACCATGGTGTTTAGTCTCTCCGCCCCCCCACCCCAATTGGTGCTCAGATGAAAGGCCGAGCTAAGGCCTGGGATGACCCAACAGACTGCAGGAACTCCCTCCAGAACTTAGCCGTGAATTGGACCCCTCTGTCTGAGATAATTCTCTTTGGTAGTCCATGTAGGCGGTAGGTGTGCTTCAGGAACATTATCTATTTATACAACATTGTTATATAACTAGATCAGGGCTCTCAAACTCATGGCTCATGGGACAGATGTATCATGCACTAGCCACGCACATGCCTGGTTTAGCAAAGAGAGAAAAAACAATGATGTGTCACATGACGATGCTATGATGACACAAGTTTGCAACCTGATCTAGATCATTTAAATTACAATAAACAACAAAGCTTACCAAAATTAACTCTCCTGCTCTAATAATGATGTTATGCTTTAAAAGTCTATCCAGAACCACAACAAAATCCTCTTTGTCTTCTATCACAGACTTGTCTTCTTTCCCTAGCGGCCACATAAGTATCAAGATTCAAGAATGCAATATATAATCTGTATATTGTATGTTAAATCTTCCAATTTAATTGTCTCCTTTCTCAGTAATAACATGAGAAAAACCTTCTTTGATCAGATCAAAGACCTGTCTAATCCAGACTCTGCTTCGTTCAGTGGGCAACTAGATGTACGTGGAAACCCACAAATAAATAACAAGGATAACAATCCCTTAGTGACGAATACGCATTCAATATTGGAGACAATTTATAGCCATCATAGAATATTGACACTTTTGAAATTTGGTGTTGAGGATTTCTGAAAATACCATGGACAAATAGATCATTGAACAAACCAATCCAGAGTTCTCATTTTGTTCACATTTGTGCCTGGCTCTCTGGAGAAAGCTGTAATGCTAGGCAAGGTAGATGGAAACAGTAGAAGAAGACAACCAATAGCAAGGTAGATGGACTCAGTGACAATGAGTGCTCTATTGGAAGACCTGAAAGACTATCATGGAGACAATCTATTTCTCTGGTTGCTAGGAGTTGAAAACAACTTGATGGCCCATAATGAATCAATCCCATCAACAGTGCTTTGCAACATTAATTTATTCAAATCTCTTTAAATCGAGTTAGGTTGACAATCATCACAATTGACTAATGAAGAACTTTATTTTGTCCATCCTTTAGCTCCTACCACTCAATTTAATCTACTAACTCCAAATTTTATTACTTGTCATTTTTGAGTCTCTTCTTTCTCTATCATACACCGAACACTATATATGCCTCCTTTTCTTAACAGTTCTTAATTTCAAACACACTTTTCTCCCACTATTGTTTCACTGAGATAGGTTTTTGAACTAATTCTTATTAAAGAGAAGATTATGCAGATAAATTACAAACTTCAAAAGATAAAAATATGGAAAAATAAAAATGCAGAAGAAAAAGAAATAACCTCCCCCATCTTCCCAGCAAGTACAGATAACTTTAACTTGTAACTTATCACCATCTCTTAAAGTATAGAAACCATATCTTCATCTCATAGCCCACCCCAATCTCTTCTGTTCTTAGTCAGGTCTATCACATTAGTACATATGTCATAATGAGCATTCTAGCTCCATTATGCCATGCGAACAACTTGACAACCGATTTCTTGTACATACACTACAGAGCTACTTTTTAAGTCAGTTGTCTGTATTCTTTGACAAAGGTTCATCAACAAAAGTTTCTGCAAGTATAGCACCTGTGTAATTTTTCCTTCAAAAAGGGCAGAATTATTTTCCACCTCTGTTTTATTGGTGAGTTTTATATTAAAACAAGTTGTTTAAGAAGGTAAACATTTAATTTGCAAAGTTTTATATGCTGTTTTCAAAATAAACACATTTAGGACAGATATTTAATAGATTAAAAAAATCAAACATAAATGGGGCAGCTGTTAAATAATACTTTCAAAACCAAATAAAAAGGGAAAGAGATACTGAGAAGTCTAAATTCAGAGCCGTTCACCTGTCAACATCTTGGCTCTATTTCTCCCATTTATAGGAGATATTGGAAACAGGATAGCCATATATTCTCTTCTCTCTCTTCAACTTTTAATAAAGTGCAACCAAACTCAATAATAATTTCATTGGATCATCGTAAGTTAAAATAAATAGCCACAACACAAGACAGCTGCATGTTTTTATCTTCTCTTGTCTTTAGAAGTCTGTATGTCTGAACATACTTCCAATTTTGAGTCACTGTAGAAAAAGTTACACTAAATTACTTCCCAGAATGCATAACCATATAGTTTGATCGGGCCATATGTCTGCCAAGCATCATAAAGATTTACAGTAAATGATGAGCAATTTACAACATTCAGAGTGATGTGCCAGCAACTCTGATAAAAAGCATACTGTAATTTATTCAGACAAAATAATGTGCTCAACTCCAAACTTATGCATTTTTATTTCAACAATGTAGAAGAAACTATAATTGAATTTTTATCCTAACTAATCAGAAAAATATGATGCATATTCTCTGTTTGGCATCTCCCTGTATTGTAATAAAAGGCTGTGCAACATTTCACATATGCATTCTTTCACGCACGTTTATGCCTGTGCACAGTAGATTGAAAAGGGCACATAAACATGACAATTCCTTTTGAAATATGAACAGTAAAAACAGAGAAAGGAATGGATTGTACTTTTTAAATTATTATTTGGGGAACGATGATATAATGCTGTTATTGGAAATGGTAATTTTTAGACTAATTTTTCCCCATCTCAGAGCTTATTTTCAACTTTTAAAATTAGATTAAATCTATCATAAATGTAACACTTTTTTTTTTACTTTCCTGCCAAAATTTACCCACACTGCAGTTTTCTTTTAATTATAAACACCACAGATCTCAAGCATATAAAAGCAATCTCAGATGGCTGAAGTAGCCATTGATAAGGCCTGCTTATTCACCTTCCCATAAAATAATACATTCACTTTAGAGTTTGATAGTTTTTTTGTTAAATATGTCCTCCACAGCAGATCAAAAATATATAGGTAGTCCTCAACATATGCCAATTGAGGCCAAAATTTCTGTGGTTAAATGAGACATTTGTTAAGGGAATTCTGACCCATTTTACGACCTTCCTTGTCAGTTGTTAAGTGAATCATTGCCAGTTATGAACACGGTCGTTAAGTGAATCTGGTCTCCCCATTGACTTTGTCAGAAGGTTGAAGAAGGTGTCTACATGACCCTGGGACACTGTAACCATCACAAATACATACATGCCATCCAAATTTTGATTATGTGACTGTTGGAAACTAAAACAGGGGTTGCTGCAAACAATGGTCATAAGTCACTTTTTTCAGTACCGTTGTAACTTCGAATCATAACTAAACAAACTGTTGTAAGTCAAGGACTACCTGTACAAAGTATGATGTAGCCTTATATAACAGAAAACAGATAATCAGAGTTGGGAGGGATCTTGTAGGTCATCTATATCCCGTTCTTTTTCTGAACGCTGTTAAGTAACTCACATGAAGCTCTCCGAGGCATCCTTTTCTGGCTTCAATCTCATCCAGAATGCAGTTTCAACAGTGCTACCTACCACTGTTCTCTCAACCACTGTTTCAGCTACCAAATGTCTGACATTCAGAAATGGTTTGAAAACGTCAGACCTTTTATAATTTGAATCAAACACAAGCAGCCTTTTCATGGCCAAGTTCTGCATTGAAGATGGAAGGGAAGGCTCGAGGGGCAGAAAGCAGAGATGGTACTCGATTTTTTTTTACTACCGGTTCAGTGGGCGTGGCAGGGGAAGGATACTGTAAAATCCGCATTCCCTCCCCACCCCACTAACCTGCTTTCCAGCTCTATTCTCCTATGCAGGGCAATACAATAAGACCCAACCGATCAGCTGGGACTCGGGAGGCAGAGAATAGATGTGGGCGGGGCCAGTCAGAGGTGGCATTTACCGGTTCTCTGAACTACTCAAAACGTCCGCTACTGGTTCTCTACAACCTGTCAGAACTGGCTGTACACCACATCTGGCAGGAAAGGCAGGGTTTTTAAATTTAAAAATGCCTATTTGAAGGCTTACACTACTCGTATCATATGTTTGGAATCTCTAAGTGGCAGTTTCCAATAATGATGATCAGAAAAGCTTCCAAGGGCTGCAAAATGGCAGTGTATGTGTGTGTGTGGGGGGAGAGAGAATTAGAATATAGCTCTTAGCTATTTACACCATTCTTGCTCAAGAACAATTAAGCATGAGAGTCTTGGAGCTTAGTTTTAAACTAATTTTAGTCATACAATAAACATATTCCATGCAAGTGAATTTTCAACTATTAAATCATACACATACTGATCTGCATTTTACAATGCCTAAAATAAATTACATATGTTCTTTGTCAGGCTTTTCATTTCTCGTGACTTAAAGGATTAGAACTGGAAGGATCCCTGAAAATATATAGAAATTTAATTTGATATGCAACAAAAGCTACTATGGTTAAATAAGGCGTAAGGCTTACTGCTGACAATTGTTCTTGGCAAATTACAATGTACTTGCACACTTAATTACAAAGTGAACGTTATTTCTTCTCTAGATAAAGAAATCACAATTCTAATTATTTTCTTATATAATAATAGATCTGGAATATGCAGATAATTTTGCAAACATTTAACCTTTGGCCACATAGTAGCCTTCTTTACAATCTCATCTCTACAAATTTAGTACTGCAACATGTATGGAAACTGAAGAAAAGCATGCTCAAGGAAAACATACAAATTATTTTACTTTGGTTTTGATAATGCAAATACCACCTGTGCTAGCTAATTAATTCATAGTCTACAGTACTATTCATGACTTGATTTATATGTTTGATATTAAGAGAGAGAGAAAGAGAAGGGGGTGGGAAGAGACTTAATCAGAAGGTATCCCGTGCAAATCAGAAAAAAATATATATGCAGAATAACCATGTCCAAAACACAGCTCCAAGAATTCAAAGTTAGAAACAACATGCTGCAGTTCTATGCACTCTCATTTAAATATAGTTTGTAAGAACACTCAAAGACTTAAATGTAAGGTCACAAATACCAAAATGATAAATTTGAAATATAGTTATGTTACACACCAATTCCAAAAATTTATTTATTTATAGCAATAGGAATAGCATTTAGACTTATATACTGCTCCATATTGCTTTACAACACTATCTGAGAGGTTTATAAATGGCAGCACATTGCCCTCAACAATCTGGGTCTTCATTTTACAAATCCTCAGAAAGATGGAAGGCTGACTCAAACCTGAGCCAGTCAGAATCGAACTATTGGCTATGGACAGAATTAGCCTGCAATACTGTATTCTAAGCACTGCACCATCCCCTAAATCAAATTTAGATACTGTCTATTTCATTCTCACATTCTGTGAGCCTTTGGCATAGGTATTCACACCTTCCAAAAGGCCAGGAAAGTGAGGGGGGGAATTTAACCTCAGGGTGTGTGTGTGTAATATTCTAGATGGATAACAGCAGAGGAGGCCAACAAGGGAAAGTTTTGATAAATATTGTATTGTATTAAATATTGTATTGTATTCTAATAAATATTGTATTCAAATAATTCCATTTTTAAAATGCAATAATAAATAGAATCAACACTATTCCAGGTTGCTAAAATGAATTAAGATTTTTAAAAATCTGCATCACAACACACAGGTTTGCTATCATAGCAAAATATAAAACATTTTTATCGTAACAAAAATATTGTAACAAAAACATTACCTGAAAACTTCAGGAGGTAGCTTCAATCTGTTGCAACATTTATCAGTGAATTTAGTGCACAGAAAGACTATTGTCTTAGAAAGCTCAGATCAATTTTTTTGTTCATGCTATCTACTTATAGAATGAAGAACACTACTCATGCTCCTTGGGGAATCACTACTGATCCTCTTTAGAATAGCGTTTGCAGTAATTACTTGCAGAAATTTTTTTTGGGGGGGGAATCTACTTAAGTTTATAAACATGTAAAATAAGGGCGTTTTTTAAAATGTAAGACTAAACATATTTTGTCAATAATATTCAAAAATGAAAATCTAAATAAAAATAAGTTAAGAAACATAAGCAAGACAATGAATAGGCAATAAAAATACTAACAATGTGCGAAACAAATATCAGAGTATTTTAACCATTCTGTTGATACAAAAACGTGTTAATAAGAAAATAAAAGAAATATTTATAAAAGAAAAATAATTTGATAACGCAACAAACACTCGATAACTTCATGATCTTTTTTCAGTCAAAGCAAAATCTTGATATTTTTCCAAGAGGCTTTAATTTTATTTATTATCAGAGTATATGAATTAAATGTATATGATACAGGGAACATGCAAGAAAACACAAATGAAACTTGTATTGTAACCTTAATCAGAACGCAAACTTCATAATAAAGCTAACATCACTCTGCCTACTGAGGCTAAATTTCACAAGTCTGGGAGAAAAAAATATTTTTTTTCACTATTTACCTACAATTGAAGAAAACTTGAAACCTTTCTGGAGGAGGGAATATAGCAACACCTCTCAGAATCTCAAGTTGTCAAGAAGGGCATATATAGTAGTTTACTTTGTACTGTATTTAGAAGGCAAATAAAGTAATATGGAAGAAAAAAATCATAAAGCAACGATTCTCTACGAGTTGGGTTAACCATATATAGAAAAATTAAGACTCTCTTCCAATTAAAGGTTGCCAGTCAATTTTCAAGCAAGTTGTCCATGGGTGGATAGGGAAAATCTCTAATGTGGCTAGATACTGAATGTTTATTTATTAAATTTATTTGCCAGCCATCTCGCCTCAAAGTTTTGTTATATGAATTCAGCAAATTGGGGTTCTTCAACAAAATATATTGTTGTATTATGTCTAATATAAAATGTGGATTGTAATTGTTTTGTGGTAACTAAGGCAAATAGAGTCTCTCCAAAGTTCTTCCCAGGACAATTTGATCATTAACTATCCAATCATTACTTTGAAAAAAAAAAGCTACTTTTGCAAAGGAAAATTGTATTAGTTCAACGTTACATTTTGTCACCAAAAAGATACTTTCACAAAAACATGCAGACTCAGTAACGCCCATGTACAGAGTCTTCTGGCACAAATCTCTCAGGGTGACCATGACAGACACTACTGTATAATCCTCTTCACAAATTTTAAAAGTATATTGTAAGTTTAAAAGTATATGTTTCTTCTTCCACTCCTATCTCCCTATGTGGATGAAATGACACTGTATTTCTATTTGACCAAAAACAACAACAACCCCACCCTATCATAACTGTACTCAGCCAGATGTAGAGGACTAGAGAACTTGCAACGAAGTTCATGATCCCATCCATTTTTCACATATACAAGACTTTAACACCCGAAGAGAACTCATTACCAGGCTTTTAAAAAGTCACAGCCATTTTTTAAATTTCACTGAAAGTATCTAAACTAAAAAAAAAAGTAATTTAATCTTTCAATTTGTATTTATTACTGATTAATTCTTTGGAATTCTTCATTTCCATTAACGATGACACACACCACTGGCAGAAGATCAGAGCTGGGGTCATAACTACACTAAGGTCAGAGGTGGTATTCAGCAGGTTCTGACCAGTTCTGGAGAACCGGTAGCGGAAATTTTGAGTAGTTTGGAGAACTGGCAAATACCACTCTGACTGGAGATTTTACAGTATCCTTCCCCTACCATGCCCACCAAGCCACGCCCACAGAACCGGTAGTAAAAAAATTTGAATCCCACCACTGACTAAGGTGTATGAAATTTGGGGTAAGGAGGTCCACATGTCACAATATTTAGGGTTTTTATAGAGCCCTATTTAAAAATAGATATTTTTAAATTTAATAGCATGTTATTTCTGAGTAAACAAATTTAATATTAGACTGCATGCAATATTAGTAATGTTTTAATGAGCTGGAATAAAAACAATTAATTGGTTTAAGGAGCATAATTAGCAGACTGAACAAAAATGAACAAAAACACATTTCATTTGTCATCAGCCCACAAATATGCCAATGTCAAAGTTAAACAAGTCATAATTTGAATTTACGTAAGCAACTTTCAAATCCTGAAAAAAATAATTTCAACCTGCCATTCAAATTTAAAAAGGGAGAAATGCAGTTACCTGGGTGTGTTTTTAATTATTTTTAAACTGAGTTTCTTAAATTGTACTGAGAAATGATTTGTTTGGTAAGAGCTTAGAAGTTTAATTTTACAAGTAAATCCTAATTCCAATTACTTTGTTCTAGATGGAACACCTTCTAACCTTACTAATAAGGCTTTTTGCATATGCGGCTGACTATGATGCAAAACAAAACAACCCTTTTTGCAGCCACCACCACCCCCCCGCTCAAAAAATAACAGCAAACTAGCTGCCACTTCTGTATTCCTCTTGCAAGGTCAGTATTCAATTGAAGCATGGCAAGTCAACACTTCAGAGGTGACAAAAATATACATAGAACAGAGTGTAGAATGCATCTGTCTTTTCTTTCTGGGATAGTAAAAATGAAAGTTAACAACAAATCATATTATTTGAACACAATTCCAAGATTAAAAAAAGGAAATGGATTGCAAAGAGATCCAAAGAAACAAGATGGCACTAAGAATTCATAATGACAGGAAAATTTGGATCATGGGGCATTTCAAAGCACACATAAAAAAATGACCTCTTTTCATCTCAAGCATGCATAATTGTCTCTTGACTTAAATCTACAGGCTTTCTCATGTAATCGGTTGTTCGAGATTAGCCAAATTCAACATGCAAGCTACATGATCCTCTGTACTAGGGACCCTTTCAATGAACTCACAAAGTTGCAGAATGGATCAATATTGGACATGAGCCATATTTTCACAGGTACCAGTCTAATCTATCACATGGCCTTGTTACCAATGTTGCAAAGTTTGCCCTTAAAAACAACGTATCTAAGTTTTGCTTCTAGTCTTTTATGTTTTTCTATTGATTTCCCAACTCTGGATAGAAACACCGGCTCTAAATTGCATCAATACCTGCTCTTCTGTCAGTTTCTCTATTGAGATAACTAAATTGTTTAAACCAACTCTATTTCAATATTGATCCTATCACTATTCTGCCCTACTCCATCCTGCTCCAATTCAATTGCTTTGAGAACAATAGTTGTAAGGGGAGGAAAAGAACAAACTGCTTTGTTTGTAAGATATTAAGACAATAACAGATGACACAGCTGGCCCTATTAGTAAGCAGTTTAAAACAGTTACCCTCAACATCTACTATTAGGTGCTTTGGGTATCATGCGACTGGTTCAAACTCTTTAATGTTTAATTCATTATGATTGCATTATTCCTCTCAATGAGAAATGCATTTCTGCCTGGCCACAGAGAGCAAGGCATCATATGGTACAGCAAAATGTCTCCAAGTGGCCATCTTGGAACTGGCACTGCTATTATTTCCAGGAGTGCCAGAGGTGCTTTACATAGCAAGATGGGCATCATATAAATGTAATGAATAAATGTTCTAAATTCTATGGCTCTGATCTACCAGAGAATGATGCTGGTGCTATGCCACTAATTGCGGTAGGGTTTAAGTCAGCTTGATTATGCACTGGATCAGAATCAAAAAGTTCCCAGTTAAGATTGACAGTTTAACAAATTTAACAAATTCTACATAATCAGCTGGCTTAGGTTTGTTAAAAGTAGAGAATCATGTTCAAGCATATATTTGTAAATAAAGCAATGGATATGTGGATTAAATGTAGGGCTGAAATAAGGGGACGGTAAGATAAGGAAGTGTTTCTCCTGAAAGTAAATGTTAACATTCATCTTCCAGGATACTTCTAACTACAGCTCCCATCACTTTGAGAGTGGTTTGCTATGAATTTCAACTAATAATTAATCAGCTTGGTTGCAGTTTGAGCCTCAATAAATAACAGCTTAGGTGTCACTGCTGCAAAGTAGAACTGCTTTTTATTTCAGCTTCAAACCTTTTGTAACTCAATGATGTGGCAAAAAATTAACAACAGCACCATTTTTCATAAGGGAAAACTCTCTGTGCAACTCAACGAAAGGAAATGTTTCTTTCAAACTGTTGAAGTATAATACAGAATAAAACTATGCAGTGCTTCTGATTCAAAACCAAAACAAATATTTTCAGACCATGCTAGGGTACAAGACTGTGCACCAGAAATGAATTTTCAGACTGCTACACAAAACTTAAAAAGTAATCAATTTCTACCAAGTCAGCACATCTACTGTAAGTCACTGTGATAAAATACAATAACATTGTATTTATATATTTATATTAGGTGTGGGTATGGGGAGGTGAAAGAGAGTGAAAAAGCACTTGGTTACTTGGTTACTCTTATGAACCAACTTGTCAAACAAAAATTAATTTTAAATGAATTTTTAAAAAGCCCTTCAAAACAAGAGTTAGGAAGAGAATATGCTTAGTATTACTTTATCTAACCATATAGACTTCCTAAAATTCCCATTTTAGTAACAGGAAGGACAGATATATTTTATGCTGAACAGGAAAGACAAAGTTCTTAGGTGCTAAAAACTTAAGTAAATCTCACCAAGATTAATGAAAAATGTCTACAAGG
Source organism: Notechis scutatus (assembly GCF_049901735.1). Classification (NCBI taxonomy): domain Eukaryota; kingdom Metazoa; phylum Chordata; class Lepidosauria; order Squamata; family Elapidae; genus Notechis; species Notechis scutatus. Next base: position 48,052,362 of record NC_142009.1, on the reverse strand, counting down.
CTATAAACTTAATGACTTTACAGACAGTTTATCCCAACAGGCATACATAAGCAATGTGAATAACTCATCAATTCAGAAATGGATGTTCTGAAGAACTCTGGAACATTCTGTTTCCATTCCATACCACATCAACCTTCTCTTGGCCCATGGCATTCTGAGAGCAGTTCAATGATTTATTCACGTAAATATTGCAAACTGGAAGTATTTTTCCAGAAATGGTCTGGAGAAAAGCAGGATCCAAAAGATTTGGCGGGGGGGGGGGGGTATTCTGAAGTTCTAGGGAATTTCCAAATTGTTTTGAGTTTTGTGGATTAATATTACTGGAACAGACTTCACACTGAAGCTGAGTAAAAGCAACAGTCTGTTAAAAAGTTTAAAAAGGGGTACCTATGAATCAGGCAGGTGCTCCTGTAATGCCAGAACATTACACTACATCCAGATCAGGCTGATATGCATACAGGCTAACAGTGAAAGATGAACTGGCTGGTTTTGTTCACATTTTGTATCTTCCAATTCTGGCAAATTAGAATACTGCTACAGTCTGTAAAATTCAGTCATTCTTTTCTTCTTAAGAGATCCTTCCCGTTGATTTCAGCTTTGATATGGTCATTTGAGCTATTTCAAATCTTCCTGCATTTAAAAAGAACATGCTAACGAATGGTGACAATATCTTCCTACAATAAACATGTATCAACTCTATTAATTAAAGTCCATTAGGATAAAACTGAAGCTGCATCATATATAGCTGCATTTTTATATCTAAAACCTAATTTGATGTCATAAATAGATAATTTTGCCTATGCATGCTCCTATAGTGCTCATGTAAATTCAGACACAATATGCCCATGGTAGTGACGTCTTATCATCATGACACTGAATCCACTGAACTGAATCATCAAGATTGAAATTTATCAAGAAGCCAACAAGAATACCACCACAAAAACACCCTCACGATTTTAAAAACTACGCCTTTAATATTATTGGAACAGGTCTCAGTCTTCACACTGAAGCTGAGTAAAAGCAATGGTTTGTTTGAAATAGTCTGTACAATTCAGTACTGTAAAATAAACGAAGTATGAGGCACAATGACAAAAAAATCAGAGAGTTGGAAATAACCAAGTCATTGAGTCCAAATTGCTGAGATCCATTTTAAAGCATCTGACAGATGGTTTGTTCAGCTGCTGCTTGGACCTATTTTAGGGAGCACAACTCTGTCCTAGATTGGTAGTCCCCAAAGGGAGGACCATGCACCCCAGGGATTCACAAAACAATCCACTGGGGTACAGGAAAGAAAATATTAGAATACTGTTTATTTTACAGTATCTTTGTCTCCATGTTTTTATACACACACACACACAAAGTAAGCAAGCAAATAAATAAATACATAAATAAATAGTATTTTGGGATACATACCCCCACCTTCCCTAGTTTCCTGTTAGAATGCACTATCAAAAGGTTTGAAGACCACTGCTCTAGATAACTGGTAGAACTGTTAAATTGCTTCTACCACGAGGCCATTTCTCAATATTTAATAGAAACTTCCTGCAACTTAACTTGATGTGCATTCTCTTCCACTTTAGATAATACAAAACAGCACTTCACCATCTTCAATATGATATGCTTTTTAGATTGCTAACAAACAATTTTCATGGCTGTAACTTTTCTGCTAGTAAGAGGGCCTTACAGCCTATTCAGTCTGTCATTCTGCTTGACACATAGTATTCAAAGCTACTGCATCTCCAAAATACTGTATAACTATCCAATCTCTGTTTGAAATCTTTCAATGAGGGAGAACCCACAGGACTTGTCTCTTAAAAGTATTATATTAAATAGTGCTTTATACGATATATTTCCACTGCTCCCTTCCAGACCTATTCCAGCTCTTCTATAGTACACCTTTATTAAAGATGTAGTACAAGCATCACCTCAAAAATAATGCAGTTTATTTAGCTATGGCATTAACCATGCAGTTAGTTTGTAAACCATGGTTTTATGACAAAGCATGCTGTGCAAACTCAATTGTGATTTACTGAATAACTCAGGCTTAAGCGTATAATAATTTCTTGTGTTATGTGGGTACAACCAATGATTTTTAAAAAATCTTATTAGCTGGAGAATTCATACACACTGAAATCAGCTCCCAAATCTGCTTTGTCAAAATGCATTAAAATAGAGATAGGGTGCTTGTGATTCTGCCAAAAGCACAGGATTTCATAAAATCAAGCCCTTCACTCTTGTCTGATTTCAAAGTGAAACTCTGGCTCATGACAAATTCCTTTTAAAGGCCCTAGTAACAGAATAATTATTTATAAGCTTTTCTTATCATAAATCCAAATTCATAAACCAAAATAATCAGAGATAACACTATTAAAACATACATACATACACACACTCATATACATATACACAGACACATGCATGTATATATTCTATAGATTTTACAAAGCTTTCTTCAAAGATGGAAATAAAAAAGCCACATCTTTGTGTAATACATGAACCTGGAAATAACAAGGAACTGAAAAAATCATTTTCTAAGGAAGAGAGGGAGAAAGCCATGGGTACGTTTGTAAAAGCACATTAAAAACTTACTAACGCTAACTGGCTGTGTCGCTAAAAAGTGAGTTATAGTCAATTAGGAACAGTCAGACCAAAATTCTGAACTCCTGAGTTAATGAATTACAAATGAGCCCCATATAGATGTTAGATTCAAACAAGACTACAATCTTTAAGGATGACTTCTGTGCAGGTCTATTTCCAAATCAGTCCCATTTTAATTCAGTAGAGCTTATTCACAGATATAAGACTGCACCAATCCTACACCGATGCTTACCTGGAAAGGAAGCACCATTGATCTGAGCTCTCACGTGAACAGGCACATAGGATTGTATTGTCAGGAAATTCAAAAGGCTTCAGTAATCAAGCAAGCAAAATGCAATTTAATACATGTAAATTACTTTTAGATTAGTATTCATTTAAAAGCAAATGGTAGAGTTACCATAAAAAGGTCATTTAAAATCTATTCATGTAGCCTTTGTCTTCAGATGTAAGATATTGCAGTGGAGAGCATCTGTCAATGTGAGGAAAATTTTCTGTGACAATCCATTCTGGCTGGGTTTTATTAACTCATGAATCAAATAAAATTATGGTTCAGCACAATGTCTACACTACCAATTCGTTATGATCATCATGATGCTTATATTATCATTATGTCTATTAACATTATAGAACATATTTTGCATAATTGGGTCTTAGCATATGTTAAAATAGCCACTGAGATCTGCTACCGTGTATGCATACTACACAGATGTATGGTCACACACAGAAATAGTTGAGAGAAACATCCAAATTGGGGGCATGCTATATAGATCAATCTTGAGGCTGAATATATAAAATGCATTTATGTACACCTTGAGGCTACTTTCCTTTAAGTCCTGATTGTTGAAATTAACTTTCCCCAACTCTGGGCTAGGGACAGTGTAAAAAGCAGGTGAAAACATTTGCAGGTTAGCAGGCTGGGAAAAACTGATTTAGATTAAAAGGGAAAAAAAGGTATATCTACTCCAGCTTCCTTATTCACATACTTGACCTACCACCACAATTGAGCACATTTTTTTTGCTAAGTGAGACAGTTAATTGAGTTGTGCCCTGATTTATGACTTTGCCTGCCATAGCTGTTCAGTGAATCAGTTCAGTTGTTAAGTGAGTAACACTGCTGTTAAATGAATCTGGCTTCCCCATTGACTTTGCTTGTCAGAAGGTGGCAAAATATGATCACATGACCCCAGGACACTGCAACTGTCATAAATATGAAAAAGTTGCCAAGAATGTGAAGGTTGATCATGGATGCTGCAATTGTCCTAAATGCGAAAAACTGTCATATAAGCCACTTTTTTTTTCAGTGCAGTTGTAACTTTGAACTGTCACTAAACAAACAGTTGTAAGTCAAGGACCACCTGTAGTGGCTAACAGAGGGCTTCTAGGAAGCTCATAACCAGAAGACCACAGTTGTTGTCATCTCCACAGCTGGCCTAAAAAAGTACAGCTCAGCAGGGGTGTCAAACAGATGGCCTGGGGGCCAGATGCATCACATTTAGGCCATGCCCACTCCAGCTCTACAAAGGCAAAAAACATTGCAATATGTCACGTGACATCACATGATGTGACCAAGTTTGACACCCGTGGCCCAGAGCAACGTTTTTCAACCTCAGAAATTTTTAAGTGTAAACCTTAAGTTCTAGAAAGCAGCCAGCAACACTGGGGATGAATTCCAAAATAGCAAAAGTCTTGGGAATAAAGCAACTATTTGTTGTTTAAGTAGAAAGAAAGTATACCAATTCCTCCAATCATCATGGACTGCTTTAGCATACTGTTATTATTACAGCCTATTGTTTTTATATCAACTAGGCTATGTCATAATTTAGCTATAATTATTCAAATCAGTAAGGCAAATTAGTAATGGCTGCTTTACTGTAATAGTTTAAGTACAGTAAAAGCAAAGTCTAGATTCAGCTCAATTATCTATCATGACTTTATTAAACTGACCAATGGATGAAAAATGTTTCTAAAGGAAAAAGAAAATGTTTTCCATAAACACTGGGGAGGGGGAGCTTTTGTGCAGGAAAATAAAAAATGCTAATACAGTAGAAAGGCCAGCTGCCATATGTTTAGAACTATCTGTATTACAAAAAAGGGGGGGAAGGGGGGGGGAACAGTGGAACCATTTTTAAGAATTTTGTGACTTCACACCACAATACTTTTCAGCAATTATCAACCAAGAGTTGCATAAGGCATAACCTCTTGATAGTATGTTGAGACTCACTGCATTACAATAATCAGAACTACACACACTCTTTGATTCTATTGATGCCACGCATAGAAGGATCTTGAATCAAACTTCCCAGTCCCTCGAAACAAGGCATATTGTAGCCTCGGGGCTGACATTTCGTATTCCTCTTTTATATTATATTTTAAAAAAAAACCTCAACCATATTATCTTCTCAATTTTCAGGGACTGAATCTGACTCATGTCTCCGGGAGGGGAAAAAAAGTGCATCCATCTTACTTGAAGTGTCTCTTTGCTTGGTCGAATACGAAGCAGCAGACGCCATAGGGAAAACAAGCATGGGTGTACGGGAGTTAGGGAGTGGCCAAGATGCAAATCTCTCGCTTTCCAATTTCCCACCGATTGCAAGCAGGTACAGCAGCGCCTTATCAAGTGTCAGATCCAGGCAGATGGGTACCTTGCCAGCCCGCAGACAAACTTAAAGAGCTTGCACATACACAGGCACGCACTATATTTAAAATATGTCACACGGTCGTTTCAGTTTTAATTGCCGTCCTTCGAGACATTCGCGCTTGCACACGATTTCAGTTTTAAGCAACTAACCGCCCAAGGAAATTCTAAGCAATAGGGACATCTTTAAAAAAAAACAAAACTGCCAACCTTGGTGCTCTGTTCTTTTCCTACTGGGATATCTTGCAGCGAGGAGGAGGAGGCAGGGAGGGCCTCGCCTACTTAACCGTACACATCGAAAGTGACTAAACTGCAAACTTAAAAAAAAAAAAAAGTTGAGCTTGTAGGTTAATGAAAGAATGGAAGTTCTTATGGGTTTGCCTACCTGGTGCAACTCTGCAACAAGTGCATGCAGGTCCAAGATCACTGTAGGGCGCAATTTTCCCCCCCTTAATTTGTTTTGCACCGATAAGGCAATTGCAATTTTAATTTACTACAGTGCTATTTACTGGGGTCCTACTTTGCTTACATTACAGCTCATCCTGTAAACAAATATCGCTCCGCCAGGAAATATACTCAACCCCCCACCCCTCCTTCGCTTCTTCCCTCCACAAGCTGCGCACGACGAACCCTCCCCTTGGCAATTGCATTGGGGAGGGCGGAATAACTAATTGCAAGATCACGCGGGGGGGGGGAGGGAGACTCAAGGGAGTTCAGACTTACCTTTTCAAGGAATTCCATGCGTGCTTCGTATAATGGAGCTCTGCCCCCTCCCCCCCATCACGGGCACAAAATTCCAGTGTCAGCAAAACGCTGTCAAATTATTTTCGTGCAAAAAAAGAGGGGGGGGAGCAGAAGCAAAAAAAAAAAAAAAAAGGTGGGGGGGAGGAGGCTAGAAGAGAAAATTGAATCCCTCCGCCGAGATGGGTCTGGTCCTGAGTTTGCAAACCCGGAAGTAAGGTATCAGCAGCGGTTGCTGGGTGTAGTAATAGCTCTAGTAATAATAATACCTTGGAACCCCTCGGTGAAGTACTGTACCCTATGTAAGGTGCAGTTTCCTATTATAGCTGTTACAGGGCACAGTGTTGGGTAGCTTCTCGGTAGAGTCCCTTAACAGTTAATCGCATTGGTAATCCTAAAGGATTAGGGGTGCGGTTCGGTTACCCCATATCTCGCTCCTTCCTAAAAGCTGTAGATCCACTACACGAAATTAAGCCTGCCTACTGGAGCTCTCCAACCATTAAGCGGCCCTGGCTCGGCTTGCTACACCGAGAACGATCTAAAGGCGAATTCCGGGCTCGCAAGAGTCAAAAAGAACTGCGTAGATATCGCACCGCTTCCTCCTTCGGCAGCTCGTAACTAGATTTTAGAGGGGCCCTTAAAGCTTTCTTGAATCCCACCAGTTAGGGTTGCTTTCATGTAAAGGTGTAAAAGCACATGCCGGGGCGCGGGGGGTGGGATTTGAGTAGATCTCCGGTGTGTTATGCTTCACACGTTACTCGAAAGTAAACCCCGTCCCTGCTGCACAGCGCGCAGTCTCGGGTGAATTTATATTTGACTGCAGCAAAAAAGAAAATAAAAGGGACCCTTTCTCCCCACAATGCACCACAAACTGGGCTGGAGGATCTCCAGGCACCTGAAAGTAAGTCCCATAGATTACCCCGAAGCTTTTACTCGCTAGTAAACGTACTTAAAATCAAACCATAGAAAAGCTGCCTCGGGTGTTTTTAGTTTTTCCCTTTCACTCCCAAGTAGTAACGTGTGAGCCTAAGGAGGGTGCTGTACTGTGCTGCACGCTTCCCCACCCCCTTCTTTCTTTCCACAACGCCATGACTGCAAAACGTGTGGAAGGAGGAGGAGAGTGAAATATGTAGCTGGGAGCGCTCCTGGGAGCGCCCCCAACCGGCTTGTAGTTGGCGCTGCGTTTCCCGGTTTCCCCGTCCCTCCCCAAGCTCTTCTCAAACGCAGCGAAAGAAAAGTTGTATTAATTACAGCCAATCGCCTTTCTCGTGTTTTTTTTTTTTTTTTTCCATCCGCCGAGTTGCAGTAAAAGGAAGCCCACTTCTCGCTAAACGTGGTCAGATAAGAGTGGAACTGAAAGCTTTCGAGGCGACTGGTTTTCAGACGTGATGTGCTTTTTTTTTTTCTCCCTGTAAGATTCCCATGCTTTAATTTTACAGCAGAACAAGTACCATTTTAAGCAGCCAAAGAATTAATTCCTTCATGCCGGGTGGCTGTCAAAAGCACAGAATTTGCTGTCATATTGCAATCAAAATATGACGGCCCTGTAGTATGTTTAGTTCGTTTCATCACTACTGCGTTTGCGTACAATCCACTTCTCTAGAATTAGGGCTAACTTGGATCTAACTCTAGCGTGTGCCTCCACTGTTTACTTAAATATTGGCTACAGGGAAACCTCATGGTATATTTTACAACAGTCCTTGAAAATAAATTCCTAAGTTTCATGCCTGCATAAGATTGTATTAGTTTGACTTGGGCTGGTACAGAAGAGGGAAGGAGGAAATCCTCCAGCCTTGGACTTCCCTTGCTAATATTACTTTAAGAACTTCTGTACTGAATACTGAAGACCAGCCAGTCCATATCCCTGCATGCAGTTCCCTGTGGCTGCAGATACTGAGCAAGTAGTCCAGCAAGGCATATAGCTCTGAGTATGAGAAATTGGCAGGTGGGATATATATATTTTTTCTGTGGTTCTGCGCACAAAACACTTTTCAATTAGTTATTGGGACAGAGGTTGTTGTGCAAACACAACAAGCTGTTCCAGTAATCCAAACAACAGTCTCTATCCTCAGTTATCTCTTCAAACCAGTGACAAGGGCTACAAAAGTCTTGCAAATCTAGCTTTCCTAAGTGCTCCATCTCTCTTAACTTTTTAAAAAAACTTTTCTTACCCCCAGGGGAACGGGTGTGTGTGATTCTTTATGATTATGATCTTAATGTTTCTGATCTCAGCTGGCATACTGAAGAGTTTTGTTAAAGTTAACTAGGGCTGAAAGGCTCAGATGTACTCCATGGTGACTGGAAGCCTTTAAAAATAGTTGTTGCACTTTTTGTTTGGATGTCAAGTGAGTTAATTGTTTGTCTCTGTCGTGTTTTCCAAGAAGACCCAGTAGAAAATAGGAGATCTAGACAATATTTTTGATTATTGATTATCAAAGGCTGACATCCAAAGAAGGTGTTCAAGTCTTAAAACAATTCCTGACATCAGTTATGGACTTGATAAAGGAAAATTGATACTTGATTCAGATTGAACAAAGTGTTCTAAGTCAGGAGAAAGAGCATGGAATAATTATATTCTTGATTACCGTTTAGAGGGAAAGGCAGGATATACAACCGATACATACGTTTTTTTTATCCTGGCTTTCTTCAACTATCCACCCAAGAAACTTGTTACAGGCGCACAGCCTGATATGGAAAGAACCAAACAGGAGGAAAGAGAAGAAAACTTGCTGCCTTGTATAATTTTGTGTATGTGGGCATTCCATCCTCCTGCAATCTGTAACAAATTGCTGCGCTTATACAGCCCTCTTCTATTACTTGCTTAAATATAGCAGGAAATGCCCAATATATCAGAAGACTGGGTAACACTGGGCTTAATTGATTGGAATATTGTGATTTATTACTTATATGTCCCCCTCACACCTGGTACAAGAATAATGGAATAACTAGGGATGTGTAGAGTTTCAGATCTGGAATGAAAAACTGCATCATAGCAACTGTGGACAATATTGTAGTGATAGTAGAGAAATGTAACATGTCCTTAGAAAAAAAATGGGAGATGCAAAATAGTTATTAAGTCCTGGAAAAGTAGAAACATGAGAAAAAAGACTGGGGGCTCAACTCGAACATGTTGACCTCAAAAAGTACTAATGAAGGTTTCGATGCTATAACAGTAAAGCAGCATTTCTGAAAATCCAGCAGCATCTTTTTTTTTATATATGGACTATCTGGAAAGTCTTACAGTTATTTATTTTAAATGTGATCAAAAGAAAAAATAGGGAAAATCCATGTCAAATTTTATAACAATATAAAGTTAATTCAGTCTTTAAGGTTATCAATAAATCTAGTTTGCATCACAACGTATTCAATTATCTTCTCAATTTTATGGAAGATACTTTTTAAAAATAGATGTGTATCCTGAATCCATGCAATAACATCAGGAGCGTAAGTTTCTTTCCAATTATATAAACCTTCTGTACCTCCAGCTAGATACAGTCAAAATTCTTGATGCGATGACATTTCCATGTTTTCAGAATATAGTTCATCATACTGTATAGTAGTAGGCAGAAGGAATAACCTCAAGAAACAGGAGGAATAGCTGCAATTAAGACAGCGGTCAGATAAAAAACATCCAAGCCAGAACTATAACCTGAAAATAAACATCTCAGTCAAGACCCTCTGTTTTCTCACAGACATTTTTTTAAAAAGGGTGTACATTCAGGCTTGGAAGATTTTGTAACTTATAATGAAGGTAGTATTAACATACATGACTTTGGTTTCCTAGTCTGACCTATCTTGAAGGAGTGACACATACTGAAATCCTTAGTATATTTCTGGTCAAAATATTGACATATGTAGTAATTTGAAACCAAAACAAAGCTGTAGTTAGATAAGACCGTATCATATGAGTTAAAATCCTTTACATTTTTTAATAATGCTAACATGAACAATTCAATCTCCATCCCTTTTTAAATTTTCTTCAAGAGGTGCAATTAACACAAAATAATTTATGATGAATTGTTTAAATTGTAACAAATTTTACATTTCTTAACACCTGTATCCATTGATTCTTCAAAACTAAATATCCCAGCACAACTCAGGTGTACAATTACAGTAATACCAACTTTCATTTTACTTTTTAATTCCATATAAAATTGAACTCTTGGTTTATGTTCCAGCATTACATTTCTTAAGGAACCTGAAATTGCAGGTGCTTCATAGATTGTCACACTGTTCAGTTAGTACATGTTTTAATTGTATAATTTGTCAAGCAAATATTCTTGGTTAGTTATATTCAACAAGCAATCTCCCCAAGTCTTTAAAATCACTGTTAGAAATCAACTGCTTCAAAGTATTGATTTCTTTTTAGCGCAAGCATTCCAAATAAACATCTTCCCCACTATTTTCAAGTGCGGGTTATTCCCTATCATCAGTTTCTGTCAACAATAAAATGTGTCTGGCAGTTTTTGAAGAGAAGATCCCAGCTTACCTGAACCCTGAAACTTGCCAGTATTTCAAAGGTGTTATACTATACATTTGTTCTCCAAATAGGACAACAGAGGAGCATAATCATAAAAAAATCTCATTCCTTCCAAAATATTGATGTTAAAAAGAAAGGCTGTAAGTTCAAGCTGTCATCATCATTAGGTAGCTTTATGTTAGCCAGAGATATCTTAAGGGTTTAGCCTGCCATAAGTTTTTTTCCCCATTAGCTTATCTCTCTCCATAAAATATCTATCAGGGTTTAACATGATGATCTCTCTTAAAATATATATTAGACTTAATGGCAATTTCACCATTGAGTTATATCTACTGAAATTGCTTCTGCACATTTAATTTAACATACTGAGATATATTTCAGTAAAGAAATATTGTAAACCCAAGTTCAGACTAATGAATTCTGCTCTTTTACATTAATCTATAGATGTCACAGATTCAAAAGGCAATAAATTAGCCTGGCTCCACTTAATGAAATAACCAGTATATAGCTGTGTACAGTAACTATAAGTTCAACAACCTTGATAATTAGATTGCATAATGGTCAAGGATAAGATATTTTTGAACATGCACAAAGTTTTGTTTAGGACCCTGTCCTTCAGAAGGATAATTCTCTAAAAACAGAATGGGGAAAAAAATTGATACTGAAGAAATACTAGCCAATGAAAGATCTGTTTTAAAAATGGTCCAAATGTGACTGTGGGCTGCAGAGAAAATACTCCAGAAAAAATTCCCCAGTGCAACACAATGGGTGAAGCAGTTAGGAAGTAGCTTGGATTGTGGCAGATCACTCCATTTTAAGCACCTCTCTCACTTCCCTCCTGGTCCACATGATAGAGCATTAGATACTGTCCAATGTTTTCTAGTGAATGCAAAGATACTCAAGATTCAACACAGAATAGGATAACACACCACACAGGTAGTTTCAAGTTATGATGGTAGTTGGGATATGAATTCTTGTCCCTAAGAAATGTACTGTAGTTGTTAGGCAAAACATCCCATTGTGGAAAGCCTTCAGAAGGTTTCTGATGCTTTCTGAAGCATCACAAAAATGGCATGCCCACCATTATCCAAACAGTGCATCTTGTTCTCGTAATGCTTTGGTAAGCCTTCAGAAAGCTGCTGAGGCTCTTTGAACCATCACAAGAATGGGGCGCACTATGGTACAAGCGGCCTCAGAAAGGATGACTGGGGTAGCCAGCAATTATCTCACAAAGAACCAGGCTGGACAGCAGCAGCAGTAGGAAGATGGCTACGATCAGTTGGGCAAAGCAGGACTCATGGAATATAGGGCAGCAGGGGCTAAGCAACCAAATTTTGATCACATGACCATAGAGGTGCTACAACAACTATAACTTTGGGAGGCCATTTGTCCTGTGCCATTATAACTTTGAATGGTTGCTGAATAAACAATCATAACTTGAGGACTACCTGTACATTACTTAGTTACACTGAAGGAAATATAGTATTACCTAATACCTACTGTTGTAAAAAGGCTTAGAAAGAATTCTAGAAATTATGCTGTGCACACTTTATCTTACTCAAGTTAAGTGTTTGTTGTACTTTGGTTCTTGGATTTTTTTTTATGCTGTTTGTAAGCCTCCCAGACTTGCTTGACAGTGAGATGCGTAGTGGGACATTAAAAATATTTTGGTGGACCTAAGTAAAGTTGTTTTATGCTGGGTGGTATGTTTTTCTCACAAATGAAGGTGAATATACATGTCCCAGGATAATGTTGCAGAATCCAATCAGGGTTGGTCATGAGGACCAGAGATGTAGTCTTCCAAGCTTTTGGACTCATGCAGAAGCCCATCCTCAGGGAACTTCTCTCTAGTAGCATGTGTGCTTTCAGCTATTCTGTGTGTGGTATTTATATGGTCCCTGGTTGTGTGTGGCTTTTTAGTTGTTGATTGGGGTGTTGATAGCTGGTTATTAACTTGTTGGCTATTATTTCATTATGCTGCCAAGCCCTTACCTCCTATTACTTGATGTATATTTTTCCATTGTGTGCACAACCTCATCTACTAGAACTCAAGTTAGTATATGCTATATGATCTCTCTATATCTTCATATTCATTGACTGAATATAAGCAAGCTAAAATTATAAAGAAGACATTCCACATAAATAATAAAGAAGACATTCTGAAACCTTTTAGTAGTACACAAAAGATGTTTTAGTGTTTTGGAAATTTTCTGGCAGAAGACAGACAAGTGAGAAGCTGTGTGCTACAGAGAGGAGAGAGCGGAAGAGAAAATTAATATTCCCCCACAGTCTTTTATTAAAGTTAGAATTTGTAACAAAAAAGAAATCTAGGTAACACATTGAACAAAGAAAACATTTGTTCTAAGTGTTGTTTAGAAGAATAAGAAAAAGTGCTCTCTGTTTTGGAGTTTAATATTTGTAGTTATTATTGTATCTTTATACACTCAGATTTTGTGTGCTTTATGCAAATTGGCATCTCTTTACATCAAAGTTGCTTCCACATAAGAGAAGATAGCGTCATGTTGGTATCTATTCAGAGTCTTATATTTCCCTGTATATTTTTCTATTGAAGTTTCTTTTAAGATATTTGTCAGTGATTTGAACAGCGATATATCTTTGTCTTGTCTACCATTTGACGATTTTGGTATGATAATATCTAAAGTTAAAAATAAATGTATATATTATTTTTCTTTTTTAAAAAAATTAATCCTACTTATCTCTTGTGAAATTGGTCTACCTCCCCACAAAGGAGGATGGGGCTGATTTGCCTAGTCACGCACTTTAAGATTGCAGGAGCAGGAGGTTGTGCTTTAGAACTGATTTCATTTTTCTTTTCTTTTTTCTCGCTGAATTTTCTCTTGTGGAAATCCTGTCTCTTTCATGAAATTACACCAGGTTTAATGAAATTACACCAGGTTTAATGAAATTACACCAGGTAGAGATTCACTTCAAAAATGAGATGGCAGCAGTAATTTCAAAGCTACACAACAAGAAGCAATGAAGCTAGGTGTATAGTCTCAAAAGGTCTCAGGAAAGACTTCCAGCCTTTCATTCTATAGACTTAATCATGACGATCCCACAATAGGTTAAAAAAAAAGTATATGTTTCTCACTGAGAAAAGTTCACATTTTAACCATCTGGACATTCCTCTGTTATCTGTTTATAGAACAGCCTCTCCTACACAGGACCAATGAATAACTAAGAAAGCCTTAACAGCCTGGGTGAATTCTAAAGAATTTTCTAAACAAAATTATCTAGTTGCTCAGATTTCTGTAACTTTGTATTCTTTTTAAAAATGTTAGCTTTTAAAAAATGGTGGAAGAATCTTCCTTTCTGTGGAGGTGGGATGGTGAAGGATTCTTATCAAGGCATAGTCGGTCAAGTGTTTGAGTATCTTCTGCTGAGTTTGAAACTAGTATTCTAGAAAAATTGAGTAAAGTTTGCAGTTAGTGACTACTGCTATATCTTTATTAGGAGAGCCTAACATTAAAGACCTTCAAGTTCTATTCCAATACTAATCCTATTTTTTTCCCCCAAAAACAAGATACAAAACATTGGTACAGCAAATCAACAGATTAAGAGGCAGGACCGTTTGTTTCAAAAATTGTGCACTTCTTGACTAGGTGATTCACTATATTACTTCTGATGGTATGCTTCTTTTAATATTTCTGTTGTAAATTATTCCATATATTCATAGCTAGTAAGGTTAAGTATCTTTGGAAAATTAATAAGAAGTTCAGAAGGCTTTCATGTGACACAGCACCTCTACTATTGATTAAAGAAGGCTGTCTTTCACATGAGGTTGAAAAAGAAGCTCACTGTTTCAAGGAACTGGTTAATTCAGGTTTTGCAACTTTTAAAACAGTTAAAGCTGTATTTTACCTATAAAAGGGGTAATGAATGTACGAACAGTTGCTCACCTATGAATGGGACAGTCTTTTTTTGAAATATTATTTTGGAATTTTTAAATAAGACATTTTAAAACATCCAAAACTACAGCTTATCCTCATATCTAACTCTTTAATGCTTTAAATATCAGAACTGAGGCAACACTTATTAAATTTAAGCATGGCACTGTCCTAGTTACTAGAAGTTGATTTAAAAAAATGATAGGCAGAAGATTCCATTCTTTCATGGTTTACTTTCCTGTAGATTCTCCTTGCAGCCATTTTTCTCCGAGTAGCTGAAGTATTTCCCGATTACCAACCATCAGTCTAGAGATGAGTTATCTACCTTTGGATTAAGCTGCCTTTAACAAGTGTAAGGCAGCATACAAATAAAATAGTTATAACTGTATAAAATAGAGAGCATCAAGCAAATGAACAAATCATAACTGAAATCTGTATGACGGAAAAGCATTTTGCAATCCTTCTAGAAAGACACTACAAAGAGAAATGAGATTTGTAGAATAACTGAAACGTTACAACGATGCAGTTGTTGTAGTTGATGCACTGCTATTCTGTAATATTCATAACAAACTATGGTGACATCATGACACAGATTTTCCCATTCTGTTTGAAGCTCCCTATACAGTAAGACTGCTGCAGAACAAGATAATTGGTTTCTACTGTTAGGATACTGCAAAGAAAAAGAATTGGATGTGTGTATAATGTTCATATAATGGGCACATGTTCTGATGTAACTTTACCGTTTCATCCCACAAGGGAAGTGGTTGCAAAAGAGGGTAAAGTATTTCAGCATAGATACATATTTTAAACTCTATGTCTATTGTTAGTGAATTGACTCAGTAAACCACCACCTCTAGATTTATATGACCAAAATAAGGTCAGAAGGCTTTGATAGCTACTTTGAGTCATCAGGACTCGGTGTGGAAACTAGTAGTTAGTGTGTTGGATTAAACTGGGTGAATTGAAGAACTGAGGCTTGCACCTTTTGAGATAACTTTAAACCAATTACTGTCTCTCAGCCTAACCCACCTCATAGGGTTTTGTTTTATCAGGGTAAACTAGAGAAAGCCAAGGAGACTACCCTGAACTTCTGATGAAATAAAAATATATCAAAATAGCACTAGTACTATTAAATAGTACTAGTAATCATCATCAACATCTGGCTCATGCTTAAAGAACGGATGTGTGAAGTCTCTGTAACAGGAAGAGTATATTAACTAATTTTGGAGTTTGTTCAAGAGCCTATTGATGCATTTTGAATAGAATAAGACAGTGCACACCCTTTGAAAAAAGTGTTTTGTAATACAGGGGGATGTGTCCATAGCAACTTCTGAATAAATAAAGGAGCTGTGAATTTTTTAAAAATATTTGCACCATTGCTTCATAAGTTGCTTACAGCTGTCTTCATGTGTTCATGTGTGCACAGCCATTTTACTTCACTGGGAAGCAAGAAAGAAAGGACCAGAGTGCTGCCCTTGTATCCACCTTGAGTCTTCTAATCGGACATGCATAAAATTGCATTGTAATACTATTTGCAGCTGGGAAAAAAATGAGTTAAAAGTCTGTGAGCCATTTTCTAAAATGTAAGAAGTAAGCAAGGAAGCCTCAACTCCAGTTATATTATGTTCCAGAATATACAGTAGATGGTTAAAAATGAATATACTACAATCCCTAATATAAAACAAGTGAAGAAAAATTCTTGAAAGCACATATAACACATATATTTTCAACAGTGAATGCAAACCATCCCATAGCCAGGAGCAAGGGGGAACAGTGAGGTCTTCAGAGAGCTCCCTCTCTCCCTCTCTCTCTCCCTCCCTCTCTCCTCTCTCTCTTAAAAAATATATTTAAAAATATCCCCAAAAAAACCCAAAATGCCTAACATCTGTAAACATCTAATTTTTTCAATTTAAGTAATCTTCATATTGTTTAAACATTCATACAAGAAAAAAGCCTAATATTACATTTATCAAATTTAAGTAATCTTCATATTGATTAAACATACATATAAAAAGATGCCTAATAGCTGTAAACTCCTAATCTTTCTATTATTTTTAGTCTATAAAAGTTTATATTCTAATATTTCCCCTATCTAATTTTATTTCTGCCTCTTTCAGCTTATAACCAAGCTACTTTAATATTTAAAGGGCAATTCTTTCTATACATCATCTCTTATCCTCTGTAGTGCTTCAATTCTTATCCAATTTTTAATTTGCCTCTCCCACTCCTCATCTTCATCTCTTTCTTCATCTATATCTTTCTTGTTCATTCTAATCATTTCTCCCAGTACAATCTTATACTGCCAATTCTCCCAGATGTCTGCCCATGTCCCAATCTCCTTATCAAGGTATTTTCCTGTCTTTCCAATCGTTGATTTGTCTGTTTTTATTTTTTTCAGTCTTTCTTCCTTTATCAGCTGATTTGTCAGTTCTATTTTTCACTCCCGTCCTTGATTTATTTATTGATGTGGCCAATTCATCTGTTCTTTCCGCTCCTTTTGCTTGCCATTTGTCTCGTCTTCCTCTTCCTTAAGGTTTTGCTTCATTTGCTGATTGTTCTGATCCCTATTTTTTCCCTGTTTGTATTCAATTTTCTGACTTGAGTAGTCCATTTCATCTAATCTTTCTGTTGCTTCCACCAGTTCATGGACAGTTTGATCTTTATTCATTGTTCTTTGCAAAATGTTTTCCATTTTCTCACCTATACCATCGATTGAATTGTTAATATTTCGGAATAACAAAGTCATCTCATTAAAAAGTCCTCTCATTTCCACAGCTGTTACTTCAACTCCAGTCATAGTAGTGGAATGAAATAAACAATAAAGTCTCACTCTAGTTCAGAAAGAGTCCAAAATTATAGGAGTATAATTTATTCTCCAATTACTAGTAGATTGCGTTCTCCTCTCAAATTTCCATGCTACCATTTTCCCAGCAAGTATTAATTTCAATCAAGAACGATTTCTTTCAAAACAAAGTCAATTATATAGATACGCCAGTTCCAGCATTTGCTCGATACTCTGATAGTCCAAGGTATTTTCCAAGTTATTTAAGTCTGTTCTGTGGTTTTAATCTTTTGTTCTGGTTTCCCAGAGTCTCTTATACAATGTCTTTCTTATTTCCACCTCTGGTAAATATAAGGTAATAAACAGTTAAAAGTCATAACCACCAAATATAAAATATTACTTTCTTCCTATGTGAATTTTGAGGAGTCTAGAAGTCATTTTTCCTTTTGCCAATAGATAGTGCTCCCGCCTTATTTTTCAGCATAAATCTATTTATCAAAGTATTTTCTTTCACTGCTTAAACATTTATATTTTTAGAATCTCTATGATTTTTTGTTTTCCTTGGGGTAATTTTTAAGGGAAAAATTATAACAATCTCTGTTCACTGTTCTCTTCTCTTCTGTACTTTCTTAGGTGTTCTGGTTGTCCCTAGCTTCATGGCAGCCATGTTGTCTGCCGCTGTTGCTCGTCTTCAGATGAGAGGGATTTTCTGAGTCAGCGGGGAGAGATGCGGCTCTCCTCCACCGACAAGGCGCTCCTTTTGCTTCACCGCCCCTACAAGGTAGCTATGGCTCCTTTTGAAGCCCTCCGATGGGGAGAGCTCGGAGCAGGGCCATGGAGCTTGCAGTCCTCACTTCCGATGCCACCGGAAGCACAGCCAGAACTTCAGAGCTTTCTTGAAGGCCTGCAGAATTGGAGCTAACCATACTTCAGAAGATGTTGCTGTTCCAAAGGACACAGGATGCATACCTCATGGGTCCAATTGGATGGCATTGTTTCTTAGATAGACTAAAATACTTCAATCCTGTTGGATCCTATGGGACAATGAGCTAGAGATGGTCCCTATACTAGACCCTATACAGGTAGTCTTCAACTTATGATCACAATTGAGCCCCAAATTTATGTTGCTAAGTGGGAAATCTGTTAAGTGTTTTGCCCCATTTATGACTTTTCTTGTGAAGTGATTCACTGCAGTTGTTAAATTAGTACCGCAGTTGTTAAGTGAATCTGGTTTCCCCATTGACTTTGCTTGTCAGAATTTTGCAAAAGGTGATCCCATGACCCCGGGATACTGCAATCATCATAAATGTGAGTCAGTTATCAAGCATCCAAATCATATGACCATGGGGATGCTGCAAGGGTCGTAAGTGTGAAAAATGGTCATAACTGATTTTTTTTCAGTGAGGTAACTTTGAATTGTCACTAAGTGAACTTTTGTAAATTGAGGATTACCTGTACCATAAAAGGCTTTGTAGATGGTAGATTAGGCAGAACCTAATTTCAGTATCTGAAAACTATTCTGACATTTCTATGTTAACGTTGTAACTTAGCTTGATTCCCTATGGATATATTGGACTATAAGCACCAGTGCCCACTGTGCAGTGTTTTGGATTTGGTTCGAAAAAGTGCTTCAGAGTGCATGACAGAATAAACATGGCACCAACCTGCAAATCTTTAAAGCAAATGCATATTTTCCTGGACATGCATAATTGCTGTCTATAGATACTGACTGGTTTTGAGAAAAGTTGCAACTGGAAGGATACTATAGAACAGGGGTCCCCAACCACCGGTCCACGGACCGGTCCCGGTCCGTGGAACAAGTCCTACCGGGCCGCTGGCTTGCTGGGCGCCGCCATCTTGTTTTGATGAAAAAGTGCTTCCGGTGAGCTTTTCCGGGTAGAAAGCTCACCGGAAGCACTTTTTCATCAAAACAAGATGGCGGCGCCCAGCTGATGTTGGTACCGGGCCGCGCCATAAAAAAGGTTGGGGATACCGGGCCGCGGCGTAAAAAAGGTTGGGGATCACTGCTATAGAAGACATCTTTGTGCTCTGAGGCTCTTTTTGTCAAATCAGTCTCTTCCCCCAAATCAGCATATGTGATGGGTGGGAGGAATGGGAGTTGTGGTCTATTATCTCTCTTGGGAACCAGATTAAGAAAGGCTACCGATAAGTAAGTGGCATGAACACCAGCCAATCTTACTTTCCTTTTTGCTTTGCTTTGTATTTTACCTCATCTACAGAGAACTGAAAATTATAGTCCATTTTGTATTAGAGATCTAGCCTAATAAAAATATTTCTTTAATCAACATGTCTATTTTGGGGTGTGTCTGTGTGTGTGTGTGTTTCTTCTTGTTAGTCTACTAAAATGAATGAGTATAAATGAATGGGAATGAGTACATCTGGACTAGTGAAACTGTCATTTTAAACTGGTACTAGAGTACAATTTCTATCAGGATTATGAGAACTCCATTCAGTAACATCTAGAAAAACATTCCTATCTCTCTAATGTATTTATTTGCTGTTCTTTAGAGCAGCAGAAAGCAAGTCTTTATGCCATCTGTATTGGAGTTGTTCAAATATTTGGAAAATGTTATTATATCCCCACTCAGACTTCTTTTATCCAAATCCATATATTTTCCTATAACAAATATATACAGTAATAACAGAGATAATGTATAATGTTTACATAGGAATGCTCCTTAAAAAGGCAATATTTAATAAGATTATTAAAGGCTTTAATTCTCAGCACAGTGAAGTGTCTGGAGACTATTTCAATTTCTAATTAAGCAAAATCATCCTTTGGAAAGAACACTTTTGTACATTAAAATTGTTAAAACACTTTTATTATTTTCATTAGCAATATCAACTATTCTAGCCATGACAACAGAGGGGACAATTTCTCTAGAAGTTTAGCTTGGTACAACTTATTTTATGGAATTTTCCTCTCTCTCCCTCCCCCTCTCAAAACAAACAAGAGGACCTACAGTATTATACTGTGCTGTCATTGGCTCTGTAGTCTAGAAGCCTTTCAGGAAAGGTGGAACTTTGGATCCAGTAGGAGCCTCATACCCAAAGAGAACCTATATCTGCAGTGGTTTCCATGAATTTCAGGTAAAATCCAACTCCTTGAAATAACCAAATCCAGTCCTGTGATACAATCTCCTGACCCAATAATTTTTGGGTTTAGATTTGTCACAAAAATATTGTATGTATTAAAACAGGGATCTCCAACCTTGGCAACTTTAAGACTTGTGGACTTCAACTCCCAGAGTTCCAGCTTTGCTTTGTTGTTTATTTATTTTATTTATTTATTTATTTGATTTGCCAATTGTTTACAAGATAATAAGTATAAGTGTATACAAATATTTCTGGACTTTCTCAATTGTGCTAATATCAGATACGTTGTTGTTGTACTAGCCACTCTACTGCATAACAACCTCCCTACCTGAACTCCTTGACTCAATTTCTGGGTTGGCAGTGAAGTTACCTGGATTTATGATTTTGGAGATTTCAATCTACCTTCCCTAAGAATGGGATCTGAAGTAGCTCAAAAACTCATGGCTTCTGTGACAGCTCAGGTCACCCAAAGCCTAACTTGGGACAGTGGTCACACTCTGGATTTGGGGTTTCTGTTGGAGTAGTGGCAGTGTGATCTGAAATTGGGGGAGCTTTCAGTGTCCCCTTTGTCATGGTCAGATAATGAATTGATTTCTATGGGATTTTCTAGTGCCATTATCAGCTGGATTGGCTCAGAGCATTGGGGTAAGTGGCATGGTGTTGTGATAGTTCTTTCTTTCTTCAGGGATAATTCCAGTCAGTGATGATTAGGGAGGAGAGGTCCTGCCTTCACCCCTACATTGTGAGGTGCCATGGAGTTCAGTTCTTTATCCTCTCCTTTTTTTAACATCTATTATGAAATCACTAGGTGAACTTATCCATTGCCATTGGGAAAAGTATCATCAGTATGATACCTTTTCACCTCCTCACACTTAGCAAATTAAGCTGAATATCATATCCTGGTGTTAGAAGCAGTGGAGGTCTGGGTGGGGAACAAGGGTTCAGCTGGATCCTGCAAAAACCTGAGTGGCTTTGGATTTTGGGCCTCACTGGTTCCAGGTCTATGCTATCTTTAATGCTGGACAGAGATGCAGTGCCCCAGACAGATCCATTGTGCAATCTGGGGCTCTTTCTAGACTCATAACACCTGCTTGATGAGCAAGTGGCACTTATGGCTAGAAGGGCTTTGCACAGCTTCTTGTTTGCCAGCAGCTATAGAAATTTAATAAGAATATAAATAACCTTAGTTATCACATTTCTATAGCGACCCATCTCATAATAGTAAATCATTTGGTCTTGCAAAATGGTAGCAAGTTCTTACCACACTCTTATCAATCCTGAGTTTTGTTTCCTCCCCTCATTTGCTCAGTCACGTTACAAAAGGCTTTCTCCCTTTTCTGGGAGAAAACAGATACAAAGATACAAAGAAAGCATTAAGCAATTCCACCATCTCTTTATTGTTGTCATTATTTCCTCACCTACATTGAGTAACAGATTCATAGTTTCCCTGAGTTTATTTTAGACATATACATTTTTCCAATTATGGAGTCTTTGGTGTTCTCTGAGCTCAATTGCTTGTTTGCAAATATTTTCTTATCTAGCTAGGTAACATCAGTGCTACTAATAGAGATGAGTTACATTTACACAGTATTCAAAAGAGACAATAAAAAGTGTAGAAGGAACACATTCTCCCCAGCAGCCACCACCCATATAAGCAGAATGAATAGCACATAAACAATCAAGCAGAAAACAATATTGTAATCAAGGAACTACCCTGGAGAAAACCACACCCCCAACTCTGACAGGGCAAGCTACTGTAAATAAACAGGAAGCAAACCCCGCACAAACCAGCACTGATGATGTTATCTAGTCAGGTAATGAAATGCTTGCAAGCAAACAAACTCTGAGAGCACCAAGAACACCCAGTTCAAACTTGAACTATATATATTTTTTCTATTGAATTGTTTTACATACTTTTTTTAGTTTAACCTCATTCTGAACATTTGGTTTCTTGACATCCTTACAGTCTTTAGTTACCAGTTGGGATTCCATTTTAATAAATTAGACTACTTCCATTTTTTATATACAGTATCCTCTTTTTGCTTCTACTTTTTTCACTGAGCTTTTTGTTCATTCATAGGCAGGCAGACAAATGGACAAACATTGTGCCTTCAAGTCAATCTTGATTCCTGACTACAACCTGGAGAAGTTCACACAGTTCTCATAGCAAGAGTTTGGAAGTTTTTCATTCTTCCAAATGCTGAGGTTTGTGCCTAAGGCAGGATTAAAATGTACAGCCTCCTAGTTTCTGTCTTAGTGTCTTCAATCATTATATCAAACTGGCCTTTTGTTCATTTTTTCCTCTTCTATTTCAATCCTCTCTTATTCTCAGAAAGTGCTAGGACGTGTCCCTAAAGTTTTCTTGGTAGGGTTTTTCGGACAAGGTTTGCCATTACCTCCTTCCTAGGGCTGAGAGAAAGTGACTAATCCAAGGTCACTTTCTATGACTCACGTGGAACTAGAATTTGCAGTTTCCCAGTTTTTAGCCTGATGCCTTAACTCAGTGGCCCCTACCTTTTGAGTGCCAGGGACCAGTTCTGTGGAGGGTGGTTTTTCCA
Source organism: Notechis scutatus (assembly GCF_049901735.1). NCBI lineage: Eukaryota > Metazoa > Chordata > Lepidosauria > Squamata > Elapidae > Notechis > Notechis scutatus. The sequence continues at coordinate 48,029,543 of NC_142009.1, read as the reverse complement.
TGGACCAGGAAGGGGGGCTTGGTTTTGTGTACTGCCTAGATCTTGCATGATTGCTTGCTTGTACGTTCCTGGTAGGCTGTGGACCAGTGCCTAGGGGTTAGAACCCCTATCTTAACTACTATACCACCATAAAGGCCTTTAATCTAAGGGATTGTTCCTGCCTGTATTTTTTCCTATCTCATTTTTTTAGGATCTTCCTTCCCTCTTCAACTAGTTTAGTCTTTATAATTTTATGTCATGATACATTTATACCTTTTACTCAGATTAACTAAAGTCTACCTTCCTGAAGCTCAAGATAAGGAGGCACATACTCTCAGCTCTTCCCTTCCCCCAATGACAATGTCAACACCCTTCCTCTTCACAGGTGCTGACATTGTCATTGCATCAATCAATTCCACATTGTTATTCAGTATTGGGTGAGACTGGGGACCTCTTTGTTTCTTCTTCAACATTTTACAAAATGCAAGTAGTAGCAAAAGAGAAATCTGTTGGACAGGTTACTCAGCTTTCCAGCAAATCATCATGATAGCTGAAGTCTCATTGAGGTGATTCTGCATTCCTGAGAACTTAGTAAATTAATTTAGAAATATTTCAGGTACGTAGAAATCTCTCACAACTATACCACTGTCCTTTTTAATTCCCTTTAATCTTACCCAGATTTCTTTCAGCAATTTCCTGGAAGGAAAAAAATGTACATGAATAAAGAAAGTCTCTTAGACATCTATCATTCCTATATAAGCATTACATTATGTATATTCTGCCTTATTATAGATACATAAAAGCAAATAATGTAGGCCATGATACATAGTAATATCTGATGCTTATGTAATTCCGCATGTGCCTACTTAAAATACCTGTACACTGCTGCTCCCTACAGGATAAAATATCAAACTGCTATTTTCATATGTAATAAGATTGCAAAAATCCGTGATGCGCAAGAAGGCAAAGAAGAAAAAGGCTAAGGGACAAACGGCTCCAAATAGATCTAGCTTATCAATTTGTAGTGAAATAGAGTATCCTGAGAAAGGGCATGCCAAATAATTGGCCAAGTGTACTAGAAGCACCATATGTTCTTCTGTAATATTTTAGTAATATAAAATGTAGCAGAACTTAGTTTCCCATTTTATACACGTGCAAAGGCACTTCCATTTATTATTCTCGAATATACTCTTCTGTTTGACAGACGGAGACAATAAACCTTGGAAGCTGCTCCGAAGCGGGAGCTGTATGAGGTGGAACAGTACGATTTGCACAAGGCAGCTTGACATCTGGGCAACGTTTTACAGGACCATTTGGCGGTTGAAAGTGGGAATACGTCACCCCCCTGAATGACAGAGCAGCTTTCATCTTGCACTGCTGAATCGGGGGCTGCGAAAATCCGGACAGCGTTCAGATGTCAGCCCAAAGACACAAAAGCCGCGGTTGTCCGAAGTTTCGCAGCCCTTCCTTTCGTCAGAGCAACTACATCTCCCGAAGTGCCCCGCGCAATCCTAAAATGGATTCCCTTCCGGCAGGGAGACAACACTAAGAACAAGGGTGATTCCCCAAGCGGGAGGCCGTTTGAGTAGGAACGGAATTGAGGTGGAGAGCTAAACGGAAACGGGTTCTCCTGATAAAGGGGCTGGCAAAGGCCGGTTCCGGGTGTCACTTACTTGGCGACGGAGGTGGAAGGAGGGGGAAAAGGAGGAGGAGAAGATGGCGTCCGACATGGAGACAGAAGTGCAGGCCCTCGACAGAAGCTTGCTGGAATGTTCCTCCGAGGAAATTGCCCTGGTAAGGCCCCTCTCCAGAAAACAGCGGGCGGAACCTGCCTCTGCCGCGGGGCTCCAAGCGACGCGGAGCGGGCGAGGAGAAGCGAAAAACGGACGGAGACGCTAGACAGGTGGTGTCGGAAACTGGGTTGAAGCAGAGGATGGTAGAGGAGCGCCGAAAGGAATTGGGCTGTCAGGCCCGTAAGTTAGAAGAAATAGGCAGGTGGAGAGGAGGAGGAGGAGGAGATGGCGGGGGTCTGTCCTGGAGAGGTGAGATCCAAAGAGCTTCTGAGCGTGAACAGCTCGCAACGAGTGTGAGAGATTCGGTAGATAGGTGGCAGAAAAGAGGGCTGTATTCCTAACCATCAAAGAAGAGAAACGGCGGCTTGCCTTTGGGAAGAGAATGAGAAGGCAAAATTCACAAAAGCGACGATTTGGAGGACGGAGGGAGAAGGTTTCGCGTCCTTAGAGTTGAAAGACTAGGGAGGCAAAAATAAAACATTTGGTGAACCAAGGCAGTGGTTTAAGGGTATTCTAGTCTTTGTTGTGCCGCTGGGTTCAAGAATTGACTGAGAACCGAGTCCTGTCAATGAATTGATAAACATAGGTTGTTGCCTACAAGGATTGAAGCAGAGAATTGAAAGAAGTACCGGTATTTTACTTGCTTTATTTTGGAGTGGCAGCAGACTATAATTGCTGGTCAAGATTTTTCCCCAAAAAACCCACTCTATAATATTAGTACAACTGATGACAGTAAATATGGACAGAAGGAGAAATAGTCTTTTAATATAACTAATTGTATTATAGTCTTAGTGTATGTTGCTCAAGGAAATGGGGAGGAACCAAAATGATTTGAAGTTAGCTCCATTTTGCCTGCTTTAAGGCTTATCCCATGTTTTCATTTTCCCACAGTAGAATTTGATTTATTTGATCAACATTTATACTTAATTAATTATGTAGATTATCCCATAAACAGATTCTGCAAAGATTGCTATATTCATGTATTATGGAAAATAATAAGCTTTATAATTTAAATATTAAAATTTAATTACAATATAATTTTTTATAAATTTCACCCTATTCATCATTTTCAAAGAGATTATTTCAGTTTACTTAAAAATACTAAGCATTTAATGGTCTGATACTTTTGATTTGAAATCATTTGAGGAAATGTTAGAAATTGGTTGTTCACCAGATGTATTCCAGTGAGTATAGCCCGTGTCCATATTGTAGGATTGTAGCCCCAATTCAAATAGAAAATGTCAATTTGGGGAATGCTGATCTAACACAGATCCATAGCACTGTCTAGTGGCAGATTGAATAACCCCTTTTGTTCTGAATAACCAGAACACAATCTTCCTTTGTAACAATGCCAATGCTGGTCATTTGGCCTATCTTTGTTTATGTGACCAGCTCTAAAGGGCAGATTGGATAGTTAAATGCCAATTACAAATTTACTGTTTACCCAGTATTGAAGGATAGATTGCTCCCAGATTAATAAACTACTGCACTAATCTCTTAAACACAGGTTGTCCTCAACTTACAACCACAATTGAGCCCAACATTTCTGTTGCTTATGTTCTTTCTTGCCACAGTGGTTAAATGAATCATTGCAGTTGATAAGTTAGTAACCCGGTTGTTAAGTGAATCTGGCTTCCCCATTGATTTTGCTTGTCAAAAGGTGATTCCGTGACCTTGGGACACAGCAACAGTCATAAGTAGGAACCAGTTGCCAAAAATTTGAATTTTGATAACATGATCATGGGGATAATACAAAGGTTGTAAGTGTGAGAAATGGTGATAAGTCATTTTTTTCAGTGCCGTTGTAACTTTGAACAGTCACTAAATGAACTGTTATAAGTCAAGGACTACCTGTACTGCTATAATGTATGGGCAAATAAATACAATTCTGCCCTTAATTTGCTAATATGTATATAGATTGAGAATTGTCCTAATGTGATGGGGTATTGTTTTTAATATCAATCTTTTAGTCAAGAAGTAGTCAAGAAGATTTATATGTTTAAGATAATCAAGAATTGGTAAATTCTGTCTTAGTTGCCTCATAATGTACTTATTGGGGCATCTGGTTCCAGTTTGCTTAGAATTAAATAAATTCATCTGTTTATAAATGTAATGTTTTAAATATTAGAAATGCATTAGTGATTATTATGTATACATACGTGTGTGTGTGAATGTATATGTATGTATGTGTGTATATGTGGGGGGAGAGAGAGAGACAGAGAGACAGAAACAGAGACAGAGGAATGAGGGGTTTGGTTTTCTATATGGTCATAGTTAGGTGAATCCTGTTTGCACTGTATCTGTCAGAATACTTGTGGAAACTTTCTCACTTTTTATAGTGATCAATCAATATTGGTTATTGTTCCTTAAGCATACAAATATTAAATAATATATGATTGAATATGTATTTGTGAAATTTTATGATCATTAAAACATGAAAGTATGAACTAAAGTGTGAAAATACTTTGTATCTTTTACACACACACACACACACACACACGTACACACATGAGTTGTTGAGTGGAAAATTAAAACTTTGGTATTATAATATTTATTTGGGACTGTATAACGTTAAATCCTTAAGTAAACTTCCATTGCCGAGATTTTTTGAGTAAAATACATAACAGTTAACAATAATTAATATTATACATTAAGCTCCAATGTATCATCCAATGTAGGACTTATTCTAAATAACTATGTACAGTATTTTAATATTGCAATAACATAAAGCTGACATATATTTAACAAATGTGTTTTCTGATATATTAATTTTTAAAAAGCATTAGGTATAGGATTACAATGGGATAGCTCAGTTTTCCTGAAATGTATTCTGCAGTTGCTGTTACAGACCTTTGAATACTTTTTATAGCTTCACCTAGTTTTAAAAGAGTGTTAGATATCTGGTATGCATTATCTAAAAGAAAATGAGGACTTGGCATGTTTTAAAGATGATTTCTCTCATGCTACATATGTAATACATTTCCCCCTGTGGTCAAGGGTTGGGAAGGCTAGAAAATGCAATCATTTTTGAATATTTTGGAATTATAGAAATTATTTTAATAATTATATTAATCTTCTAGAAGATTTAGATACCTATTTCCTTATTCCTGAATTTACTGTTAAAACCTAGTGAGAAATCATCCTACAGTTATAACTACAATTTTAGGATAAAAAGGAACTTAGAGTAGTTGTAGTCTTATCTTGGTACTAAGACAAATCCAATTTATTTTATGACTGAATAAGAATCTTTTTAATTATATAATTATATGAAAAGATAATCTGAATTTGGCAAAACATAGTAGAGAACTGTGTAGATAAATAAAAAATAAAGTCAAAATAAACTACAAGACATCAATTAGTATATTGGAAAAATCATGTTCTGTAAGTAGGATGAGATTGTAATGTACATAGATTGAAATATCAGCAGTTTTTTATGAATGTAGGTCTCTTTAATTCACCCTTGCTTATCTCAATTATACAAAAGTTGCAATGTTATGAAAGATCAAGGAGTGACAGCAGCATTATTTTTGTGCTTTTATGGTGATATTCCATCATATTGGTGCTTTATCCTGTTATCCTTTGAATTTTTGGATTTCACTGTAGTAGTTCACAAGCAGAAACATAGGCAGGATAACACTATTGTATTTTATTAGCATAGAAATAATAGAATGAATGAGCTGGAAGGGACCTTGGAGGTCTTCTAGTCCTTGCTCAAGCAGACCTATGCCATTTTAGATAAGTTATTGTCTAGACTCTTCTTAAAAATATCCAGTGATGGAGTGCCCATGATTTTTGGAGGCAAGCTATTCCATTGGTTAATTATCCTCACTGTTAGGAAGTTTCTCCTTAATTCCAGGTTGTTTCTCTCTTTGATTAGTTTCCAGCCATTGTTTCTTGTCCTGCCCTCCAATGCTTCGGAGAATAATTTGATCCCCTCTTTGTGGCAGCCCCTCAAGTACTGGAATACTGCTATCATGATACCCCTAATTCTTTTCTTTAGACTAGCCAAACCCAAATCCTGCAGCTGTTCTTCATATGTTTTAGTCTCCAGGCCTTTGATCATCTTATTTGCTCTTCTTTGAACTTTTTCCAAAGTCTCAACATCTTTTTTGTAGTATGGTAACCAAAATTGGTTGCACTATTCCAGGTGTGGTCTTATTAGGATTTTATAAAGCGGTACTAATACTTCACATGATCTTGATTCTATGCCTCTGTTTATACAACCCAAGATTGTATTATCTTTTTTGGGCTGCTACTGCACTGCTGGCTCATATTCAAATGATCATCCACAAGACTCCATTTCTTTCTCTTCCCCTATTTACATTTTCATTCTTGTTCATATTCAAGCTAAATGCAAGTGATGCCTTTATGGGAGAAGGGTAAAGGAGATGAACAATTTTAGTAGGTTTAAAATAGTTTTAATTTTAATGGGCATCTATCAGCTACCAATTTGTATGGCTGATCTTTCTTGTTACAGACTATTTTAGTTGCAATAAAAAATAGCAAAAGGTCCAGATGTAAGTTTTGAGAATCTTTTGATTTTGAGCATATAATATTGGAAAATGTCTGCAAATTACATATATGATCATCATCATTATGACCAGCTTGTGACCAGCTCCAAAGGCATATGAGTAGTTGCTAAAAGATAGGAAGCTTTTAAAGAAATGTTGGAATACCTGATGATTATCTTGATCTATTAAGGCAATTCTTATGGATTTCTGCTTGCAGCCTTTTGCTTCAGATTTCTGTTTTTAAACAACATTTATACAATGTATACCATTTAAGGTAAACACACAATTTCTTTGACATTCTTGAAATACAAGAATATATTGTACATAGGTGAGATGATATCATCTCATGGGTATACTGAGCACTTCAGTATGTTCAAAATGTTCCTGTGAATTTTGGGCATTAAAGTCAGCTTTAATGTTGAGTTTATCATTTTACAATCCATCAGTAGCTTTTATTATTAAAACTTTTGGGTAGCTGTATCTTATTTTAATTTTATATTTTTTCACTTTTTTCTTGAAGAACTGGCTACAAGCATCTGATCTTCCTAAAGAGATATACAAGCACCTAGCCTATTATGTGCCCCAGATTTACTGCAGGGGTCCCAATCCAGCTCCTGAAAGAGAAGATATGCTTGCACAACATGTTCTTCTATGCCCAATGGAATGGTATCTTTGTGGTGAAGATCCTACTTATGGCTTTCAAAAACTTGAGCAAGCAAACAAACCTTCACATCTATGTGGGCGGGTTTTTAAAGTTGGAGAACCTACCTATTCTTGCAGGTAATTACTAATCATTTATTTTAAATTGTCCTTTAAAATTAGCATGTTTACATTGGTATGTTACTAAAATCAGTTAAATGGTTGTTATGTGTAATATTGAAACTATCCTGATGGTATCTTGATAATTAGAGAATAAATTATTGGTAGTCTAATAAAATTGAATTTTGGTATTTTGGAACCTAATAACTATTAGTGGAGAACACTATGAAAATGGCAATAAAAATTAGATCAAATCATATTTTTTCATGTGCTTCATGGAACATAGAATCTTACATCCTTCTTTTATCAACCTTCTGACCCATGAGATTCTATCACTGCCAGTGTAGAAGGAACTAACATTTTTATTGTTTTAAATTCATTTTAACATGAAAAGAAATTAATTACAGGTTTAAAAGAAGCTGTCACCCTACAGGAACAGAATATTTTTATCAGATTAAATAATGGCAAGTGTCATTGAGTTCCCAAAATATTCTATAGCAAACTATAGCAACTGTGGTTTATGGTATGTAATTTGTCCAAAATGTTAAACAGATACTGAATTTTGGAAGTAGTGGTAGCATCAGGACCAAAAAGACCAAATAACAATGCATAGTTGAATATCTAGGGTACAGTAAATCAAATCAAATGTTAGATTATTTAGAAGTTTGTAAAACTTCATGAGCTTGTCCAAGATAGTAAAATATATGGTTATTTTAAAATTAAGGTTGTCAGTGTATACTTTTTCAGATGTAAAAGATTCAATAATGAACAGGATTTCCATGAATATAGAATAGCCTGAATTACTTACATTGTAGTTATTTTCTTGAGCATTTGAAGTGTTTTTGTGCATTTCCTTTTCTTTTTTCCTCCATCAGAGACTGTGCAGTTGATTCAACTTGTGTGTTATGCATGGAATGCTTTTTGGGAAGTGTTCACAGGGAGCATCGATATAGGGTTAGTAAGTTTGTCTATTACTTTAGTGATTTTTTTTTTACTTTGAGTTTATGCTTTATAGGGGTGTGCAAATCATTGCTAGACATTACCAGTAAAACCAAAAAATACTATCCTAAATACCCTGAAAGACTTCACTGTACCATAAGCTGCTCTTTAAATAAGCTGTTGCTACTTGCAGGGCATGGGAAAGGTGGCATTCTTTTAAAGAGTAACTGACAGGTATAATGAGGGTGCCAGATCTGAAAACTCCTTTTGTCAGCCCCCCTCCCCCCCAATCAATCTTGAATCAGATTTGGGGCTTGGAGTTTGATTGGAATTCTGACACCTTTTGCACTTCAGATTCAAATTCTGCACATCTGTCAAAGCCCTTCTGAGATCATCTGCATATAATGTTCATACCCTGAAGACATTTCTACAAGCACTTCTGTTTTGCTTTGCTGTCAGTTGTGGCAAAAATGTCTTCTGGAATCTATCTACGGATGACCTGAGAAGGCCCCTTAAATAACTGAGCAGAACTTTCTGGAGGACACTGATGCCTCAGTGTTTCAAGAAGTGGCACTTAACTTGTGATACTGTGTGACTATAACGGTCCTAACTAGAAATTGGGTGGGACTCACTTAATACTGCCTTGCTTAGCAATAGAAATTCTGGTCCCGATTGTAGTCGTAAGTCAAGTTAAGAATGACCGTTAATGGGTAGGAAAGACCCCCCCCTTCCCATCACAATATTCAACTTCTGCTCCATGAATTTAAGCTTGGATTCTAAAATGTCACACAGCGGTTATCTTGTAATTCTTCCCTAAGGAATAATAGGCTAAGGAACTGTAAACAGTTATTAACTTTTGAACCATTGTTTATTTCTGTTTTCATTTGACCAGTATTTTTCCATTCTTGCACATTTTGCATAATACTTTAGATGACAACTTCATGTGGAGGTGGGTTCTGTGACTGTGGTGACACTGAAGCTTGGAAAGAAGGTTCTTACTGCCAGAAACATGAACACAGTACTTCAGCAACAGAGGAGGATGAGGTAACAAGATGTGCCATCTAAATTACAGTATGTGATGCTGAGATACTGTGTGGAATTAAGAAGATAGAGAGTAAAATTTTAGACTATACTATCTTGGCTTACCTGTCATAGAATTTCATTACTTAATCTTGTATGGACAAATAATTTTATTCAACAGATTTTTGGGATTTTTTGGAGGAGGCTTTTTAATAATAATTTTATTAAACATTTCAATTAAAAAAGTTTTTTTTTTAAAACAAGTTTTATTAATTTTCAAAACACACAAATCATCATTATCCATTACATGTTTAAACCTTTTTCCATTATAAATTTAACAAGTCAGATAAACTATAATTCTTTTAAACCATTTCCATATAAACATACAAAAACCTCTTATCTAATTTCTCTTTACTTCTCTTTACTCTTATTCAATTTCATTATTATTATTTCATCTATTTCTTTCTGACTTAGTTACCATTATTCTCATTCTATATTTCTGCAAGGTTTTATTCTCCCCCCCAAAAAAACATATACACACAACACACAAAACATAAAAAAAAATCTTTTTGGAAAGTAACTTGGACCCAGGTATCTCTCTCTTCATGGACTTCAATTATATTCATGCTCATCTTACATATCATTACTTATTTTATTTACCATTCTAAGTTTTTTATATTAACTTCTCCACATATTTCACTCTTCTTCATTCTATCTTAATTAATCATCTTAATTTGAGTCATTATATTTGTATCTTTTGTCCATTTTTTATTGTCCCTTTGTCTCGTTCCTTTTTTAAAAAAAAGAAGTTTCTCCTGAAATCACTAATCAGAGTATGATGCCTTTCTATCTCCCCCCTAAATTAATCAAATTAACCTTTAAAATAACGCCCAATACCCAATCCGATTTTGCTTGGTACATTCTATCTAAATAGTACATCCAGAATAATTAAATACATAGTTAAACAATAAATCTAAATATTAAAAACAAATACTATAATAGAAATTTTATAATAACATCAATACCATAATCTTATTAAACTCTTTAATTAAAACTCAATATTCTAAACCTCCCCTCATATTATTAAATTTTAAAACCAATCATTATTAAACATTTCACCATTTTAATCTCTTATCAACTCTTAAACCATTTAAGTTATCTATTTCTAATACAATACTACAATATCATCTTATGTACCTTGCAAAATCTTTTTGAAGAAATTATACTTTATCCTTTATCCCTAAAAAAGATTCCTTTTTTTCCCATTTAATTTCAAAACTTTGTAGCTTTTCTCCACCTTTTCCCTTCCTTTCTTCTCCCAACAAACCTTTCTACCCCCTTCTTCTAGCCTCTGCCTTACTGGCTTCCCTTCTCTGTCGTATTCCTTTTCCCTTTTGTTTACTATCATTATATTGATTTTGCACCTTATTTTTCCCTTTCTTAAGTGTTTTTTAAATCTTAAGTCCTTTATTTCTCTTCCTTTCCCTCTTACTTCTTTCTTGGTCGAGTTCTGAAATTTATTAAAAATGGCTTCCTTTCCTTCTTCTTCTTCTGCTGTCTTCATCTGTTGTAATGTTTGTTGATAGTTAATAGCGCCATTTCTAAAAAAAGGAAGGCTTCTTTCAAACCAGCTTTACGATTTTTTTTGCTTGTTCATAATCTTTTCTCAGTTCCTCAATAGAAAGAGCCATTATAAATCTTTTCTTTTCTTTTCCCCTTCTTTCTTCTTACAACAACCAGAATATTCCACAGAAAAATAAAACAGTCCCAAAGTTATCAATCAGTCCAAACCAAGGCAGAGTTCTCACTTTCTCCTTCTGGGGTAGTATCAATCAGAGACAAAGAAAGTCCAAATCTGTTTCTTAAAGTCTTATTGCAAAAGATTTACTGAGGCTATTTTGAAAACAGAAGTGTGTAGTATTTGGGTCTGAAGAGTGCAAGGATCATGCATGCCCACCTTCACTGTACCATAAGCTGCTCTTTAAATAAGCTGTTGCTACTTGCAAGGCATGGGAAAGGTGGCATTCTTTAAAGAGTAACTGACAGGTATAATGAGGGTGCCAGATCTGAAAAATCCTTTGTCAGCCCCCCAATCAATCTTGAATCAGATTTGGGGCTTGGAGTTTGATTGGAATTCTGACACCTTTTGCACTTCAGATTCAAATTCTGCACATCTGTCAAAGCCCTTCTGAGATCATCTGCATATAATGTTCATACCCTGAAGACATTTCTACAAGCACTTCTGTTTTGCTTTGCTGTCAGTTGTGGCAAAAATGTCTTCTGGAATCTATCTATGGATGACCTGAGAAGGCCCCTTTAATAACTGAGCAGAACTTTCTGGAGGACACTGATGCCTCTGTGTTTCAAGAAGTGGCACTTAACTTGTGATACTGTGTGACTATAACGGTCCTAACTAGAAATTGGGTGGGACTCACTTAATACTGCCTTGCTTAGCAATAGAAATTCTGGTCCCAATTGTAGTCGTAAGTCAAGTTAAGAATGACCGTTAATGGGTAGGAAAGACCCCCTTCCCATCACAATATTCAACTTCTGCTCCATGAATTTAAGCTTGGATTCTAAAATGTCACACAGCGGTTATCTTGTAATTCTTCCCTAAGGAATAATAGGCTAAGGAACTGTAAACAGTTATTAACTTTTGAACCATTGTTTATTTCTGTTTTCATTTGACCAGTATTTTTCCATTCTTGCACATTTTGCATAATACTTTAGATGACAACTTCATGTGGAGGTGGGTTCTGTGACTGTGGTGACACTGAAGCTTGGAAAGAAGGTTCTTACTGCCAGAAACATGAACACAGTACTTCAGCAACAGAGGAGGATGAGGTAACAAGATGTGCCATCTAAATTACAGTATGTGATGCTGAGATACTGTGTGGAATTAAGAAGATAGAGAGTAAAATTTTAGAACTATACTATCTTGGCTTACCTGTCATAGAATTTCATTACTTAATCTTGTATGGACAAATAATTTTATTGAACAGATTTTTGGGATTTTTTGGAGGAGGCTTTTTAATAATAATTTTATTAAACATTTCAATTAAAAAAGTTTTACAAACTGAAAAAGAAAAAAGAAAAATTGTGCAGAAAATAAAAAATAAAAAGGAAAATAGGAAAGAAAATATTGTAAAGTAAAAGAAAAGAAATATGCAAAGAAATGACTTCCCCTTTATCATAAGTATAAACAATTTTAGTAACTTATCACTTTCTCTTAAAATATACCAAATGATTTCTTTTCCCCATCTCTTATTTATAAACAAATCTATATAACATCATTTCAGTTCTGGGGTCAGCAAAAGTCCAGTAATGATTACCAGAAAAAATACCTATTTTAACCCTGATCAAATAAATCCACATTACATTCCTCCCTTTTTACTTTTAATAATTTTATCCATAATCTCTTCAAATAATTCCATAGAACCTGATTTCTTTTCATGTTTTTCTTTGTACTTACGAAATCCTTCAAAATGTTAACAAGTTTCTTTTGTAAATCCAATATAGGAAAGCAATCCAGGCCACTCTTGATTTGCCGTTTGTATATTTCTTTTAATTATTAATATATCAACCAGTTTAATTTATATACCCAGTGTAGAATCTTTTTCTGTACCATTCTTGTAGCCTATCATTTTTTAATCCACTTTCAAATTATTGCTCAGTTGCACCCTAATCTAGTAAAATTTGTTCATCTTCTATAGCGTCTTTTAAAAACAGTCTATATAATATGGTAGATGCTCTTAAAGTTAAGATTTGCTCTTAAGGTTGGGTCCACAGTTCACAAATATTCTTCAATATGTCTTGCTCCAGTCTGTATTAGTAAACCAAATTTAATTACTTCTCATTTAATTGAAAAGTACAAAGAACTAATCTTTAGTTCCCTCTTGTATCCAATCTTCCAAGTCCTATCTGGTTATGTTTTATTTAAGAATTCAAAACAAAAGCATTTTTCCACAGGAAGGATTCTTATAATTAATTTAAATATCTTATATCCATCTCAACTTTTAGTCCATTTGTAATTTTCCAGAATCACCCTTTTGTTGCTTATTCTAAAAAAACATGTTTAAGTCTTTAAATTTATATTTAAAATTTCTTTCATTAAGGATTGGACTAAACTCATCCAGTGTTATAAAACCTGTCGATCCAAGGGTTGCTACTAATAACTGGAAAGTAGTTAAGCAAATTTCTAAAAGTGATTAATAAAAGAGGCTTGATATGAACATTATGCCTATGTAGGCTGCATTACAGCTGTGAGCTTGATTGAAATTCCTCAACTCCCAGTGCTCGACTCAAGAGCCAGAAGTCTCCATTCCTGCAGTCCACTCACAGGGGCAACCTCACAATGTCTCCATTTTCTGGAGATCTGTCTGATCACCAATCTCCACAATTCTGTCACTGCTCCTTCAGGGATATCTAAGTTTACTTCGAATCCTCAGGAGATTTTTTTTTTTTTGTATTTTTAATTTTAACAGATTCCCCTTTTGTGGAAATGATTCATAATCTGTCTTAGTAAGAGCATCCAATTAATGCAGGCCTGTCAAACTGGTAGCCCGCTGGGCTGGATGTGTCATGTTCAGGCTATTCTCACACCAGCTCCGCAAAGGCAAAAAATGTCTCAATATGTCAAGCGACACAATAGAGTTTGACACTCGTGAATTAATAGAAGCTAGAGAAAAACCAAGGAAAATGTTTGCAAGACTCTTATATAGCATGTCACCACTATGTTTTCATACCTATAAAAAATTACCCTAATTTCAAAAATTCCAGTTAGCTTAGCCTGAAACATCTGGAAATACACATTGAAAGATAAAAAAGGAATGAAGAAAGCATAGTGAATGTTACATAAATTTTCAGAAAACCGTGAAATGAAATATTCAAATTCATTTGGGTATATTCACAGTCAATATTAATAAATCCCCAAAGACAATTCCTGTAGAATATTATAGTAGAAAAAAATGAAGAAAATGTCTTGGTATAATAATATTTTCACTGTTTTTATTTTAGGATCCTGTTGTGCACTTGCCAGAAGATATGATAACGAAAGTGTATGGTATTTTTGCAGTCGTGTTTCAGTATGCTGTAGATATATTAACATGGGAAAAGGAAAATGAGCTGCCACCGGGTTTAGAAACAGCGTAAGTTGAAAACCAAATTCCTAGTTTTGATTCCTAGTTTTACTAAAACATTATTATGATTGTTCTTTTAAATAGTAAAAGAAAATTGTATTATACAGGAATTATTTGTAAAAAGTGACTTGAATTGTAGTGACTTCATGGATGGCAGTTCAGGCATGTTACCACAAAGAACTTACCTCAGAATTATAAATTCAGCTTTGTACGTCATCATAAAAGACTTCCTAAGTGACTGTGTCCAAACAAACTGGTAACCAAATCAAATTCCAAGAAGGTCTTGTCAGCTAGAGTCCAGATTTGAAAGCAGTCTTCATGACCTGACATTGTTTCAATGTCTTTACGATTATTGCTCCTTAATTACCAGCAGTTCCTTAACCTGCCCGCATCCAGGATTTATCAGCTCTGTTGTTGTTTTTTCAAGAATTTATCCTTGAGTCTTGCCAAATTTAGAATTATATTTTATACTATTAATATTTAGCAGAATCAGGCTGGCTTTATCTAGACTTAAAAGTCAGAACTGGGCTTAGCGAGTAATTTGATGGGAGACCACCCAAACTTCCTTGGCTGTAGGGTAGCCTAAACAGTTCTTTAAAAAAAACCTAGGAAGAAAACAATAGCACTTTTTATTGTTAGTAGGAAAGTTTAGTGTCTGTACTCAAACCTACATTTTCACTTTTGTCAGTATTTTATTCTGCTTCAGTTTGAACACTGAAGACAGCTAACAGTAAATGAAATGCAGAAACACGTGAATAGCAAAGAGATTTGTCCAGATAAAAAGCCAATACAATTTGTAATGGGTAAGTGTTTTATTGGTATTGCTATATTATATTATTAATAAAAACATTTAATTGTTGTCTTTAATTAACAAGTTGTACTTGTTCTTACTGCATACTTTCTATACAGTACAGAGATTGCATTGAATAATGGAAAAATGATGCCAAAAATACTTTAACTGATTGAAATGACTGAATATGTGGTTTGTGATACTGTCTTTACAGCAACAAAAATGATACTTATTACTGCATGCTTTTTAATGATGAAGTCCACACATATGAGCAAGTTATTTATACACTTCAAAAAGCAGTAAATTGTACACAGAAGGAGGCCATTGGATTTGCAACAACTGTGGATAGAGATGTAAGTAATTTATTTAAGCTTATTAATTTTTTGCTTATAAATGTATTCATCTGTATATTATAAGTTCCTTGGTATTGATTAAAGAAAACTAGAAGAATATGGGTGTGACAATTTCCAGAACAATATTAGAGCATGGTTCAGTGCTTGAGTATTTTTATTAATGTCCCATTAATAAAAAAATTAAATAATGCAGAGTCTCTCCCTGTCTCTTTTGCAATACAGTATATACTGTACAATATGGAGGAGTTTCTACTGGATGCCTTCCCAGTCTGAGAAACTTTTGCAGTATACAAAGCCATCAGAATTGTGATTCTGGGAAGGCATTTTTTTTTAAATTTCAGCATAGCAAGACATTTGCTTAAGTTTATACTTTATCAAGCACATCAAACTATTTAAAGTGACTTATACATACACAGCATATTTTTGATCTGGTACAAGTAGTCTATACATTTATTATAGCCCCCATTCTACTGTCATATTATCACCCAACAATTCTCCCATGAGCTGTTCAGAGCATCCAGTAGTAGTGGGAGGTGTGGGAGTAGTGCTTCAGTCTCTGCATGACTACGCTGGGCTTAATTTGTGGAACGTTCCTCCTCCTCCATGGGACTCCTCCCCAGCGTTCCCCAGTTTTGGCTTGTGAGGGATAGGCAGTGCTTTTTCATTACTCCTTGCCCGAAACAGAATTTCTCTTTTCAGGTTTGGAGACAGTCAATTCATCTTTCAGGTTCTCTCAACAAATTGCTTAACGATCTACCCACGCTGCCTTTTCCATCTGGCCGTTGGTGATCGCTGTACCTGGAAGCGCTTTTCGTGCCCCGAAGTGGAGGAAGGCTTCGGCTTTGTTCTGCTCCCCCCCAACTGCTAGCCCTGCCCTTGCCATAGCCGCACCGTTTTAACAAACGAATGGCGTGGTTTTGTTTCTCTCACTTGCAACCGAGTCGTATCGCTGTTTTCCCCCCAGAACGCCACCTTGGGGTGAAGGGCTTAAACACCTGGTTATTTTCACCCCTCCCAGCCATTTAGTACTAAGGGAAAGCTGTCTGGAGCTAATCCCTTCTCACGGCGGGAGATTGCTGCTAGCGTGCGTGCCAAAAATAATGGCCGATCGCCATTTTGTTGTAGGCGAATCATGTGGCCGCGCTAAGTGCAAATCTTCTGTAGACTATGTCAGGTAGTTTCTTATTCCCGATCAGAGGGTCTTTATTCAAAAACCCCAAGGAATTATTGCAACCTCGTTTTAAACCCTATTCGAGGCCGTCCTGTTATTCTTGTTGTTGGCTTAACCCTCACAGTTCTCCCTAACCAGCAGCACAACAGTGAGCACCTAGGCCAATGTCCGCCTGTGCAGGGAAGCTGTTGAAGGCCTGTGATTAATACTTTGGCCTGTTGGGCATTCTCAATTTGGCTGATTGGGATATTGGGAAATTAGCTGTTATATTGATATATATTTACATACTTATATACGCTAATAATAATAATAATATACTAGTAATATAATAATAATAAATTTATTATTATTGAGATACAACTCATATTGGAAACATACCGTGTTTCTCCAACAATACACCCCCCCCAATAGTAAGACCCAGCATGTTTTCTAGGCATAAAATGAAATTAAGCCCCTTCCCCCAAATTTAGGCCTATTTTAAAACATGCAAAATTGGGGGGGAAGGCAGGGAACTTACCATTAGGAGCACCCCACGGGCAGCTATGCCTCGCCATCAGCTGCTTCTAACAGTGGTCATGGTGGAGCACAGAGGGCTCCCTACCCCCACCAAGCGCCTTTGCTGAAGACCCGGGTCAGCAGGCGGGCGGCGTCGGCATGGATGGAAGTTATGGAGGCGGCTCCCCCATCGGAGAAACGCTTCCACGGTTCCCACCGCTGCTGCCGCTGTTGTTGGAGACGGCACTGACGAGAGAGGGACAGCTGCAGCTTGGCCTGGGCACGCTTGGAATGCAGGAACGGGCTGTGCACTGGGACTTTTGGAAACTTGCAGAGCCCGAGCCTGGAGCACCAAGGGTAGCAACAGCAGAGATGCTCGCTCGGCTCTTATGCCCACCCAGCCACTCAGGATTAAACCAAAACGCAGCACGCAGTGCTCCCACGGACCTCAAAATGTTTTTTTTTCCTGTTACGGGGACGGGGGGAAAGCGGAAGCGACTCAGATGCTGTTGTTGGAGATGGCGCTGGAGAGAGAGGTGCCAGCACTGGCAGGAACCGTGGAAGCTACAGAGGCCTGAGAAGCGGCTGAAACGCTGCCAGCGGATATTCCCGCCGCCCACCCGCTGACCTGGGTCTGCAGCAAAGGTGCTTGATGGGGGTAGGGAGCCCTCCACGCTCTGCCAAGATTGACCAGTAGGAGTTGCTGGTGGCGAGGTGTACTGCCCGCGGGGCGCCCTAGGCAACGGTGTATGGGGGGGAAGAAATTAATTCACCCCCGAAAAGACGTCCTAGCCATTTTTTTCGGGGCTTAAAAAGAAATAAGGCCCGGCCTTATTATATGAGAAACACGGTATATACATATTTATATCTAAAAATGGGGGGGTTTCAATTTCAGGGCACCCTGTCCACCCTTTTGTCAGGCCCCTGGGCGTGCCAACCGCCTATACAGTATAGTACTAAATAACAAGCATACTGTAAAATCTCTAATCGAAATGGCAGGTGATAGTGGTTCCCAGACCTCAACCTCAAGGGTCAAGTCTAAATCTCAGCACAAATCTAAACAGACAAAAGGGAATTCTAAGGCCTCAGAAAAAGACGCCAACAGGCGCCACAAGGCATTGGAAAGACAAATAGATAAGTGCACACGGGAGGCACACAGGACCTCTCAAGCTTCTTCGCCCCCAGTCCAGTGGTGTTTTCTCTTCCTACCTTCCTCCTCCCCAGATCTCTCCCTCTCATCCAGGCGCAGCATGGCTCCACAGAGTCAACGCGCCCAGTCAACTGGATCACGAACCATGCGAAGGGCACCTGAAGCGATGTTCACACCAACTGCTACCAGTCTTCGACAGGACCAAACTCTTCCAGACTAAGTGCCAGAAAGGATGAAGGCCTGGATGGAGATGGCTATCCATCAGGGAATCTCAGCAGGTCTACAACATGCGGTTCTGACCAGGGATCAGCCTGCACCCGCTGAGTATGATTCACGATCAGTATGATCATTGGCCAGGTCAGAGCAACACTATACCCAGGTACAGTTTCAAGGGGATATGCTCTTCCAAGGGCCGCAGGAGGAGGCGGAAGAGGTAGAGCACATTGATCCGATGGAACAGATTGAATCAGGATCAATACATGAAAGTGACCCGGCCCTTTCAGAAGCGGACCCCTTAGAAAGGGGGATGTCTGAGGATGAGGGCCTTGTTCCCGAACAACCTGTATTTACAGGCTTATTCCACCCAGAACTATTCAAATCAGTATTGTTTAAGGCCAGAAACACTGTGCGCCTGGACAAGCCGGCCCCTTCTACCAGTCCAACTCCTTCAGAAGAGGGACCAGAAGATCTAATTTTCAGCCAACCAGTAGTCGAGGCAGATGTGATTCCAGTTCCTCACATATTTGCGGACCTGGTACAGAAACAGTGGGCTTCTGCAGCAGTGTACCCTGCCCCCATGGGTTATGACAGGAAATACTTTAATTTGGCCCCTGATTTCTTAAAATTGTTGAATACTCCCGAGGTAGACGAACCTATTGTGGGATTAGCGTCCTCGTCCTCCATTCCCAGTGAAGCACTGGAGGCATTAAAGCTGGAGGAAAAACGGGCCGAGCTGGCCCTACGCAGGGCCCATCAGTCAGATGCGTGGGCCATCAGAGCGGCCATGGCCGCTTCCTTCTTTACCCGTTCTTCTCTCAGATGGCTCCAGATCTTACGGGAGCATGTCCCCAATTCCAACATTAGGCACACCAAGACATTGCAAAACTTATAGCAGCCGCTGAATTCTCAGCTAACGCAACCTTTCATGCAGTTAAGTTTTCAGCCAGAGCCATTACTTCACATGTCACAGCGCGATGCTTACTATGATTAAAACATTGGCAACCGGATATTAAGCACAGATGCAAGCTGGCTTCATCCCCTCTTGTGGGAGACAGACTGTTTAGCCCTTCCCTCGATCCACTGCTTTTCGAAACTCAAAATAAAAAGAAAATTCTACCTTCCCTTTTTTGGAAGTCAGATCCTAGAAACCCTCAGTCCTTTTGGAAGGGATCCTTTCGGCCCTTTTATCAGGGACCATTCTCACCCAGATACCAGAGACCCCCATCTTTCCGACCAGGGCAGCAGCCAGAGAGGTCCGACTTCGGGGATAGGAACTGAAGGGGTGGCCAGTCCAAGAGATCCTTTCGAGGAGCAGGAAATAGACCTTTCCGGTGTCCAAGATGGACCCAGCTCCCATTGGCGGCCACCTTAAATTATTCGCGGACCAATGGGACTCATCGTCTGATTCTTGGGTCAGAGACGCGATCAGATTCGGCCTTGCGCTAGAGTTTCAATCCACACCCCCAGACTTCTTTATGTCCTGCCCTCTTTCCACAGATCTCGTTAAATGAAATCTTATGGAAACAGCTATACAACACCTACTGGACATACGAGCCATCCAACCAGTAGCTACCGAACAACGAGGGCGAGGTTTCTATTCACATCTTTTTGTTGTTCCCAAAAGTTCAGGGGGTGGGGTGGAGAGCAATTTTAGATTTGAAACGTCTTAACCGATTCTTAATATATCGCAAGTTTAAAATGCACACCCTACAATCCATCTTACTTGGCATCAGAAAGGGTGACGTCCTTACATCCATAGATCTGACCGAGGCATACTTACATATTCCCATTCGGCCTTCCCACTATAAATTTCTACGATTCTATTATAATAACCACCTTTTCGAATATGTGGCTCTTCCTTTTGGACTAACATCTGCCCCCAGGACCTTCACAAAGGTTCTCACAGCTAGTGCTGCTCATCTCCAAGGTGTACCTGTACGAATCCAGTGTTACCTTGATGATATATTAATTTTGTCATCTTCCGTTCATCAAGCACTCAGAGATACTCAGACCACATTACAATCCCTACAATTACATGGGTTCTCAATCAATTTGAAAAAGAGTCAATTTACACCATCGACTCGATTAATCCATCTAGGGGCAATCATAGATATGGTGGAAGGCAAAGTTTTCCTGTCACCAGATAGACAAAACAGCATCCATCAATTAGTTAAGGAAATCAGAGTTCAAAAAAGGGTACCCCTAGCTGACCTATCAAAATTGTTAGGCAAGATGATCTCATGTATATCTATTCCTTGGGCCCGCTTCCACACTAGATCTCTCCAGTGGTTCCTGCTCCCGTACCAGCGATCTGGCTGAAGCAACTCCAAATACAAGGTCAAGGTTCTATCAAAGGTCCTCATATCTCTCCACTGGTGGACCAGACCAGTCATAAACAGAGGTTGTCTCTTCAAAGAGCCCCACAGACTTACCATCACTGTCGATGCCAGTCTGTTTGGATGGGGAGCTCACTTTCAATCGCTCACAGCCCAAGGCCACTGGTCCTACATAGAACAGTCATGCAGCATAAACTGGCTGGAGCTTTGAGCAGTACACCTGGCTCTCCGCAGCTTCCTTCCACAGGTACGCAATCAACACATACTAATATTGACCGACAACATAACAGCAAAAGCTCACATAAACAAATAGGGGGGCACACAATTGAAACACCTCATGTGGGAAGCGGAGCTTGTGTCGTTGGGTGGAGAGCAACCTACTTTCCATCAGAGCACAGTACATTTCGGGACTGTCGAATACACAGGCAGACTGGCTAAGCAGGGCACGATAGATCAATCAGAGTGGCGCCTCCATCCGACCCTGTTTCAAGAGGCGGTCAGGACATTTGGACAGCTGGTGGTAGACCTGTTCGCTTTCCCCCTCAATGCTCAGCTCCTGAGATTTTTTTCCAAGTACTCCTTGCATGGAGCGGAGAACTTCAATGTGCTCTGCTGCCATTGGCCCCCGGGACTTCTGTACACATTCCCGCCACTTCCACTGCTTCCCAAGGTCATCCAGAAGCTGCTAGACAAGAGGGCGGAGCTGCTTCTAGTAGCTCCTTACTGGCCCAGACGGCCATGGTTTGCAGACCTCCGCAGTCTATCCGTATCAACACCATGGAGAATTCCGCCGGACAGGGTCTTGCTAACCCAGGGACCCCTTCAACATCTGGACCCTCAATGGTTGCACCTGACTGTCTGGAGGTTAAGCGGAGTCGTCTGAAGAGTGAAAAGTTTTCCAACAGAGTTATCGCCGCCAGATGCCCCTCAACAACTTGCATTTACAATGCCACGTGGTCCAGTTTCTGCAAATGGTGTACCAAGTCTCAAATTGATCCCATCTCTCCATCTGTGGCTCAAATCCTAGAGTACTTGCAAGAGGGGCTTGACAAGGGATTATCACCTAATACGTTGAAAAGACAGGTGGCGGCTTTGGCGTCAGTTATCACTTGTGAAGGTCTACTATCTCTTTCCCATCACCCATGCATACGGAGTTTCCTTTGAGGAGCAAATTTATGTCCGCCAGCGGTTCACCATTATCCCACCTGGGACCTTAACAAGGTCCTTCTTGAACTCACTAAGTGCTCTTTCAAACCCTTGAAATCATCAAGTCTCCAATTTCTGACGTATAAAGTAGTTTTCCTCGTAGCGATCACTTCCGCTTGTCCTATTTTGGAACTAGCAGCTTTGTCAATCAGACAAGATCTTTGTGTCTTCCATTCTGACCAGGTGGTCCTTCGTCCTGATCCTACATTTATACTCAAAATTAATTCGGCTTTTCACAGGGCACAAGAGCTGATACTTCCTAATTTTTGTCCCAGACCATTCCAAGGGTTGGAACTACAATGGCATCGGCTTGATGTGAGGCGAGCATTGTGAATATATATTCACCGCACAGCGACTTTCAGAAAAATGGAAGCCTTATTTGTGTCATTTCAGCCCAACACTCAGGGATGCAAGGTCTCATCTTCTACAATAGGCCGTTGGCTACGGGCCGCGATAACAAAAATGTATCAGATTCAATCACTACAGGTGCCCAGGGGCATAACAACTCATTCAACAAGGAGCGCGGCAGCGTGGGCCACACAGGCACCAATAACTGAAATTTGTCGAGCCACAACCTGGGCCTCTCCATCGCCCTTCATTAGGCATTATAAAATAGATGTGTTTGCATCCGCTGAGGCCTCTTTTGGCAGAAGAGTTCTGCAATGGGTCCACAGAGACCAGGAGGGGATTCCAAGCCAGACGGAGTCCCTCCCGTAGGACAGGCCAAGCTTATTATTAAGTAGTGGTATGTCCCACTACTGGATGCTCTGATCAGCTCATGGGAGAAAGGCCGTTGGTACTTACCTGACACGCCCATTCTCTTTGAGCTGTAAACAGCATCCCGCCCCACCCTTTTTCCGTCTGGTGGGGTCCTATTTCGGCCAACGAAATAGGGCATTGAGGACGAGGGTGTTTATTTCTCGTCTTCGCCTAAACTGGGGAACGCTGGGAAGTAGTCCTATGGAGGAGGAGGAGCGTTCCACAAATTAAGCAAAGCCTATACATGCAGAGACTGAAGCACCTACCACTACTACTGGATGCTCTTCACAGCTCAAAGAGAACGGGCGTGTCAGGTAAGTACCAACGTCCTTTCTATCCTTTTAACTTATTAATCCCTATATATATTGGTATGTATTTGTGGTTCCTGGAGAATTCCATAGTTTTATTCATTCTCCTCTTCTATATTTGCAGTTTAAGCTATGGAATGTATGTAATTTTCAAATTACAATAATTTGTTTAGCAAGTATTTGATGCTGATGGAAACAATGACTTCTGACAGTCTTTGACTTACATCATTGCACCACCCCCACAGTCATGTGATCTGATTTGGGCACTTGGCAACTGACATGGATTTATACAACAGTTATAATGACCTGGGGTTACATGAGCACAATCTGCAAGCTTCCCAGCCAACTTCTGTCAGGCAATGTCAATGAGAGAAGTCATATTTGCTTAATGATGTCACAGTTCACCTAAAGACAATTGTGATTCGCTTAACAATTGTGGCAAAAAAAGTTATAAAATCAGACACAACTGACTTAAATGACCAGATCACTTAGCAATGGAAGTCCTCGCTCCAATTGAGGACTACCCATATATGGATTTATATTATATATAAAAATACACATATTTTCATCACTTTCAAGCCTACCTGTCATATTTTCCATTATGAAAAAGTTCAGTGGTCCTTATGATGTTTTCCTTTGAGTTTTATGAGCATTTACAGATTGAGTGAGGGAATTTGTAAAATATTTAAGAGGTAAGAGGGATAATAAGATTGTAATTGATTGTGAAAAGAAAGTTGAAAATGATTTGTATATATTTCTTATCTCTAACCTTTTATTTTAATTTTCTTAAACATTATTATTTTGTTCTATTGTCTATGATATGACAATTCTTAATAAATACAAATTAAAAAGATTTATGAGAAATTGACATTTTCCTTTTGAAAGAAATTTCAAAAGCAAATCCTTTTTCATCATATTGAATAAAACTGGTAGGAAAAACATACAGGGTTATTTTTGTGTACAGCTTTAATTTTACTACTAACTTGGATAGCCATGTTATGTATCCATGTATATACTCATTGTAAATTTAACATTCCATAGATTAACTTACTGAATATGTAGTCCTTCAATTTTATGTATGACTGAATCTATAATTATTTAATATTATAATAAACACAAGTCATCGTTGATGTTTAGCAGACATAATATAATTCAAGGACAGACAACATAGTTGACTGCAGTCCTGAACTATATAGCACCCTAAGGATTTAACAGTTAGCCATTTTTAAACTATTCAATGTGCCATTATAATGCATTATGCAGTCTTTTTTTTTTTTTGTTAAGAGTCTATTCTGTCATGTCATTTTAGAGGCTATATGGAAGTGGAAATTGATGTGGAGTTAAATAGTTGGTACTGAAGCTTTTTCTCTCTATAGTAATGCTTTACCTTTCTGGATTACCTTCTTTCTCTTGCATAGAAGGCTATGTGAGAAATGATGTGTAATTATTAAGAAGTCTTTAGTGATAGTTTACAAGAAAGCTTCAGAATTTTGATCAACTAATCCCTATAATGTTTGAATTATCTTTGAATTTCCATGTGCTTGTTTAATAGGGGCGCAGATCAGTTCGCTATGGAGATTTTCAGTATTGTGATCAAGCCAAATCTGTGATAGTGGTAAGTTCCATGGTTTAACTTTCCTTAATAATAAATTATTGGTTCAGCATTACCATCTCACAATTGTAGCCTATCGGTAGTTATAACAAAATGCATGTTTAAAGTTGCAAAGAACAAAATAATTATTCAATATTGGAAAGACAAAGACAATACAGACAAACAGCAATGAAATATGTTTGATTAGTTTTTCCAATTAAGTATATTGGAATAAAAATGATATAAGAATTTAAATTGATATAAGATGTTATTCTTTTATCAGTTTGTAAAATTATTCAAAAGAACTTACTGAATTAAAATTGTTGGCATCTTGTATTAAAAATTACACCTTGCAAATAATATTTTCCTTAAGTATTTTAATGTTTAAGTGAATACATCTTACACAAGGCTTTGTTTTAATGAAACATTTGACTTTTACACCCTTTAAGAGAAGTACTACTCGCCAGACTCGGCCATTGAAGGTTCAAGTTATGCGTTCATGTATTGTTGCCCATCAAAGCTTTGGTCTGAAGCTTCTCACTTGGCTGAGTAACATTATCGGATATTCAGGTACTGGAATTAAAATATGATCTTTAAAAAAATCTGAGGTAAAATGTATATGATTGAAAAACTAGAAAATATTTTCTGGATACTGAAGGCTAAGGGTAAATATAAATAAAATGTTCTGGTTAATTACATTTTTTTTTACTCAAAATTATAGAAGCCATAATACTTTAAATTGGAAGAAGTATATAATTGGATTTCTCAATATTATTTTTCTAAAAGAAGCTGCAAGAATATTTTGCATTGAAATTTTATTGTGGAGGGTATTCTTTCTTGAATATTTGGTATTCAAAATCATCTCGTGGAAGGAAAATGTCCGCATGCCCAGTTTTCAGCCTCTACATGTCCCATTTTCTGCCCATCCCAATCCCCGCCGCCCAGAATGGACCGAAAATGGGATGCGTGGAGGCCAAAAACAGGATACGGAGACTGAAAATGGGGCGCACAGAGGCGGCAATAGGGGATGGCAATCCCTGCATCCTGAAACAGCTGATTGTCAGGTGCCGATCCAACCGACAACCAGTTGCTTGTGCTAATCAGGCTGTGCTGAAGCTGACCGGGCTGTTTGTTGTTTGCTGCAAGGAGGCAAATTGCTGGGAGGCAGAGGCAGATATTTTTTTTTGTTTTCCTCCCCAAAAGCTAGGTACATCTTATACTGCGGGCGTCTTACACTCCGAAAAATACAGTAAATACTTCCAGTGCTAAGATTCTGAATGTTAGTGATTAAATGTCATAAATATAACAGAACTAAATGTATGTGAAACTTAATTATGGAAGCAGACTAATACTCCCTTTTGACTCTTCTCTCCTTTTTAATTAGATGGTCTTCGTAGAATATTGTGCCAAGTTGGTTTACAAGAAGGCCCAGAAGGAGAAAATTCTTCCCTTGTTGATAAATTGATGCTTTCTGATTCTAAACTTTGGAAAGGTGAATTAATTGTTCTTTTTAAAAATAATAATAATAATAATATCACCAAGTGTTGATACATTTTATGTAGCCTGTTATGCAGTGTTTGCTTCTTTGTCCATTTTCCTGTATGGCCAAAGAATATGTGTTTTTGCTACTCACCAAATATTAGGCTATTTTTAAGCATTCTCTTAACAAGATTTCTGTTAACAGTTTCAATACCTGTTCCAAATAAACATGCATAGATTATACTGCAATCCTCTTATAATTAGTAGAACTAACTTTACAGGGTTGATTAGTTTCTTATCAGGGTTTGGGAGCACAGTTTGAAGTTCACTCTGATAACAGCATCTTTCTCCTTAGAATTTGTAAATATTTATGATTTAAATATTTATTAATATTTATTAATTTGTAAATATGTATTGTAAATATTGAGGCAGCCCCTCAAATATCAGAATTTGAGGGATGCCACAAAGAAGAGAGGGTCAATCTATTTTCCAAAGCATCAAAAGGCAAGACAAAAAACAATGGATGGAAACTAATCAAAGAAAAGCAACCTAGAAGCAAAGAGAAATTTTCTAACAGTGAGAACAATTAACCAATGGAACAGCTTTCCTTCAAAAGTTGTGGGTGTGCCATCACTGGATGTTTTTAAGAAGAAGCTGGATAGCCACTTGTCTGGAATGGTATGGGGTAGCAATAGCAATAATACTTTAGACTTATATAATGTTTCACAGTGCTTTACAGTCCTTTCTAAGTGATTTACAGAGTCAGCATATTGCTCCCAACAATCTGGGTTCTCATTTTACCGACCTCGGAAAGATGGAAGGCTGAGTCAACCTTAAGCCAGTCAGGATTGAACTGCTGGCAGTTGGCAGAGTTAGTCTGCAATACTGCATTCTAACACCACCACCATGGCTCTCCTGCTTTTGCAGCGGGTGGTCTAGAAGACTTCCAAGGTGCCTTCCAATCTGTTATTCTGTTACATATATGCTCATCATCTGAGTAAGCAACATAAAGCACAGAAAAAAGTAAGAAGTAATTCAATAAACAAAAATAAGGTGGGAGATAAAAGCAAAGCTAAAACTCTATAATACCTACGTTATTCGCCATACCTCTCCATCTCTTTCTGTACTTACCAAACATCCTTGTTTCCACCATGCTCTGAAATTAATTCATATATATACTTCTTGCTCTTTAAATATCTTTCTTTCTGAGAAACACTTTAATGTCATACAAGCACAATTCTTCCTTTCAACCCAGTCACTCTTCTTTCATGCAATTGTGTAGATTTTCAATAATTCTTTTTCTCCATATGACCAGACCACTTTATTGAACTTTTCTCATAGTGATCATACATTTAATATTCATTCATTCATAACCCTTTTCTTGTTTAAGCTACACAAGGTTCTGAGGTAACTCATTCCCACTGCTTCTTTTATGGTTCTCCTGACACACAGAATTAATCATAGGTTTAGAGCAGGGATCTTCAAACTTGACAGCCTTAAGACTTGTGGACTTCAATTCGCAGAATTCCTCCTCCAGGGATGTTAGTTCAGGAATTCTGGGAGTTGAAGTCCACAAGTCTTAAACTTGCCAAGTTTGAAGACCCTTGGATTAGAGGAACCTTTCAAGTTTTCTCATCCAACACCCTGCTCAGTGTAGAAATCCTCATACCTTCCCATCAAATATTTGACTGCCGTTCCATTGCTAAGTAACTTATTACAAAATGGGCAGAAACATGCTCATATATACAGCCATTCATTTTGACAAATATTCATTTCCCACAATAGTCCACATACTATCTACAACCTTTTGCCAACATTTCCTATTTTAAGATGTCTCCATTATTTTCCCTATTTTTTTTAAGTAAGCATTTTGCCAGTATGCATTGTTTTAGAGCAGGGGTCCCCAACCCCATTCTGTGGACCAGCACTGGGCCACGGCACGCCAGAAACAAAGCTGCGCAACCAAGCAAAGCCCCATCTATGGGATGCAGGCAGTACACAACCCATCCCCTCCAGTCTGTGTAAAAACCTCTCTCACAGAACTGGCCCCTGGGGGCTGCTATTTTAGAAGGCCGCCTGTTACATAATATTCCATAGTGTAAAAACATTTGGTGCTATTTAGGGTTTACTGTTATTTTTTAATAGACTCTTCTCATGCAAGTTGACATTTAATATGTATTTTTTCCCGACACTTCCCTTCTTCATCCCCAGGAGCTAGAAGTGTGTATCATCAGTTATTCATGAGCAGCCTACTTATGGATTTGAAATACAAGAAACTGTTTGCCTTCCGGTTTGCCAGGGTGAGTACTTTTCAGTTACAAATTCTTTATAATATCGTATTATTGATTTGGCTTGGTTCCAGTTCCAACATTGACTCTGGATGAAGTTGCATTTCCCCTATAGATAATCATCCATGGTTTGGGAGTCCCTTAAGACTCGCAGCACCTGCTATAGCAGCAGGCAAAAGCCAGCTGTGGGTCTTTTAGAATCAGGAGACCCTTGCAACAATGACTTGTAAGCTACAAGTTTCAAATGCAGCAACCAGTCCACTAACTAGAAATAACAAATAAATTAGTGTTACATCTCTATTATGATTACTTCAATGATTACAAATATGATTCTAGATCAGATTCAAAGTACTCTACATAATTTGACCCCCAAATGTGTATAGAATAGTATTCTCATCTAGTTTGAGATCACCCCTTGTGATCTCTGAAGGATCACAATCCCAGATAAAGTAAATGGTGGTTCTTCTCAGAAGCTATCTCTCCTTTTAGAATAACTTGCTTCCTAAGATACAGAATGCCCCTAATTTAGTAGAATAAATGAAGATTCAATTTTTATGAGGCATTTTTAATACTCAAGATAAAAAGGTGGCACTTCATTAATTGGTTGAATTATTATGCAACTTCTAATAAATATCATGGTCTTGAATTGAATTGAACTAATGATTTTCAATTTTCCATTAACTCATTTTTATATTGTAAAAAATATTTCTATATATTGCACAGCTCCATCAATTTAATTTAAATATTGATTGAATCCAAAAATGTTTCCTAT
Source organism: Notechis scutatus (assembly GCF_049901735.1). Classification (NCBI taxonomy): domain Eukaryota; kingdom Metazoa; phylum Chordata; class Lepidosauria; order Squamata; family Elapidae; genus Notechis; species Notechis scutatus. The sequence goes on along the minus strand of NC_142009.1, from coordinate 48,000,487 downwards.
AACAATGGATACATTTGGTATTTGTATTTAATTTCCTATTGCTGCTAAGGGTGTCCCCTTAGCCATAAGTTTAGTTATTTGAGATATAAATAGTTGCCAGTTTTAGAACATAGTTTTCCATCACAAATATGAAACTTAGACAAAACATCCAATCAGTGCAGTTTAGAGGTGAATTTCCCCTTGTTGTTTAGAATTATCGGCAGTTGCAGAGATATTTTATGGAGGATGATCACGAGCGGCCAATGTCGGTGACTGCTCTCTCTGTTCAGCTCTTCACTGTACCTACTCTGGTGAGTAGTACTATCTTTTTTTAAAAACTGATAGTTGGCACTTTCTGCCTTTTTTGCCTTCTTCTTAATAGAATTATGAGCGATTGCAGAATGATTATGTGAAAGATGACCACGACAGGGAGTATTCAATTGCTGACCTCTCGGTGCAGATATTCACAGTACCTTCTCTTGTAAGTATTTGAATGTTGAATGAAACCTTCTGTTTGCTCTGAAGGCCATCTAATACAGATATAATGTATGTTTGGAATCCTAAATATTGATTCTTATATAATTTATGATTAAAAAAGACAGAGCCTACCTGTAACAAAATTATAATTTGTAGATTGAAAAAAAAAGAGCCAGTATATGGTGGTAGCGGTTAAGGCACTAAACTAGAAATTAAGAGGCTATGAGTTCTGGTCCTGTCTTAGGCACAAAGCCAGATGCACAGAAGAAGGTATCATCTTTTAACTCCAAAATATGAGTCCAATAAATGGCTCATGTAGGTACATACAACATACTAAAACTTCTGAATTTCTTCTCCCCAGCTCACATGCTGTTACGTTTTACTGATTGTTCACCATGTTTTATCTTTACTTTTATTTTTCTCTCCCTATTTTGTGCCCAACTTCATTACCCAACTTTGTCAAGTTTAACTTCCTCACTGCATTTCCTTCATATTTTTATAGATACAATCCTTTCATTTCTTAAATTCTAGTGAGATTTAACCACTCCATTTTAATTTCATTGCCACTTTGTTCCTTAATACGCTCTCATATTCTGAATATTGCCAGATAATCATAAACATTCTGCCCCCCCATAATTTTATTTATTACTGAAGCATCAAATTTAGTGTGTTTCATTTCCAATTTGATGATTTTGAGTTTTATTTAGGATGTGCTTCTCACATCTGTGGTATAAATAATTTTGTGTTTATAATATGAGGAATTCCTCTCTCTGAATCAAATCTTCTGAATTTGATTTTCTAATTCCATCTCCTAAATTTCTTGGCTTCACTCATATCTTCAGAGCCCATGTGTCCACCTCAATACTGGACTTACTCTAAGAATTGTCCTTCTGTCTTTGACCTTATCAATCAAAGGTTTCTCTACTGGCATAACTCAAATTCATTGGAGCTATAAATACTTTCCACTGTGTCAAGATGGTAATGCCTTTTAGGGGTTACCCATTCTTCCTTCAAGATTTTTCCAATCTGTTATCCCCCCCCCCCCCCATTTTTTCTCTACTTACTTCTCTTCCATTTTTTTTTTAAATCAATACTATGACTGGAGGAAGGGAAATTGTTTTTTATTACAATATTAGTAATGTAATAATATTTTTTTAAAAAAGTTTACAAAATGAAATAAATAAAACTTGCATTTGGAGCCTACAGCCACACCACGTTTAGAGTGTGGTCTTTGATTTGCTATACCACTGAGTCTCAAAGTGTGATTTATGGACTTCGGGGGTGTTAGGTATAACATTGATACCAAATATGGTTTGGGTGAATAAATATATAAAACTTAGATATCATGGTTTAAGTGCTTATCACTTTAAGCACAATGCAGCAGGCAATTAGCCGATTAAGGGTGCGGTTAGAAGTTACAATATAAGGAAGCATTAGAAGCTGGAAAGCTTACTGACTGTAACTGTGTGTTGCTGTAACTGTTACTGTGTGTTGCTGCGACTAACTGTGATTACTGACTGTGAGTGCCTGTGACTGAACTGTTATTGTTTGCTACTGTTTGCTGATTTACTGCGTAATTCTACTGAATATCCAGCGTTTGTTTCTCTGGAGAGTGAAACCGGAGGAGGAGAAGATATCTTTATCGGCTGATAAAGATATTGCAAGGACTCTTAACTTGGACAATACTAGTGAGTCTTACTGGATGGAAATACTGTGAATGACTTAATGGACTGAATGACAATGCTTAAACTCTAACTGGATTAAAAACTATTTAAACTACAAACAGTGTTTGTGTTCAGTGTGTGTATACTCTGGGGCCCTTCCGCTCTCCTTTGGTTGCCTGGTTTGACTACTGCTGCAATACTCTTCTAGGGTTTATCCCCAATTCCTATCATGGGTTATGGGCCCAGCAGCATAGTCTAACTAACCAGGATATAAGCAGAGAGAGTTGGTGTGAGTTGCACATTACTGTAAAAACAAACTGTTTTAATTAGTTTAAAATAGTCAAAATATCTGAAGAGTAATGGCACAAGTAAATTTGTCACAATTGTCCATGATATCCAGGCTGGATGGAACAAACTATGTTTCATGGTCAATGAAATGTAGTTTACTTCTACGCAGAGAAGGTTTGTGGGACATTATAGCAAACCCACCAGATGTGAGTAGCTGGGATCCTGCTAATGATGATGATAAAGAAAAGTTACAAGACTTTAAACTGAAGAATGAGCAGGCTTTATGCATCATAGGACTGACTCTCTGTGATCAGCAGCTTGTCCATATTCGTGGAGAAGAAAATGCTGCAAACTGCTGGGAGAACCTCAGGAAGATTTATGTTCGGGACAGTGTAGGAGCACATATAAATCTTACACGGAAGCTTTTTCGAACGCATCTTCAGAGGAATGGAGATATGTTAGTTCATTTAAACTGTATGAAGAGCATTTTTCAAGATTTGCAAGAAAAGAGCTTATATTTAATGAACTGCAACAAGTCTACATAATATTATCTTCATTAGATCAAAGCTATGATGACTATGTGACTTCGTTAGAGGTATTGCCAAAAGAAAGCCTCTCATTAACCGAGATTACAGGCAGGCTACTAGAAGAAGCCAGAAGAAGGCGTGAGCGTGACGAGCTGAGAGAAGATAAGAAAGAAGAGAAATTATCTTCAAAGCTTGAAAGAAACCAGCAAAGCAAAGTAAAGCACCTGGAAGAAGAGAATTTATCTTCAACAGCATACACAATTAAAAAGTGTTTTAATTGTGGGAGGCAGAGGACATTTGGCAAGATTCTGCAAAAGAGAAAAAGCCAGAATGTAAAAAGCCAAAGAAAGCATTTGAACTAGCCACGTTTAGCAACTCTGATGTGAAGAATAATCTATGGGTGGTTGACAGTGGCGCATCCCACTGCATCACAAGAGATAAGACAAAATTTATAAAAATGTCTACAAGTTCTCAACATATATCACTTGCCAATGGCTGGAACCTGAAAGCGAAAGGTCAAGGTTTTGCACGTTGTCCGTACATAAACCAGGATATAAAAATGTTGTATGTACCGCAACTAAAGTTTAATTTGCTTTCAGTAAGGGTATTAGATAAATTAGGTTATGTAATTACTTTTAAGGATAATAATTGCATAATTGAAAAAGATAACAAAAGGGTAACTGCAGCTTTAAATGGAACATTATATGTCTTAGATAATAGTAAGAAAGGGAGGCTCAAACTGTATTTAATAATATAAAGCCTCATGAAGAATGTATCCATTTATTGCATAGGCGTTTGGGGCATGTAAATTTTAAAATGCTAAAACGTACAGTTGAGTTATCTGAAGGAATAAGTTTAAAACCTTGTGATAAATATTTACGTTGTAATGTTTGCTGTGAAGATAAGAGCAAGGTATTGCCTGCAAATAGGCTAAATGGTTTCAAAACAAAAGAACCTTTAGAAGTAGTATTTGCAGACATAATAGGTCCAAAGAAACCCAGTATGGGGGGTGCTAGATATGTACTGAGCATTATGGACCATTATTCTAGATATGGGTTTTGCTATTTAATGAAAAGCAAAACTGAAACATATCAACATTTTTTCAATTGGCTTAGGTTTGCTGAAAGAAAGTCTAAACGTAAACTGATAACCCTGGTGACAGATAATGGTACGGAATTTATTAATAACAAATTCCAGAACAGACTTAAGGTAGCTGGAATAGAGCATAAGAAGTCTGCTCCATACAGGCCAGAACATAATGCTTTTATTGAAAGAAGAGGCCAAACACTACAGGCAATGGTTAGAACAATGTTAAATGATTCTGGGTTACCTGATTCTTTGTGGGGGAGGCTACAATGTGTGCTAATAACATATTGAACAACGTTGTTAATACAACAACAGGTGAAATACCATTCACCAGATGGCATGGCAGGAAACCTGATCTAAGTTACCTGCACACATTTGGTGCACCAGCATGGGTGCATATTCCTGCACAACTCAGAAAAAAAAGGGCAACATAGAGCTAAAAGATTTTTCTTCGTTGGTTATCAGGCAAACCATAGGGCATATAGATTTTGGGGAAAAGGCACATCTAAAGTGTTATGTAGTGCTAGTGCCCAATTTCTAGAACATGAAGGATGGGAGAAATTAGAACAGGATGCCAATAGAGATGTAATTATTGAATCCTATAGAAATCCCATTAGTTATCCCTGTAACTTTAAAAATAAAGTAAAGAGACAAATACAGGATGAAATAGTGCCCATAAAGGAAGAAACAGATTCAATAGCTGAACAGGATGAGAAAGATGAACAGGTAGTAGTTCAACAAAGTCCTCCTGTAAGCCCTGTAATTCCCAGAAGAACTACACGTATATCTAGACCGCCTGATAGGTACCAGGCTAACACAGTGTGCCAGATTAATCAAGTTCCTAATTCTGTAGAAGAAATTAAAAAGTATCCTACTAAGGAAAAAGAAAGTTGGTATGCAGCAATGAATAAGGAACTGAATTCATTAAGAGATATGAAGGTGTATGAAAATGCCAAATTACCTGTAGGAAAGAAATCCATTGGCTGCAAATGGATATTTAAGATAAAAATAGATAAAGATGGTAATTTAATCCATAAGGCAAGGTTAGTAGCCCAAGGTTTTAGGCAGAATGCTAATGACTACGATGAGGTGTTTGCACCTAGTCTTAAGGCAGCAACCTTGAGAGCAGCTTTAGTGTGGGCAGCTAGTAAAAACTATATAGTTAACCATTTAGATGTGGAAACTGCTTACTTGCACGCCCCATTAAAACATATTATTTATATGAAAAACCTGTTGGTATTAAAAGTGAAAATAAGGATAATAATGATTGTTGGTTGTTAAAGAAAAGCCTCTATGGTCTAAAACAATCAGGCTATGAATGGAACCAGTATATTGTAAAGGAACTAGACAATATAGGATTTAAAGCTGGTTTAGCCGATCCATGTCTGTTTAAGAGGGAGACAAATGGGAAAGTATCATTATTATTACTATTCACAGATGACATTGCATTGATAACTGAAACTAATGATGAAGCAAATAAAATAATAGCATCATTAGGAAAGAGAATAAAGATCAAGCAATTAGGGAGATAAAGAAGTATCTCGGTTTGAATATAAATAAAACACGGAAAGGTTTTAAGATATCTCAGGAAGATAAGATAAGCAAATTACTAAAAGATTACAAGATGGAGCTTTGTAAGCCAGCTAAGACTCCAATGAGTCAGGAGTTTAGCAACACTGATGAACAAAGCCCTGAGTTTGATAAGGTGATTTATCAATCTTTAATTAGTAGTTTGAGTTATATTAGTAATTGGTCTAGACCAGATATTTCGTACTGCGTGAATCAGTTGGCTAGATTCAATTCTGCACCATGTGAAAGACACTGGATTGCAGCTAAGAGGATATTAAGATATCTTAAAAGACAATGAATTATTCATTGTATTTAGAACCAAAGGGTGATTTAATTCTAAGTGCATATGCAGATGCTAGCTTTGCATCAGAAAGAGACACTAGAAAGTCGACTTCAGGAACAGCCATAATGCTGGGTAATACATTAATAGGCTGGAAGTCAATAAGACAACAGCATATAAGTTTGTCTACTATGGAGGCAGAATTCTCCTGTTTATCATTGTTATGTACAGAATTAATAATGTATAAACAAATGTTAATTGATATAGGTATAACTGTAGATTATCCTATAATTATACATGAAGATAATCAGGCAGCAATTCAAATGGCCACAAATATTGGAGTAAAAACAAGGAGCAAGCATACAGATCTAAGATACCTAAACGTGAGACAATCTGTAAGAAGTAAGATGATTCAGCTAGAGTACTGTATGTCGGAGGACAATTTAGCTGATAATTTTACTAAAGCCCAAGGTGCCAGTAAGCACCAGGAGAGTTGTGAAAATTATGGGGTTAGATTGTAAAGGTATTATATATTTATTTCACCCAAAAGGGGAGTATGTTAGGTATAACATTGATACCAAATATGGTTTGGGTGAATAAATATATAAAACTTAGATATCATGGTTTAAGTGCTTATCACTTTAAGCACAATGCAGCAGGCAATTAGCCGATTAAGGGTGCGGTTAGAAGTTACAATATAAGGAAGCATTAGAAGCTGGAAAGCTTACTGACTGTAACTGTGTGTTGCTGTAACTGTTACTGTGTGTTGCTGCGACTAACTGTGATTACTGACTGTGAGTGCCTGTGACTGAACTGTTATTGTTTGCTACTGTTTGCTGATTTACTGCGTAATTCTACTGAATATCCAGCGTTTGTTTCTCTGGAGAGTGAAACCGGAGGAGGAGAAGATATCTTTATCGGCTGATAAAGATATTGCAAGGACTCTTAACTTGGACAATACTAGTGAGTCTTACTGGATGGAAATACTGTGAATGACTTAATGGACTGAATGACAATGCTTAAACTCTAACTGGATTAAAAACTATTTAAACTACAAACAGTGTTTGTGTTCAGTGTGTGTATACTCTGGGGCCCTTCCGCTCTCCTTTGGTTGCCTGGTTTGACTACTGCTGCAATACTCTTCTAGGGGTTTATCCCCAAACCCTAACAGGGGGTGTCTTAAGTCAGAGGGTCTGTGAAGTCAAAAATATTTTTAATTTATAATATGGTAAATATTGATAGATATAGTCCATGTAAACAAAAGCTATTTGGGGTCTTCAATCATTTTTTTAAAAAGGGAACATTTGGGAACCATTGTACTATACAAAGCCAAGAACAGTCTTTGAGTGAAGGAAGTACATACCCTGTCTTAGACTACAGCAGGGGTCCCCAACCGCCGGTCCGCGGACCGGTACCGGGCCGCGGAACAAGCCTTACCGGGTCGCTGGTTGCTGGGCGCCGCCATCTTTTTGGTAAAAAAGCAATTTTTCTTCAAAAGATGGCGGCGCCAGCGTTGGTGAGCTTTTCCGGTAGAAAGCCATTTCTACCCGAAAAGCTCACCAGAAGCGCTGGCGCCGCCATATTTGACGAAAAATCACTTCCGTGACGCCACCGGAAGTGATTTTCAAAAAAGATGGCGGCGCCCAGCTGACGCCGGAACCGGGCCGCGGCGCCCAGCTGACGCCGGAACCGGGCCGCGGCGTCGAAAAGGTTGGGCATCCCTGGACTACAGGACACAAATAGTCATTTGAAGTTACATAGAAGTAAATTCTGCTTGACTGCTCTACTATTTACTCCACTAATATAAAAGCTGTTCAGCAGTGAAACCATTTATCTAAGGAGATGGATGTGTCAAAGCAGAGGGTAAACATCTGCCTGAGATACTTTGATTTTTGTACCTGCATTGGTTAAGGGATGGAACTCAGTAGTAGAAAGCTGCCTTGCAATTTGATTCTATTCATATTTTGGAGAAATAAGGGTGGATCCTCTGAAATTATCTCAATAGCGCACGTTGTAAAAATGTGCGCTGTTGAGATAATTGCAAAGCCACATAATTTCAGCAAATTTGTATGTTGTTCATGTTATAAGCAATTGTAAAAAAAATGAATGTGATCACTTCATGAGATTAGAGTACTTAACCAGCAGATGTTTATTCTTAATGGATGATATTAATTATGATTCAAGTTTCAGAATAATGATATCTTTATTTAAAAATAAAGTTTTTAGAGGCATGGATTTCTAACAATTTATCCAATCCTTCCTTTAATTATCTTGGAACATGATGATTCCACTGGTTTCCCATTCAGGAACTATTTGCCATTTGGTGCTGAAAAGAACTGCATTTGACGTACAAATAATTGTTTCTGCAGCTTCTGATTAAAACACACTTTCAAATGTACTTTTGCTATAGGCAAGAATGTTAATTATAGAAGAAAATCTCCTGACTACTATAATCTCAACATTTATGGATCATTTACGACATAGAGATATACAGGGGAGATTTCAGTTTGAACGGTATACTGCACTACAGGCATTCAAATTCCGACGAGTCCAAAGCCTGATTCTGGATTTAAAGTAAGTGAGTTTTTAAAAATCAGGAAATATAATTTTATATAAATACAAAATCAGCCTGAAAATTTATTTTTGCTGTACATAGGTATGTGCTGATAAGCAAGCCAACTGAGTGGTCAGATCAACTGAGGCAAAAATTTCTAGATGGCTTTGATGTCTTCTTGGAATTGCTGAGGTGTATGCAAGTAAGTAATATAGAAAAATAGTACCATATTAATTGCATGATTACGAACAAGATAGTGAAAATTGTTTGTTATATAATTGTTATATTTCCAATACCTTTTAAATTAGGTTTCTTTTTTCTTGGTGATAGAATAGAGTTTCAGTAAAGCTATTTTTTCTACAGTCCTCTTTATTAATCAAGATTTTCTTGTGAAGAATTGTTGAACCTTATGAAGTGAGATCCTAGAAGCTATAAGGTGGTAAACCAGAATTGTAATGGATATAATTTTGAGCATCTCGGGTTTGTTTAGCTCCTCCATCACAAATAAAATTAGCATTAGCAAACCACAGACAGCCATTTTTCTATCTTTGCTATAGACAGTCACTAGGCAAAGATTTGCTGGGTCTTAGCATTAATACTTCTTTGTTGTTTTCATCTGTGTCTGAAGGGCATGGATCCAATAACTCGCCAAGTAGGACAGCATATTGAAATGGAACCAGAGTGGGAAGCTGCATTCACGCTGCAGATGAAATTAACACATGTTATCTCAATGATGCAAGATTGGTGTGCTTTAGATGTAAGTTGTTAAAATGTTTCAAATATATTTGAATGAGGGCAATAAAGAACTCTCAAGATTTCTTTATATGATTTGTATCAGTAAGATTGTGTTGCTTAAAATGGAAATTCAAATGCCCATGATTTTTAAGCAGGAAACATTGGAGTAAAATAAATTAACACACAATCTTCAGGTTTCGGCTTGGGTGTATTTCAGAAGGAATAAAAGGAAAAGGGGATGCTCATTAGTATGAGATTAATTATTTCATGCAAAAGTTACTGTGAGATACCTATTTGTAGCTACAGTTTTGTGTTCCCTCTCTAATTTTCTTTGGATAATTTAGAGCAGAGGTGTCAAACTCATGTCTTCACAGCAGTGTCGCATGATGTATTGGGACTTTTTCCCCCTTTGCCAAACTAGGCATGGGCCTGGCACCCCTGATTTAGAGGTTCTTTAGAACAGGGAATAAATTAAAGGGGAAATTCTCCCTATTTTACTGATTGAAAACTTAGGCAGTTAAAAAAAATTGTCATTAGCAAAGAGGCACAAATGAATCAGAGATGCACAGAATGGATTGGATAAAATTCATACTATTGTAGCTGATTCTGTGGATAACAAATGATCAATTATTTAGAAATATATATGTAGCTGAGGTAAATCTTAGTATTTGAACAAACTGATACAATGAGAAGTAGTTTGAAAAATGTTCTAGTTTCACTTTTTTTGCCTATCTCTTAAAATGGTATCCAGAATGTGAATGTGGTTGGATGCATTTTGTTTAAAGAAACAAGAATAGTTTTGATAGCTTCAGACATGGCAGGAAATCACTGTATGTGAGGAAAAGAGGTAAAATTCATTATTACTAGATTTTTTTTTTAGAAAGAGACACGCCATATACTTCAGTCTTATACTTCAGTCTTCTTGCAAGTACTATTGTTTATATAGCTATACATGGAATGGTGATAGCACGTATGAAGAACCACAAGATTTACGGATATAATGTATAAGAAAAGGTAGAGTGCAATTCGGAAAATGAAATGTACTAATGAGGACTCACTTAATTGGGATGCAAATGAAATCTAATGAGCTCTCTCTGTCAAAGCCATCTTCTCTACTCTCTAGAAGTCTGCTCTAGGGTGAAATGATAAAATACCCTAGAAGAAAGTCCTAAAAATACTACAGCTCTCATTGCAAAGCAAGGCCTAGAGGCTAGAACAGAAAATTTTCCCTCACCAGTACTTTTTTCTCTTATTTGGAGTTTTAAAAAAAAACAGAATTACAAGTGTCTTATATGCGCTTCCTATGTTATTATTTCTGCCACTAAAGTTTTATTTATAAGATGGAATTGTATACCTTCTGCTGCCTACTATGATACAGTTCCAACAGTTATTGAAACAGCATTGGCCAATACATTTCAAATAGGTTAGATAAATTTTACCTTGATGCAATTTTTCACTTGTTTAACTTGATCACAAATGCATGATAATTTTGTTAAAATTTTAAGAGCTGTGTTTTCTGTAAACATAATTTACCTTTAATCTTTATAGGAAAAAGTGCTTATTGAAGCATATAAGAAATGTTTGACTGCTTTGATGCAATGCCACTGTGGTTTTACTGATGGAGAACAACCTATTGAACTCAGCATGTGTGGACATTCAGTTGAAACTATTAGATACTGTGTTTCTCAGGAAAAAGTTAGCATTCATCTTCCTGTTTCCCGTTTACTTGCAGGTGAGACCTAAATTGCTTAGTTGATTTGGTGGTTAATTTTTAATATGGTTTGTTTTCATAACTATAGCACAAATTTTGTCTTTTGCTTGCTATCTTTGTGGGTGGGAAATGAAGTGAATTCACTTTATAACAAAGACATGAGCTAGTAAGCTGTATGAAACTGAGTTTCTTTGATATTTCAGGTTCAAATTAAATTATTCTTACTATTATAGCAACTTATCACAAATGTGTAAACACACACACACACTATAATACACTATATTTTAGATGTAGCTAAATCGTAGATACTATAAGGAGTGCTATCCACTTCTGTTGGTTCAAGGGCCACAAAAGATTTTGGGTAAAAGTTAAAAGCCATACTTTAAAAATGGTTCATTTGTGAGATAAATTGGATTGGTTAAGCAATTATATTTTCTCCCTAAAATGCAAAAACTTTTCCCAAATTTTTATTCCATCTACTTTGTGGATGTGGAAAACATTGAAGCCACAAAAGTGTTTGCATGGTTCCCAGGCTACATTTTTTGTAATCTTGATGTGAGGCTTGTCCAGAAATTATGTTGCTTATCATGTCCTAGCAAAACCAAGATTCAGTCTATAATATGTCAGTAGTATGTCAGTCTGTTAGTTTTGTATTCATAGGCAAACTATAAACTCGTTGCTTCTCAAGACATACCACACACTATAAATGCATACTGTAATTGTCTTTGATTGTAAAGGTTGAAGATCTCACAAGCTGAGTCTAAAACAATGTTATAACATTCCAATAATGGGGTGTAAGTTTTCATCCTCATAAAAGTAATTTAAGTTCATGTAATACTTGGTCAGTATTCTGCCCAGTCTGGTTGTAATATATGGAGTAGGAATGTAGCACCTATCTGCCATCCTTTAAACAGATATGACTTTTTCTAGGATCTACACCTGTACCAGTTTTGAAAATAACTTACTCTAGTAATGTAATTGTTCTTCCTAATTGGGGTTGAATTGGGGTAATGCTCCTTTCTTGGTTCTTTAAACTCTATCATTAGCCGTATTTACCATTGATTATAATAGCCTTCTGAGTAGCTTAAGAAAATGGATAACTGTGTCACTACATTACAATGTTTCAGACTTTCACTAAGTAGACCAGGGATGTCAAACTGGATTTTTTCGAGGGCCAGATCAGCATTATATATCCTCCGCGGGCTGCCCAAGGGGCGGGGGGAGAGGGATGGATCCCTCCTGCAGCACTTTGTGGGCCAAAATGGGGCTCATGGGGACCATGCACGGTTTGGCCAGCAAAGTGCTGCAGGAGGCTGTCCAGGCTGAAAACAGGGCATGGGGAGCCTCGTGTGGCCTCCCGCACCATATTTGGCTGGCAGAATGCTGTAGGAGATATCCATGCCGAAATTGCATTGTGTGGGTGTTAGGGATATACCCTAGCAGAATGTGCACAGCAGTCAGGCATTCAGGCGAATATGAGAGAAAGCGTTTTTAGTTTACACACTCAGTAAAAACGGATACACTGTCTTAGTTGAATAGTTTATTCCATTAAGAGTTTAGCAGGGTCAAACAGTCCAAATATCATTCACTAGTGTTCAGTCAGTTCAGTCCGGAGATTGTTCAATTGCAAAAATCCAGTGTCGAAAAAAAAGGTCAGTTAACTTACAATGTCAATCCATAAATCAGTCCAGTAAATATCTTCTCACAGTAGATTAGATATGCAGCATTCAAAACTCTTTCCTCCTTCGGACGTCAGCAACAGGGAACACGCAGAACAATCAACCATCAATCCAGTAGCAATCCAGGTTCTCTAGCTCCCTCTTATGGCAGTTTTTCAACCGCACCCAAATTATATCATTTAGAGTTTAAAGTGAAAAACACATTTAAACTTTGCTATCATGGTTTATATATTATTTACCCAAACAACGTTAGGTAACTATGGTTATTCCACTTACTGCCCCTCTGCACCCCGTTTTGGCTGCCAGAGGTACCACGGACCGGTCCTTTGCTATTTCCAGGCTGGCCCCACGGGCCAAATTTAGGCACTCTAAAAGAGGTCATCTGCTCATCACCACTCTGGTGATGCTGTAGGAACCTTGATACAGTGTCTGGAGGCTATGAGAAACTGGATGGTAAAGAAAAAACTGAAATTGAATTCCTCCAAGTCAATGTTGATGAATATCCAGAAATGAACTGGCTTTCTGTCACTTCTGGCTATGACTTTGGACAGAGTAATGCTCCTTTGAAGAAGCAAGCCTGTGATTTGGTGATTGTCCTAGTCTCATGGTTACTGCTTAATCAGCAGGTGGAAACTATGTCTAGAAGAACTTTTGCTGATCCTTGGCTGGTGCACCAGTTGCAACCTTTCTTGGAATTGGAAGTCTTATGGCACTAACTCACATTGTAATCATCTCTGTGTCTTCTAAAAATGGCTGCTATTGAAAACCACCTTTGAAACTACATTTGCTTATAAAATATAGCAATTTCCTTACTGATAAGTGAGAGTCATTATTACAGTTATGTGACATTGATTCTTTGGATGCTACATTGTCCACCAGCAGACTTCCAAATGCTGTCCAAAGTGATGTTTTTTTAAATTTATAAAGCTTTCATGGCTCAATACTAGATATTTCTAGGACAGTCTTTTTCAAGTAGAATGCATTTTTGTTTTAATATAGGTCTGCATGCACTTTTGAGCAGAACAGAAGTAGCATACAAGTTTCCAGAGCAACTACCAATGGTGAGTAATATTATGTTAATAAACCTCTAAGAGTGGGGTATTTTAGTAAAAAACAACAACCCTGAACTGTTAGTTGGGGAAATCCAGAGGTGACAGTGCCTATAGTTCAGTGAACCACTAGAGGTAATAGGTATAACTTCCTATATTTTAAGTCATGGAAATGAATTTTTGAATGCTTTTTAAAAACATAAAACAAATACATTGAGTTTTGTGTTTATCTTCAATTACAGAGTGAACTTAGTCCTCCTATGTTAATAGAACATCCCCTGCGATGTCTAGTTCTGTGCGCCCAAGTTCATGCTGGAATGTGGCGGAGAAATGGATTTTCACTTGTTAATCAGGTAAGTCCTAAACGGGAAAAAATTATTTAATCTTTTTCTTTTACCCGAGAACCATAGAATAGTTTTATTTCCTTATTGCTAAAGAGTAAAGTGCTCTGCATAAATGATTAATTTTAAATCTATCATCTGATTATTTTACATGTTTTCCTAAATGTGTTTATCAAGGGTAGTTTTCTTGAACTGAAAAAGCTTGTTTATTTATTTGTATGTATATATGTCGCATTCAATATGTGTGACACTGAATTTTGATAATAAATATATGAAGTTTTAATCACTTCCGGAAGCTGTGGTACATTTTTTTTATCTCAACTTTATTATTTTTTATAAATAACTGAAGATGGCAAACATCCCTAATACTCCTTTCCCCTACTATTTTCCCCACTATAACAACTCGGTGAGGTGAGGTGAGAAAGCATGACTGACCCAAAGCCACCAGCTGGCTTTCATGCCTAAGGCAGAGCTAAAGTTCACAAATTCCTGGTTTCTAGCCTATGGCCTTTACCATAGACAAAAAGGATTTAATCTATAGGATCACATGAGGAATCTACTGTGCACTTTGCAGGTGGAGTCTCTTGCATTTGTTCTACATTGGACTCTGGCTTTAGGCCAGTGCCAATGGAGGTTACAGGGCTAAATTTTGGAAGGTTATCTGAGGGGAGTTTGATCCCGTTGCACCTGAGGATGTGAACAGGGCTTTTGCAACTGCTAGTTTGACCATCTCAGCATTCCATGTGTCTCCTGGCTGGCTAAGGTTGCCTGGTGGAGACACAATTGGTTTTGGGAGGTGGTTACTAATTCCTTAAGTGAGGTGTGGTCCCATCGGCTCTCAAGGAGGTGGTGGTGCAACCCAACCAGTAATGACCCCTTCAGGAAAGGGTGCACCACCACAAGGGGAGAGGGTCCCCTTCAAGAGAGGGTGTAAAAACCCTCTGACAAGTTTTGAGTCTGTCAGTTAACCTCTCATTTTTGGCTATGGTTATTGTTGAGGTAATTCCCCATTAGGAGAATGAGCGCACACAGGGAGACGTAGTGAGAATGGTGAAGAATAACACACAACCAGCACACAGATACACTGTATAGTAAAATGTAGGTTTTTACTTCCAGTAAACGGTAAGCAAAGTTCAACAAACAATCCAAGTCATACACAGTTATAGCAGTCAGTTTTCAGTCCAGGGATCATCCAAATATCAAAGTCCAGTATCAAAAGCAGTTCAGTAATAGACTCACATCAATCCAAGACTAATGATGATCAGCAACAGTCAATAGGGAAATGCAGGAATGGCAACACTCTCCAGAACAGGACTAAACAACTCAGATTTCTGGCTCCATCTTATGGCCATTTGAGGAACCACACCCAATTACAATTTTAGCATTCCCTTAAAGAGACAGTATTAAAACGTCTATCCTGGTTTATATATTTTCCAACCCAACTGTTAGGTGACTTACATTCCTAACAGTTATGTAAAAGGTGGTCGCCTGGCAGCTGCCTAGGACCGTGGATGAAGTGGGTTATATGGATCCTTTTCAGTTAGAGTTCAGGCTGGGTTACTGGACTGAGATGGCATTGATCACGCTCTTGGATGACCTCTGGCAGGAACAGGATTGTTATAGTGCAACCATTCTCTTTTTAACCTCTCAACAGTCTTTGATACCATTGATTATGGTATTGATTATGGGGGAATATCCAGCCTGCAGCCCCTACAGTGTTGAGTGTGTGTGTGTGTGTGTGTGTGTGTGTGTTTGTGAAGCCCTACTTTGTATGACCCAAGGCACAGTTCTCTCTTCTTTCCTATTTAACATCTACATAAGGCTGCTGGGTGAAGTGATCTGATGATTTAGGGTGAGATATCAATATTCTGATAATACGCAGCTTTATACCCCCACCCTTCACTGCCTGAATAATGCAGTGAATATCCCAGACTCCCAGTTCCTGGAGACTATCAGCACCTGGATGGGGTGCAATGGGATTTGGCTACACCAAAGCACAAATGAATAGCTTTGAATATTTGGGCCTCCCAGTGGCAAGGTTTTTCTATTTCTAGTCATGATGGGATGCACTGCCCCCAGACAGACTTGTATGCAGTCTGGGAGCCATCTTACACTCATTGCTTCTGCTAGAAGAGCAGTGATAGCCATGACCAGGAGGGCCTTTGCACACTTTAGAATAGTACACCAGTTGTGCCCATTCCTGGATTGGGAGTGTTTGCTCACAGGCATACCTTTTTGGCCTCTTGTCTGACTTACTGCAACACTCTATACTTGGGGCTGTCTTTGAAGAGCATTCGGAAATTTCAGCTGGTGTACTTTCTCTTGCATGGATGCATTTTCAACCTGTTTCCTTGTGTCCTCAGCCTCTAGACACAGGTTCAAGACTTTTACAACATCATTAGTATGGCCTGGAGTGGCAGTGTGCAATTGAGCATCATGAGTGTATTGATGGTACTACAACCCAAACCAATGGACTATCTCTCCAATGATGTTATGTAGATTGAAGTAATGGGATAAAGGACCAAGCCATGAGGCACCCCACAAAAATGAAACCACCAAGTCAATCTCACCTACCCAGTCACCACTGAGCAGAACTGCCTACAAGGAAGAAACAGAACTGCTGTAGAACAGTTGTTACTTCCAATCTTCAAGGTGGTCCATAAACATTTCATGATTGATTGTACTGAAAGTTGCTGACAGATCTAAGAGGATGTGGGGGGGGGAGTCTAGGTCCTGATAAAAGTCATCCACTAGTACCATTTCTGTTGTATGCCAAGCCTTGAATTATGACTGAAAGAGAGGTAATTGTAACATATTATAAATATAATAAGTAGATAATCCACTTCCTCCACTGCATTCTGTATCTGAATTACCACGATCCTCTTAGTAACTTTAGTGAAGGTTGGAGACAAAAAATATTTTAAAAAATGGCTGGATTCTTCAGGACTACAGGCATCATCTTCTCACACAGAGAGACATTGACAATCTCCTAAGCATTCCTCCACTTGCCTCCAAAAGTGCAGAATGCAACTGATAAGAATCTTGAGAAAAACCCCTTTTTACTTTACCAGAGTCTGCAAGTCAAGAAGATTCCCAGGTTGTATGGTAAATCACTTTAATTGTTCTTATTCTTGTGAAATCAAGATTTTGATGAATTTGAGAAATTTTGTCAACAAAATGGAATATAAAGTGGTTTTAGATCAGAATCCAAATTGAAATATATATCAAACTCTGAAAACTTTCTCTTTCAGATATACTACTATCATAATGTAAAGTGCAGAAGAGAAATGTTTGATAAAGACATAGTAATGCTCCAGGTAATATTTTTGTTTAAATAATCCTTAGATGTACCTTGAGATGTCACTAAGACACCTGGCTTCTTTTAAAAAGTTTTTTTTTAATATTATGTAGTCAGGTTTTTTTTAATGTACCTGCCCTTTTGCAACTATAGAAAAGTTATATGTTAATATATTCTGATAAAACCAGTATTTTTTAAAAATACAAAACTTTGGAAAACAAATATTCAATATACTGTTTGTGCTTGAAAGGGATATTACTGTTAAAAGGTTTAGAAAGGGCTATAATATGAAGACTCATGCTGCTACATGTGCAACTATTATATGAAGAATTTGTATTTATAAAAGAAGACGAATTTTATATGTGAGTATGGCCATTAGTGCAATGTTTCCAAATAAGTTTATATCATTCTGTTCTCTTTATCTAAACTTTCTTTCTTTCTTTTTTTTTTGTAGACAGGTGTGTCAATGATGGATCCAAACCACTTTTTGATGATGATGCTGTGTCGCTTTGAACTTTATCAGATATTTAGTACTCCTGATTATGGCAAAAGGTTCAGTTCTGAAAATACTAATAAGGTACAACATGAGCAGTTGACGATATGGTTTCAAAGCTTTAAGAAATGCATTACAAATAAATTACAAATGGTTATATCTTAATGTGAAAATATCTGTAAGGGCTTTCTAATACATTTTAGTCCTTGTTTCTTTCAGGATATGGTTCAGCAAAATAATACTCTCATTGAAGAAATGTTACACCTAATTATAATTATTGTTGGTGAGTTTATGCTTGTTCAATTAATACCTACTGATGGATTAATTCTAATTATAGTTAGAAGCCCACCTATTTATAGATGTTGTTTAGATTAGTTCATTAATTTACTGTACCTACAACTCCAAATGTTAAAGAGTACAATTATTTCCACTTCTTGATAAAATAAAATTATTTTGGGATGTTTATGATCATTACATAATACATCTTGTCATATGACAATATGAATATCTCTTCAAATGTTGTATTGGAAAAAATAGTCACTTCTGTGGCTTTGGTTCAGCATATGCATAAAATGAAATTGATCAGTGCTTACTGAAATTATTGATTTGTTCTACAGGGGAGAGATTTACTCCAGGAATTGGGCAGATTAATGCTACAGATGAAATAAAAAGAGAGATTATTCACCAGCTGAGCATCAGACCCATGGCTCATAGTGAATTAGTAAAAGCGTTGCCAGAAGATGTGAGACTTATTACAAAATATTTTCACTTGTACTTTTTAAATTGGTGGATAATCATTGGGGGATTTGTAATATGTTGGAATTGGTGTTGAAGATTCCTTCAGATAGCAGGGAATTAAAAGTTTTTATAGAAGATGATTTCCCGGCAGGCTTTAATGGAGGGTATTAAATACTTTCCCCACAATTTTATACTCCCTAGAAATTAGTAGATATGTTGAATTTTCCAACCCATCCAGAGTACTTTATTTTGTTGCAATTTAATCACAGTGACTGCTATTACTACAATTATAAACAGGAAGGTGACATATGGGAAATAAAGTTTCAAAAATATAAAAAGAAATCATTATTTCAAATTATTTTGCATTAAACTTGTGAGATTGTAGAACTGTGTATAAAAAATATGACTCAGTCAAATAACTAATGTTAAGATAGCACGGTTTTAAAGACCCTTAAATTTTTAATACTTCAGATTGCCAATAAAGGAGAATATTTGTAGCTTAGGCTTGAAATAAGCTTGGTTGTTTTCTTGAAGATATTTCATTACCCAAACTAGGTAACATCATCCGTGCTAGTAAGGAATGGGGTTCACTCTCAGTTTATATTCTACTGATTTGCCCCAATAGTGTTGGTGGAAATGGTTCTTGAAGGTTCTTCTCCAAGTAGTCTTGGAGCATAGATTAACTCCCAAGATTAACATCCAATCAAGAAGTAAACAATATTCCAGTCAAGGAACTGCCAAACAAGCTAACAATAAACAGCCCAAACAAAGAACCTCCAAGACTATTCCCACCAATACTGACAATATTGGCAAACCATTGGAATATAACCTGAAGGAAGCTCCACTCCTTGCTAGCACTGATAATATTAGCTAGCTTGGATAATGAAACATCTACAAGAAAACAGCCAAGCTCAGAGAGCACAAAGGAACCCCTTATTTCCAGATTTATCTAGCTGATTATTACCTTAGGGAATATACTTAAAAAGTATATACACATATAATAACATATTTTTCCTTTGATTTCACAGGAAAACAAAGAGACTGGAATGGAAACTGTCATTGAAGCAGTTGCCTGTTTCAAGTAATGGCTTCCCAGCAACAAACCTCTTTAAATGTGTAAAATAGTATATATGGTGACCCAGTAAATACTGTTTAGGACTGATTTATACTTCATTCTTAAATCCTACTTTATGATTATTTTAATTGAAAGTAGTCTAGATATTTTACAAATTTAAGAATTGACAGCTGTTAGAGGTAATGGAAAAAATAAGATTCTGCATGTTTGAGAGAATTTTTTTGTTAAAATTACTAACAAAGCAAACTTTATTTATTGTGATGAAAAATACTACATGGGAAAACAACCTTTGAGGGAAATAATTATATTAGCAGGAAAAATATGTGTTGTCCCTCATCTTCCAAATATACCAAACATGTATACGAAGAACAATTTATAAATGTAGATTTAGCCATTTCCTTGTTTTCAAAGGATGGCCTTGCGTCAACAGGAATGAATAAGTTCCTATTGCTCAAAAGCAAAATCTTTAGTGGAGAAGCAAGGCAGAAGCTGACAACCTTGATGGTGTAGCTCAGGAGAAAGTGGGGTTTTCTTTCCCATCATATTCTGTGGATTTAGGCAGCAACAAGAACACATTTATTTACAATTAACAGCTTGACTATAAGTGTGGCATCAATTGCTTGTGTACCATATCTCATACTCACACTTCTGCCATTTAAGAAACTACACATTTATCTTATGTGATGGTAAGTTGAAGGGCTGTCAGTGGACCCTGTTGATGTATATGAAGGGAAGTCTTGTTTACCTGGTGTCATTCAGCCATCCTTCAAGTCAGAGGCCCCAAGTCACATTCTTGCCAAAGCAGAGTCTCTGCTTGTAGGCAAACAAGCTTTGTGCGGTCATTAATAGTGATACTTGGTTAAAAGTATAAGACGTCATTCATATTGAGGTGTTAGTGTTCTTATTGTTTCATGGAATAGTTTAGAATATTGTTTAATTATTACAGTGCTGATTAATTATTACAATGCTGATTATACATTTCCAATTATCTTTTAGGAAACCAGGATTAACAGGAAGAGGCTTATATGAGTTAAAGCCAGAATGTGCTAAAGATTTTAATTTATATTTCTACCATTTTTCAAGGGCAGAACAGTCTAAGGTAATTACGCAAGATGAAAACTTTCATTTTATAATTATATATAATTACAAAGCTTTGTAATCACAGAAAACAGTTAAAATAATGACCTATATTTGGACTCGCTTTAGTTAATACATTGCAGTGTTATAAGTACATCCTGAAATAAATGCCTGCATTATAGATTCAGATTGAGTTTATAAACAGTACAGTGTATCTTTGAAAGAAATAAAGTAGATTGATTGTTTTGGTAGTTTAATTTTGAATAAAGATTAACAACAAATGTTGCACGGATAGTGTCATGAAGGAATTAGAAGTAGAAATTCTTTGCATGAAGAAAATAGTAGATTCAGTTACAGTAGGAGAAAACAGTTCATTGAGAAACATAGAGTTTACAAATCTTGGAAGGAAGGAAGATATGGGCAAGAAATTTGAGGAAATTGGTGAGATTCATACAGGATATGGGTAATAATTAATGTATTATTAATAAGGAGGAAACAAATAAGCAAAATTATTGATGTTATGGTAGAGGAAATACCGTATTTGCCGGCGTATAAGACGACTGGGCGTATAAGACGACCCCCAACATTTCCACTCAAAATATAGAGTTTGTTATATACTCGCCGTATAAGACTACCCCTCTTCCACACACCTTCCACTTTTGCACTTTTTTTTTTTTTTGACGCACTTTTCTGCTTTGGACAATTTTGAAATGAGCTAATCCAATTTTGAACCAAGAATATGCAAATAGCTATGGAGTTTAGAAATGAGTTTTAAAAATATTTTTCATTTCTTACCATTAAGCGTAAAATATGTTGTAAATAAAATGAGAACACAGGAAACGTTCTCTTCTCAATACAGCTGATCTCTCTCTCTCTCTCTCTCTCTCTCTCACACACACACACACACACACACCAAAACCCGGACACTGAAAAGGCTGCCAAGGAACAGTATATTCAATGCCTTCTCTTTAATCAAGAAACAAGGAATTCCTTAGAATCTTTTTTTTTCCCCCAAGTGGCCCTCTTTAAAAAAAAAAATGGAGGTAACACTTTCATTCAAAAAGTCTTCCAGTATCTGGAGTCGCTCAGACATATTGAAGTGAGGCAGGAGAGTAAGTGAAATTTGAAATGATCCAGCTACCGTTTTCTTCCCTCCGCCCGAAGGCCATTATCTCCACATCAAACGAACGAGGGGAGGCAAAGAAGCCAAACACGCTAAAAAGGATCTCTTTATTTTCCTACACAAGGTCACACCTACTTTTCCGCATTCAAAGGACAACCTCTCCTCACCACCACCACACACACACACACACCCCAATACCCGCAAACAATGTTCTGGGCATTAATCACCATTGCTACATTAACCTGGTAAATTTATACCCTGCCTCCCCAGTGTTGCTTTGACGGCAGGATTTCACACAGCGGGCGCTCGCTCGCTCTCTTCTCCGCTCTCCCACCGTTCGCACATGTTGGAAGCACCGTAAAACCTGATAACCCACCCGGGGCTCCCCCATCCTTAACCTACAGCCGCCCGCATGCAAAACCTGCGTGCAAAAAGAAAAAAAGAAAAAGAAAAGTACGCCGCACGTGAGGATCTTGAATCTCTCCTCCCCACACCGCTAAGGAAGGAAGAGGGGGAAAGGTTGCGCAGCGCGTGGCGCAGTGACACCCGCCACACACACACACACACACACACACACCCCCAGCCTCCTCCCGGCTGCAACTCAAGCTCGAAGTGGGAGTCGAGTCCTCCCGGCGTATAAGACGACCCCCCACTTGGAGGCATGTTTTTCAGGGCAAAAAGTCGCCTTATACGCCGGCAAATACGGTATATGCCAAGTGCTTATAGAGCTGAAAAAAATTTGACTGCATCTTTTCTGGTTTTGAAAACAGAAGGATGTTAAAAGTTTGGAATTTCTTTTAAATTTGATTTTTTGCTGCTATGGTAACTTTTGGAATTATTTTTCAGAACAGTAATTAAAACCATTTTAAATGAAAAAAGTACTAAATAAAAAATGTAACCCATAGAATATTTAGGATTCTTAGAAATTCATCGGCTTATGGCCACATCATTCAGTTTGGAATCTGGCAGTTGTCTTCAGCTATATCACATTTCTGTTATAAATCACCATCATTATCTTGAAAGTGTTATTGGGGAGCTAGAAGGTACAGCTGCTTACTAGATTATACAGGAGTTACAATTTTCTCAATATTTGATCTTACAATAGCATGTCAAATCTCAAACTCTTCCAAACAGTGGGTAAGAGAATGATAAAAATTAATTCTGACTTTACAAACAGTTAATATGACTATTCTACAATAATATATTTTGCTATTTCCCCTGTTTTGGTACATTAAATATTATATGATAATTCTTGAAGGTGTCTTGGGGCTGCCTTTGGCAATTTCATCTTGAGCCTTCAGGTGTTTGTTTATGGTATAAAAGCTAATTTATGCTGATAGAAATACGAACAATAGAGATGAATGTTTTTGAGCTCAGATAATATAAGAAATTGGAACATGAAATAAATGTCAACAAATAAATTAGTTATCCAGAAATTATGCTGTTGTGTTTAATGTTTGGATTGCTTTTCATTTTTTTAAGGCAGAGGAAGCCCAAAGAAAACTAAGACGACAAAACCGGGAAGACACAGGTACCTATGTTTCTAGTTTGTATTGGTCTCTCCGTATTTGTTGCTCTTTCTCTCTGTTTTTTAATATACTGGGGGTCTTCGAAAATCATATTTACTTTAAACTAGATGAGCAGATATTGTGAATTAAAACAGCTATTTTTCTTTGTTTTTCCAATAAAAAAATAATGCTGCCATTAAAGCAAAAATCTGAGTATGCCATAAATGATCACATTATTTACTTCACTACATTTTTATATAGATGACATATTAGGCTGTTTCAAAATTTAGTATCAGGTATGAATTATACCTCAAACTATACACATTGCTCTTCAGATTATTCTTGCCCAATTTGGGATTCATGAAATGAATGTAGTAATTATCTACATAATGTATCTAGTGTATTCTAGTTGCTTTACTGAGCTGCTTGCATCTCTCTAGAGATATATACAGAGGGTACGGGTCGGATTATATTAAAAATAAAATAAACCAATTTATTTTGTTAATTTGAAAAGTTCCACAACTGTTTTTAAATGTTCCTAACATATTGAATTACCTAACTATACAACTTTCCCAATGTATTAACAACAATGTATTAATTTCTGTTTCAGCACTCCCACCTCCTGTATTACCGCCATTTTGTCCTCTGTTTGAAAGCCTGATTAATATTCTACAATGTGATGTCATGTTATGCCTTATGAGAACAATCCTTCAGTGGGCAGTAGAGCATAATGGATATGCTTGGTCAGAGTCCATGCTACAAAGGGTGTGTAAAGTTTACATTAATTCAAGAATACAAATTATGTAGAATATACAGTACTTCTGAAAAGGAAATTTTTGCTATTTTTTTGCCTAGATTCTTCACTTGATTGGAATGGCACTACAAGAAGAAAAACAACATATTGAGAATGCTAGTGAAGATAATCTTGTGACTTTTACATTCAGTCAGAAAATTTCAAGTAGGTTGCTAATTCTGCACAAATTGCAATCTGTTCATATTTCTTTTAACTAATATATAGTAAGATGTATTATTCAGAATGTATTGGTTATATTTAAAAATCACTTTTATTAAACTATTAGAAATAATAAGTGTCTGTGGAGATGCTCAGTCATCCAGATCATAGTTGTACCAAGATGCTTTTTTTCAAAAGACAACTGGATTGTTTTTTCTTTAGAAGACAAGATGATGTTTCACTTCTCATTCAAGAAACTTCATTGCTTCTGGCAGGATGGTGGGAGGGGTTGGAAGGATCATATTTCTTTGCAGTCATCTGGTTGTTAGTATTCCCCCTGAGACCTCTTTTTTTTTTTTTTAAACAAATTTTATTCAGTTTTTCAGTTTGAAAACAAAAATCTCTTTTTAGTGGACAACATATTTCCGGGTCATCACCTTTACATACAAATATGACAGCAATTATACATTCATATATGCATACTTAATTCTATTATTACCTTTTCCATTCCAAATTTTCAGTAAGGAGAGAAACAAACACATTAATTCTAGCTTCTTTCATTAATCTCAATCAAAACATCTTTTTGTTTCATTTCAATTATTTCAAATATAATCCTTTAATATTTATCTTAAAAATAAAAATAAACAATATGTATTTGCCTAATAATAGTAATAATAAAGTTACCAATGTCTCTCCTTGCTTTTAATAGTCTATATTAACTTATTAATTTAGCTGATTCTTTAGTCTGTCATATTCCCTTTCCATTACACTTTTTTTTTATGGATTCTAAATTAATAACAATCACACTCACACACACACAAAAAACAAGTATAGGTTTCCCCCCTTTTACTATTTTGAATGTGGCACCTTAATAATTAGAATGTACCTTTATTCCGTCATCTTAATTCCCAATAGACCATTAATCATTACATCTTTTCAATTGAATTCCGCAGCATATTTTCCCCCCTTAATTTTTAATAAGAATTATTAGTATCTATATTACCCTATTTTCTAAATATTTTTAATTGCAGAAATATTCTTATTACCCCTTGTCACCCTGCAGAATCCTCTTTTTAATTCATCAACCATTATCTCTGAAAAAACAATTTCTTTTCAACATTTTACTATTTCTGTATTTCTTTCTTTCATATGCCTGTTTCTTACTACTACTACTCCCACTCTTTTCCCTATATCTTTTCTCATTCCAGTTTATATCCCTCTCTTTCTTAATATCTTCCTTTCCCCTTTTAACAAATTTTATTCAGTTTTTCAGTTTAAGAACAAAAATCTCCTTTTAGTGGACAACGTATTTCTGGGTCATCACCTTTACATACAAATATGACTGCAATTATACATTCATATATGGATACTTAATTCTATTATTACCTTTTCCATTCCAAATTTTCAATAAGGAGAGAAACAAACACATTAATTCTAGCCTCTTTTGTTAATCTCAATCGAAACATCTTTTTGTTTCATTTCAATTATTTCAAATACAATCCTTTAATATTTATTTTAAAAGTAAAGAGTGAACAATATGTATTTGCCTAATAATAGTAATAGTAAAGTTACCAATGTCTCTCCTTGCTTTTAATAGTCTATATTAACTTATTAATTTAGCTGATTCTTTAGTCTGTCATATTCCCTTTCCATTACACATTTTTTTATGGATTCTAAATTAATAACTCACACACACACACACACACACACACACACACACACAAAACAAGTATAGGTTTCCCCCCTTTTACTATTTTGAGTGTGACACCTTAATGATTAGAATATACCTTTATTCCCTCATCTTAATTCCCAGTGAACCATTAATCATTACATCTTTTCAATTGGATTCCGCAGCATATTTTCCCCCCTTTATTTTTAATAAGATACCCAAACAAAGCTGAATACGATAGATAGATAGATAGATAGATAGATAGATAGATAGATAGATAGACAGACATATTATATTGAAACATACTATGTATATGTCTGTTTATCCGTCTATCTATCTATCTATCATCTATCTATCTATCTATCTATCTATCTAATCTATAGTTCATTATAAGAAATAATAGATTTATCTCCATATAAGATTTATTGTGGTGTTTGGTCCCCCTAATTTATAAGAAATTAAATGCATGTTAATTTTGTAATCAAGGAAGAAATGTGAATAAAGAAAATCAGCTTTTGCTTGTGAGAGATGTCTTACCTATGCCATTTTTAGAACAAGAAACAGTAACAAAAAATGAAAAGAAGCACCAATTGGATTTTTGTTCCTCTATGTTAATTTTATACAGCCAAAATAGATGCAAATAGATTTCCTTTCTTTTTGTTTGAAACAGGGCCCGGTGAGACACCCCGCAATTCCCCAAGTATATTAGCCATGCTAGAAACTTTGCAAAATGCACCCCACCTAGAAGTGCATAAAGACATGATCAGATGGATACTAAAGGTAAGTTGTACTTTACCCTACTGTAAACTTTATAGTTTTGTGCCCAAAATAAAAATTTTAAGTAGCAAATACTAACATTGTTTCTTGTTTCAGACTTTTAATACTGTTAAGAAACTTCAAGAGAAATCTTCTACAAGTCCTGTTTTGGAGACTGAGGGAAATTTTATGGAAGAGGTAATATTAATGCAAGGGAAAAGCAACACAATCTGGGTAGTACGTGTGTCCAAAGACAGATTCTAAATATAATAGGATAATCTAGCCAGCAAGTTATTTTACAAATTATTTTGTATTACTGTGCAGCATGTCTAATATTTGTGTCGAGTTTTTGAATTAAAAGCATTTTTAATCACCAGTAGAGTAGTGGTAATCACAATGGGCAACTAATGGTGCAGAGTAAAAGCTTTATTATTGACTGATAATGATTATCTCTCTCTTTATGAAAGAGAAATTAATTTAATTCTGTGGCTTTATTTTAAAGTTTAATTGGGCAAAACACGAAGGAAAAGATTTAATAGAATGGTGGCTCCACCATTCCTTGCCTTCTAATTGGAAAGAAAAACAAATCCTGTCAATTCCAAGTGTTTACTAAGTTTTATAATGACCTGGACCAGAGTGAACAAGCTGAAATTTAATTTCAGATAGGGTAGAGTACAATTATCTGATAGAATTGAGGATAGGTATACAATTGTTGTAAACAGGTTGGCTTCCTCTGAAAAAATAAATCCATTGTCAGGGAGTGTGTTTTCAAATTCCATGTGGTAGTGGCTGCAAAGAGCACATTTGCACAATTGGATTTAGCAAATATTCTTGAGCTGAATATATCTGGCAACAGTAATCCATAACTTGCTAGCATTATCATTAGCTTATTTCAGTGTGCTCTACATGGAGCAATCCTCAAAGGTTCTCAGGAATTTACAAAATGTGACCACTAGAACATTAACTTCTGCAGGTTTTTATGATCACATTGTACTAATGCTGAAAGAGAACAATTGGATGCCATTTGTTCCTTGCTTAGTAGAAATAGTACATTTAAAAACCTTGTTTAACTAAGGGTTTGACTCTTGTCATGAGCTAATTTGAATATTGAGATCTGCAAAAGAAGTCTTACTTAAAGGAGCCATTGGTTGGGCATCTGATAAAGGGCCTTCATTCCCATCTTGTGGAACATACAACCTTCGAAATTGGGATTGGTCTCACTTTTTCTGCTTTTAGAAAAGGCGTCAATAGATCTTCCCATCTTTTGGATTGTTTAATATTACCTTTGTACATTATTTGAAATGTTAAAAAACATAATGTATCCATAAAATTGTTTTATGGAGAAATATACTGTAATTTTAGTTAATAAAAATAATTTCAGAAAGATTCCCTGTAATGAATGACAGCATGGCACATATTAGTGTGTAAGGATGCTTGACTCATTTTGACTAATACTAATCTAACATGTGCATTAAATACATAAATTACATATCTGCAAAGACTTACATGATTAATTCTATACCATTGCTGACATATTAACTTAACAGAGCTCACGAGATAAAGAAAAGGCTGAGAGGAAACGAAAAGCAGAGATTGCGAGATTGCGAAGGGAGAAGATCATGGCACAGATGTCTGAGATGCAGCGGCATTTCATTGATGAGAACAAAGAACTCTTCCAGCAAACTATAGATGAACTTGAAACTTCTACTTCCAAAGTGCATGATCATAGGTAAGATCAAAGTGTCAATAAGCTTTGGCACTTAATCATGGAACAACTTGCCTCCAGAAATTATGAATGCTCCAACACTGGAAGTTTTAAAGATGAGATTGAAGAACCATTTGTCTGAAGTGGTATAGAGTTTCCTGCCTAAACAGGGGGGTTGAAGACTTCCAAGGTCCTTTCCAACTCGGTTATTCTACTGTGTTCTAACCTAAATGTTGCTTAATTTTTAAACATGAAAATTTCATTTTATTGTTTTGCAGTAGCATTTCTATCAGTGTTCATATTTGTAATTTCCTGACCATTCAACTTATGTCTCCTTGTGACTTGACAGAATTGTTCCAATTCAATTGTATATGTTACTCACAGAAAAGGAAATGCAGTTTTGAACAATATTCTCTCATTAGGAGACCCACTCTGTTTTGAGTGTTAGAATAAATTGAAAGGTTTGATATAAACTAAGTAATAAATTTACCCCCTCCTCCAACCAAGCATGCAATACAGCAGAGAAATGCAGCAGAGAGAAAAGAGAATTAGCACTTGGTTTCTTCCTACTCACCCCATGTTTTTTCTTGCTGTTAAAAGGAGCATCCCACAAGCAAAACTCTACCTGTATGGTGCTCCTTTTGCCAGAAGAAAGTTTTAGCTTTAATAATTGTTCTTTCATTGTGACAGTGATATGTATTTTTAACATTTTGCCCTCACCTTCCACATTCAGAGTTGATGATTACTTAGCATGTTGTAAAAATGACAATGTGAGTACAAGGAACTGACCAAAATTATTTGAGAATTGTGCAGCAATTACAAGTAGTCCACAATTGGGACCAGAGTTTTGGTTGATAAGTGAAGTAGTTGTTAAGTGAGATGGCCATGTGACCTCTTTGCTCAATTACCACAATCTCAGCATTCCCCATTGTAGTCATTAAGCAATCTTGTGTAAACTGAATTCCTCTCCATTCCTGAAGGGTAACATTTGGGGATATGTGCTTAGATGCTGTAAAAGAGGGATGTCAAACTTGCAGTATCACATTGTCGTCATGTGACATATCACAATTTTTCCCCAGCAGGGGTGGGTGTGGCCAGTGTGTGATGCATCTGGGCCATGGGCCCCAAGTTTGACACCCCCACTGTAAAGCATTCTAACAGAATAACAGAGTTGGGAGGGACCTTAGACATCTTCTAGTCTTCCAGTCTAGCCCACTGCTCAATCAGGTTACCCTATACCAGTGTTGGCAAACCTTTTCAGCACTGAGTGCCGAAACGAGAGCGTGCACGTGTACATGGGGAACACCAGAAACTGGAAAAGCAGCTCCCCAGCGTGCATGCGCGCACCGGGAAGCTGAGCTTCTGGTTTCAAGTGTGTGCATGCATGGCAGCCACCTGCCCTTCCGATTTCTGGCGCTCCCGCACTCACAAAGACCAGCTGGCCAATGCACTGGAACATCAAAGAGCAATTGGCGATGGATGGCATGCCCGGAGAGATGGCTCTGCATGCCACTTCCAGCATGCGTGCTATAGTTCGCCATCATGGCCCTATACCATTTCAGACAAATGATTGTCCAACCGCTTCCTTTCTGAGGCCATTATAATTTTGAATGGTCGTTAAGCAGGGATTGCTTATACTAGTTGCAATTAGTAAAGGTAGGCAGAGAGAACTTTTTCTTTGGCATTTAATTGACAGCAGTTTGAGCTGAATTCTAAAATGGCTATTTCTATTTATTTCTGTCTTTTCCTTTAAAAAAAGTTAATATACTCTTTCTAGTTGATTTAAAAAGCAGTTGATATTATAGTAATCTATACTTAATCAAGACATAAGCAGTTGAAGATCTTCAGAGACTGAAGTATCACCTTGTATGTACCTGTTGCTGGTTGCTACTGTAGGTATTAATGAGGATCATTTATGAAAGATTCATTTTATTTAATCATTATATCAGAGTATTGTTATGGATTGTCGGTTATTGATTATTTCAATACGTTACTTATCATGGATGATTTATATTTTATCTCAGGTTTTATATGTTCATATAATTATTATTATGTATAATACATGTAGTTCCATAGAAGTTTTAATTGCTTTTTTGAAATTTGCCATGAGTGTGAGGATATGGCAACTTACAAATAAATAAGCAACATTATGTTTCACAGTAGGCTGGAATAAATTATGTATCTCTCACTGTAGGGAAGAATAAAGAGAAGTACAATGGCAATCCTCAAGGGGATTTGCAATTTCTGTTGCTCTAGTCTGAAATGTAATTTCAATACATTCAGTCTTGTTTCTGTACTGGGGATGAGCACAATGGGTTACATGTAATGCCTCTGTTGTTGCTGATAATTTTAGCAGTCAGAATAATTTTATCATTATTTTAGTAAATGTATATGCTTTTATTTCACTAGAATTTTGATAAATATTTAACTTTCCATACTGTATACTCTGAAAATAGTTTGACATTGTTACAGGAACTTTATCAATTAAAATTGCTTCATATATGTTGGTTTTTATTAAGGCATACTGTAGAACATTTCTGGAGAGGAAATGCAGCATAAGATGATTTGGATAAAAAATATTTGCATTCAGTTATACATTGCTTCAGTAAATATTCCAACTAAGTGCTTACTAATATCATTTCATTCTAGTCCTTCAGTTTCAGATACCAGGCTTATTGCTTTGGGTCCTCAGCAGACTAAAGTGTGTGAACAAAGACAGATAGTTACTTGTATCTTATGCCAAGAAGAACAGGAGGTCAAGATGGATAACAGAGCAATGGTACTGGCAGCATTTGTTCAGAGGTCAACAGTCTTGTCCAAAAATAGGAATAAAGTGATTTCAGATCCTGGTAAGCAGTTTATATACCATTTTGAAGGACCATATAATAATAATATTCAAAGGCACAATATTCTGTTTTGAGTTATACAGGAAGCTTTTATTCATTATATTATAAAACAGTCTTTCTCAACTCTGGCAATTTTAAGATGTGTGGACGGCGCTGGTTGGGAAATTCTGGGAGTTGAAGTCCACTCATCCTAAAGTTACAAATGATGAGAAACTCTGCTATAAAATAATAATTAAGTCAGCCCATTCATAAGTATCCTAATGCTAGCTTAATGTACTGGCCTTAGATTATTAGGTTGTAAGCAGTTATATGGTTTGCAAACTTTTCAATTATGAGGATGTTTAAGGAATGTGAATAATCTGCTTGTGAATATTATCTCTGTTATTTTTCATATACAGAAAAATATGATCCATTATTTATGCATCCAGACCTGTCATGTGGAACACACACTGGTAGTTGTGGACATATTATGCATGCACATTGCTGGCAAAGGTAATTTTTAAAAAATATTAACAGGTGTTAAGGATGCTTTATCAAAGTAGCTAAGATACAAGTATATTTTTTCCCCATTGTCTACTATGCTTGGCCAGTCATGTAACACATTTTGGTGTATTATTGCCAAGAAAGTTATTTTATTCTTGCTCAGGCTTTCACTATGTACTACTTGCTTGATGAAACTTAGCTCTCTTGGCTTCTCACAATGCATTTGACTGATTTTTTTTACACATTTGAGGTACAAGAATTCTACTAATAAAGCAAATATCTAAAAATGCATTTCCTGTATTGCTCTGTTTTGGACTTACTGCTTAGGAGGACAATGTCATACATACTCCATATGTATTTTCTGGCAAATAAAATTGCTCCTTGTTTCTTAAAATTAAAACTCCCTTTTCAAGTAGACATTCTAATTTTGTCAAACCATGGAACAACAAAAATGCTTTAGGTGTTGAATGAAATTTATGAGAAGAAAGTTGTTCAAAAAAACTCTTGGATATATTCCAAGTCTGGGCTGAATTTGAGGTAGGTTTAGGGGTCTCCAGTGTAGAATATGGGTGATCATCATGGTGATGTTATGACATGATATGTGAAGGATGATATTAGAAAGTTTATCTTTTTGTGATGGCCAGAGAACAAAATAGTTATCTATCCTTTTCTTTAAAAAAATGGAAAAAATAATGTGATTTTTGGAAGGTTGGGCACGTTTTAAAGTCAGGCTATCCATTTTGTCTCTTAAATTGCCTTTGCCGACTTTCCAGAAAAAAAAACCTAAAGCCAATATTTTTTGTGTTGCCCATTTGATGTGTTCCTTGCTATAAAACAAGAGCAACAGAAGGCTCGCACAGTTTTTTACACCTGCAGTATATATGTAGTGTGTGTGTAGATGATAGATAGATAGATAGATAGATAGATAGATAGATAGATAGATAGATAGATAGATAGATAGATAGATAGATAGATAGATAGATAGATAGATAGATAGATAGATAGATAGATAGATAGATGATAGATAGATAGATAGATAGATAGATAGATAGATAGATAGATAGATAGTATTTATGAAGGCAGCATATATATTGCATGGGTCAGAAGGAGAGCTGAGAAAATATCTACAGACTCCTCACATCCTGGACCTGTTTCAACTCCTCCCCTTGGGATGCCACTATAGGGTATTGCATGCCAAAACAACTAGATACAGGGAGTGTTTTTCCCCCCCTCATGCCATGACTGCTGAACACCCAATTCCCATAATGCTGTTTATGTCTAAGTATATTTACCCATATGGTATGGCTGTAGTATTATTATTATCTTTCTCATCTTCTATACTACCTCCTCTTATTGGTGTCGTTATTATGATGATTATTACTCTTTTGTTTTGCACATACACTGAGAGCTTCTGCACTGGAGAGAAATTCCTTGTGGGTGTAATCACATTTGGCCAAATAAAATATTGTAATTCTAATAAAGTATTCTACTATCCAACAAACACTTTAGAAGTAGTATTATAATATTATGCTTTCTAAAGGTATTTTGATGCTGTGCAAGCAAAAGAACAAAGACGACAACAAAGATTACGAGTGCATACAAGTTACGATGTAGAAAATGGTGAATTCCTTTGTCCTCTCTGTGAATGCTTAAGCAATACAGTCATTCCTCTTCTTCCTCCTCCAAGGACTTTGTTTAGCAGGTTAGTAATTCCATGAAATAATTTGTTTGATAAGTAATAATTATTTATGTACAGGTAGTCCTTGATTTGCAATCAGGCATTTAGCAATCATTCAAAGTTACAATGGGCCCCCAAAATTATGCAAACTGGACTCAAAGTTCTGATGGACACACACACACACACATGACCATGTGATTGCATTTTGGGTGCTGTATATCCAACCTACATTTATGGTCATTTTTAGCATCGATCATGAAGTTGCATGATCATTATTTACGATGAAACTGGCATCTACTTCTGGTTTCCAGCAGAAGACGCCCATTACAGATAATGGGTTTGCTTAATGACTTTCACATTCGCTTAATGACCACTGCAAAAAAACTCATAAAATCATGTGCAGGTATTTGATGACCTGCTTAATGACTGGCATGACTTACAGACATAATTTTAGGCCCAATTACAGTCATAAGTTGAGGGCTATGTGTATATGATAGATGCAGATAGTAGAGTGCCTCAGTTTGGCAAGATTTTGCTTATAGATGCGGAAACATTAAAGAACTCAGAATACATGTATCATTCTTGGTTTTGGGGCCAGCCTACCATTTGCCTTCCCTCTTGACTTCCCCACGCATCAGTGGTAAAGCTGGCAGGCAAGGTCACAAGTCGCTGAGGTAGTCTTCCCTACCTGCATGCCAAATCCCAGCCTCTTTGCAGTTGCACCACACCAATCACTCATAGCTCCCCCCATGTATCTTTCCTGACCCTTGCCAGACCTCCCTGGCACACTCATATGCACCCTTCCTAACCTGTGCCATGCCTCTTGCATACATTCTCATACTCATCCTGGACCCATCCCGACTTGTGCTGCACCTTTCATGCATTGTCACAAATCTTCCTGTCTCATGCCAACCATTCCCTGCCTCCCCGTACAATCACTCATTCTCACCTCTCACTGATAACAGACATTTACCCGACTTTAGTTGTTGGAAGCCACCAAGAAGTTTCCTCACCTAATTGCTCTGGGATTCAGTGAACAGCAGCAATGGGACTGCAGAGATTGCTGTTGCTAAGTGATGCATTTGCATTTTAGACCCCATTGCTTATCAATGGAAATTCCATTGCCAATTGCTATTGAAAGTCAAGGACTACTTATAAGAAGCACTTGTAGGTAATGTTTTAATGTTTAAGTAATATTTTTCATTTTTGATAGATTAGACTTTGCAAAAGAACAAAACCTAGTTCAGTGGATAAGAAGAATATCTCAGCAAATCAAAGCATTGCTTGTGCTTCAAGATCAGGAAAGTGCCAGTAAGTGTAAAATTTTAATTTATACTGCACATATTTCTTGAAAGATGTTGAATACAGTAATGTCTTTTCAGGTTTTTTTTTCCCTTTGGGGGAGGCATTTTTCTTTAGTATACTGAGATTGTTCTGATCTTCAGGACAGAATTAAAATGCTACCTCATCCTATCTAAAGATTTCAGGCATTATGAATAGTAATGATAATTTATTGTTAAAATAATATATTGTTATTTTTAGATAATCTTCCTTGTAATAACTCAGAAAAAATGGATGAAGCACATCTGCCTGAAGGATTCAGGCCAGAGGTTCAACCAAAGTATGTATTGGTTGCATTGATTATTAATTACTAATGTATTCAATATAAGTAGAAGAATTTATTATATTAGCTTTTCAGGTAATATCATACATATTTGTATTTATATTTATCCATGTAGTATTCATATCTTATGGAGACAGATATAATGAGGATACTTTGCTCCCTTCCTTTCATTCTGGAATAAAGAATTGTGTCAGAATCAACCTACTTATTATATTTATTTTAGTCTGATACTTTACTTAGGATTTGCTTTATTGTTACAGTATGATTCAGTGGCCAGGCCACAGCATTCAGGGGTAATTAGAACATTCTGTATTTTTTTTAGGTGTGTTTAAAAAAGAGTTGCTGTCTGTGATTATGTTTATTGGATGGATTGGTTCCAATTATTCATTTTTCTGGCTGATATTTTACCAGCAGAAACGTTTCTTAATATTTATACCAACTCCCAACTTTGTTCTGAGTGTTGGGAAACCCCATCATAATAGATTTGTAAGCCAAAAAGCATTTTAGAATAATTCTATATTTATAAGCTGCTATGAAAGTATTTTTGATTATATTGCTATTTAAAGTCACCATGGGCAAATAGGTGGCAATATAAATTCAATAAATAAATAAATAAAACATAACCAAGTTTACTTGAAATAATGATATGAAATTAGTTCTTTGATATCTGTAAATACGTCACCAAATCAGTAGAATATTTATTCCCCTTTTTGAATGTCAAAAGCCATGATATATAAATGGGAGTGTCAATGGAAGCATTACCATCGATGGGATCACTGAAATAAAAGAAACTAATGACAAGGCCATTAATGTTAAACATTTCGCCATTTAGTCACTCACAGTTGCCACTAAGTCATGTTCAGCTGTTGGTAACTATATGGACAAATATTTGCGATGTTGGCCTGTGATTGTCTCTTCTGTCTCTTTGATTTCATCCATGCACCTTACTTATTCTTTGCCTTCCCTTTCTTTAACTTTCTTCTCAACTTTGCTTATCTGAGACAGGATGAACTGCTATGTCACTGGTATAATAATTTTTTTCTAAACTATCATCCATTCCCATCATATGTTCAACATCAACATATGTCACATTTTGCTTGCTGATCATTGTCTGAAAGGAGTCTTCAATCTTATTTGGTCCAGGACCCATTGATTGTTCCTGCAATATTCTCAGTAACAATAAAAGGGTGTATCAGCCCAGCCCAGTTAAAGTTTTATTCCTTGCCATTTGGGGCAAGCAAATGAAGCTTAGCTTCTAAATATCATGTCATAACTGTTGTATGTAATGGTGTCTATTTTCAATTAATTAAGGAGTCCATATTCTGAAAGCATCAAAGAAATGCTGAAAACATTTGGTACTGCAACATATAAAGTTGGTCTGAAAGTTCACCCCAATGAAGAAGATCCACGTGTACCTATAATGTGCTGGGGCAGTTGTGCGTTTACAATTCAAGCAATAGGTAATATTTATTTATTAAAATGTTGGCAATCACTGGAGGGTGATCAAGTTTAGATTCTGTGTTCCTCTCATTTAATTATGGTTTTTATATTCTGCAGAACAAATTTTAGCTGATGAAGAAAAACCATTATTTGGTCAATTGTCTTGCAGACAGGTAAGAGTAACAATTATCATAGCCTAAATTATTGAGGGATAGGAATACAGTATGTGGTGAGGTTATAACACAATTCTAATGTAATATTAGAAAATAGAATTTTATAAGATAAACAGTAAGTTGTGAGGAATACTGTGACATTGTTTCCTCATACCAAAAGGCCCCTATATATTAATTACTGTAGAATTTCAATATGGACAATAATAATAAATTTCTGCATCATGTATGTATGTATGTGTTTGTTTGTTTATCCATCCATCCATCCTGTCCTTATTATTTTCCAAATAACTCAAGGCAGTGAACTTACCAAACACACTTTTCTCCTCCTATTTTCACTACAAGAACAACTCTGTGAGGTGGGTTGGGCTAAGAGAGCATGACTTGCCCAAGGTCACCCAGCCAGGTTTCATGGCTAAGGCAGGCCTAGAACTCACAGTTTCCTGATTTCTAGCCTGGTGCCTTCTTGTTCTTTTAATTAATAATTAAGTTACTAATTGTTAACAATCCACAAATTTTCATTTTTATTTTATAACAGTATGAAGGAATTAGTTTGGCTATTTGTGTATCATTGTTATTATGTTCTATTTAGGATGACTGTCTTACTTCATTAACACGATTTGCAGCTGCACAGTGGACAGTTTCTTCACTATTAGCAGTACAGGGTCACTTTTGTATGCTTTTACCATGTAAGTCAACATTATGATTATTTAATTTCAGTTATAAAGACAGACTTTGAGTACATGAAACATCTTGAGTACTCTTAAATATCATAGGAGACATCAACCGATATCATGTTTCCCCCAAAATATGGTCTACCCCGAAAACAAGTCCGATTTTCAAGCCTGTGCCTATATAAGCCCTATCCCCAAAATAAGCATTAGTTAAGCTCCACACACCATCTGGTTTTATGAGATGGGGTGAGGCGCATGTGTAAAAATCGCGCTAGGATGGGGGGGTGAAGCTGCCCCATGTGCCCCGCACCCATTTATCTTAGGACCGCTGCAGACAGGCTTCCCACACCCTGATACCTGTCATGCCGGTGCTGTCACTCATGGCAGGAGGCTGCGTGGTGCACCATGCCTGTGCCACTCCTCATGGCAGGAGGCCGCTCGCGGTCACATAAGCAATTGGGCAGCAGCGCAATAGGTATCGGAGCATGGGAGGCCTGGTTGCGATGGTCTTAAGGTAAGCAGACATCCCTCAAAAATAAGACCTAGTGCTTATTTTGGACCTTATTTTCAGGGGAAAAAGAGTACTTCTGTACAGATTGTTGTTGAAGGGGTTTTGTGTGCATTAAGAGTATATTTCCATATGAGTTGTGTCATTTATCAACATGGAATACAATGAACAGGATATATATCAGATTTAACATAACTCTGGTGGTGGGTTATGCTCTATATAGAGTCTTCAATTTGGGGCAAAGTTTGTTTTAAATAATGAGTTTTACTGAAACATTATAATTATGGCTAATAAGAGTACAGATACAGATAATCAGAGTTGGAAGGGACCTTATAGGCCATCTAGTCCAACCACCAGCCCAAGCGGGAGACCCTACACCATTTCTGACAAATGGCAATCCAATCTCTTCTTGAAAGTCTCAAGTGATGGCGCTCCCACAACTTCTGAGAGCAAGCTGTCAGAAAGTTTCTCCTGATTTCCAGGTTAAATCTCTCCTTGTTCAGTTTCCATCCATTATTCATTGTCTGGCCTACAGGCGCTTTAGAAAATAGCTTGACCCCTTCCTCCCTGTGGCAGCCCCTCAAATATTGGAAGACCGCTGTCATGTCTCCCCTGGTCCTTCTCTTTACTAGACTAGCCAAGCCCAGTTCCTGCAACCGTTCGTTGTATGTTTTAGCCTCCAGTCCCCTAATCATCCTGGTTGCTCTTCTCTGTACTTTTTCTAGAGTCTCAACATCTTTTTTATAATGTGGTGACTAAAACTGGATGCAGTACTCTAGTACAGACTTACTAAGGCTTTATAGAGTAGTACTTCCCTTGAACTTGAGTAATTCTGCTTGCCCTAGAAGAGATGTGAGTTTTAAAAGTTATCCTTCCCAAAGCATATTAAAAGATTTAAATGTTGGTTTTCCCTATGTTCAGGTAATCCTCAACTTATGACCACAACAGAGCCCAAATTTTCTTTGGCTAAGCGAGACAGTTTTAAGTGAATTTTGCCCCATGTTATTACCTTTCTTGCCACAGTTGTTAAGTGAATCACTGCAGTTCTTAAGTTAGTAACACAGTGGTTAAGCGGATCTGTCAGTAAGTTTTCTAGCATCTTCAGTAGAAGTTTTTCCTACTTTTGGTAGCTAATATTTCTCATTGGAAGTGATAGACTCCAAATTTGACAATGAAAATAATGGATATAATTATTTTCTGTTTTTAAGTTGTGGGCTTTTATCCTGTAAATCAGTAATTTTGTAACCCTCTTTAAAAAAATCTATCAAATATATTCTGAAGTTCATGAAATTTCAAAACCTAGATAAATGACCTAATTGGTTATTTGGGTTCTGTTGTGTTATGAGTACACTAGCTCGATACCCATGCTTCGCTACAAAACTATGTGGTTGGGCTTAGTTTTGGGGGAGAAACATAAGGGGGAAAATTATGCCTCTGTCTACCAACATCCATTGGTATTCATCTGGCTACTGTCCAGTCAGTGTGTGAGAGAGTTGAGAGCTGTTTGGAAACTGAAGCAGTATTTGCTGTGTGAGCAAGAAGGAGACAGCAAGCAGTCTAGGCATGGCTTAGCTCAATTGCTCTGTACTAAATCTGCTTGGTGCTCTGAAACTAAAACTGAAACTTCTCTGCTTGTGTTTTGCATTTGGAACAGATTTCTTTTGAGGTGGGGAAGGGGAGTAGAACTCCTTAGCATCAGAGCGTGTTAATAATAATATAAGAAATACTAATGCTCTGATGGTCATTTCAAAAAATCCTTTCTTAGTGAGCTAGGAAGTGAGCTAGCTACCTAGAAGCAAAGAGAAACATACGTGCCAAATTTCAAGTTTGTAGGCTTTACAGTTCTGGAGATTTTGTGATGATGCGTGAGTGGTATTTCACTTTTACATATATAAATTGAATGCTTCTGTATCAAATTCCTTGTGTATCTAATCACACTTGGCAAAGTAAAGTAAAGTTAAAGTTATTAACTTTTTTTTGTATATTTTAAACATCCAGCACTGGTGCCTTATGAAAAAAGTGGAAATCTTCCATGCATTCTTGATATCGACATGTTTCATTTATTGGTAAGTGATTAAAAATCCTAATAGCACTGCTGCAGAAAATAGGATTAGCAAGATGTTTTGCTAAATATAAATTCATTTAATGAATTTATTTTATTAAGCATACAGTTCACAAACATTTTTCAAGGTAGATCACCATTTATATACGATCCAGAGTGGAGTGTCAAATTTCCTTTTTTTTTTGTAGTATCAATTCAAAACTGTTCCCACTATGCTTAATGTCAAGGAGGTTTGTCTTGCAAATACATACTTATTTTCCCTTTCATCACTTACTATTTTCTCCTTTATCTGCAGGTATGCTTGGTATTCTCTTTCCCTGCTGTACACTGTCAGGACTTTTCAGGAGTCAGTCTTGGTACAGGAGATATTCATATCTTCCACCTTGTCACTATGGCACATATTGTGCAAATAATACTTACCTCATCCACAGGTAAAGCATATTGTCTAGGCTATGCTGAATTTTGTGTAGGAAAATTAGGATTACAGTGACTTTAATGGGAAATGTACATGGAAGTCTGGCTTAGGTTTTATTTTAGGACAGCTGAATACTTCTGAACAAAGGAAATACTGATCATTGCAATGCAATGATATATTGATGTATATTATACATCTATACAAAATTGAGAGTTGAGGTCAGGGGTGGGTTTCTACCGGTTCTGTCCACCTCTGTAGAACCAGTAGCTCTGAAGACCAGCAGACATAGAACTGGTTCTATGTCTGCTGATGTTTTTGCCCACCTACCCACCCGGGCTCTTATCTGATCTTTATTTCCTGATTTTTCAACTTCAGCTGCCGAAGGAGCCACAGCTGCAGTTAAAAAAACAAGAAAAGAGGGCTATTTCAAAGGCTGCTTCTCGGCAGGCAGCGTGCTAATGATGATTTATGATGATTTATTTATTTTTATTTATTTATTTGATTTGCCAATTGTTTACAAGATAATAAGTATAAGTGTACTGGCGCTCGGCTCACAGCCCCCGAACCAGTAGTTAACCCTTTCGTATCCCACCCTGGTTGAGGTTTACTTAGAGCAGTTTGTTAAGCTAGTTTACATTTTGTGTTTGCTTTTTCAGAAGAAAATGGCATGGACCAAGGAAACTCTACTATCGAAGAAGATGCTGTTCTTGCTTTGCATAAGCACATTGGCCAGTGTGTGGGCAGGTAAAACAGATTGCTTAAATTCTAGCTTTTTCTATGTATTGTTTTCTTTCTCTTGTCTTGTGGTTCTCAGATTATCTTAAAGAATGCAAGCAGATTCTTACAGATTAGCAGTGTTGCAGGTATTTTAGTTCTAGATTATTTGGAATTTAAAGATCAAAGAAAATTGCTTGAACGTATTTGATATTCTTATGGAACCAGATTTAGGCTGATATATTTTGGAGCAAGTAGTGTTTCCAAGTGTCTTTAAAAACTAGTTTAAGCATTTATGTGGTAGGAAAAAAATTATCCAAATAAAAATGCTAATTTTTGTATATTATAATGAATCAGCTGCCTATTGTTTTCAGTGTACTTGAAACAATAACATTGCTCTGCTGTGGAATTACAAAAGGAGAATAGGAGTTAGTACCTTTATTTCAGAACTAGTAAAATGGAAATGGCTAGCGAACTTGGAAGATTGTTAGATTCTCAATCTTGTTTTGATTCTCAATCTATCCCATTGCTAATCATTTTTAATACAAGTTTTGTATGGAAAGAAGACGGCAGAGAGAGAAATATTTCCTCTTATTTTGCCCCCTTTACATTAATGGTTATGATTCTAAACTAATCAAATAAAGCAGAGGGACAAGACTTGCGCTGCCTGGGTATTTGTATTTAAAGTAGAACCACTAGCTCTCATTCTAAGTGTTAATGTACAAATTATAAGAAACTCAGCCTACTTACCCATTTTATTTGGGAAATTAATTTTATCTATATAAATTTATTCTAGATTGTTTTACTACTCAGTTACCTGAATGGTTGAATAAATGTTCAGCGGGTGGCAATACCTAGCCAAATTTGACTGATTGGGAAAAAAAACTAATTAGCTTTGAACTTAGTATATTTATAAAAGAATACCAGAAAATTGAATCTTCCTCAGTTCCACAATGCAGAAGTATATAAGTAATAATTAGATTTATTCAAGCACTCAAGTGAGATGGTATTTATGGGATAAAAAGCAGAGTAGTTCTTTATAAGATTAACTTTAGAAGATAACAAATGATTGTCTCCTTATTGTTGGAGGAATATGATGCACAATG
This sequence comes from Notechis scutatus, assembly GCF_049901735.1. Taxonomy (NCBI): domain Eukaryota; kingdom Metazoa; phylum Chordata; class Lepidosauria; order Squamata; family Elapidae; genus Notechis; species Notechis scutatus. Next base: position 47,958,434 of record NC_142009.1, on the reverse strand, counting down.
TTTTCTCAAAAAATATGGGAATTGAATGTCCATATTTGATAAATATTAAGATTTTTCATAGTTATGTCCATATGATGCTTTATCATGATCCTTGCTTAATATTGTACCTTGATACAAAGATATAATTCAGGTGGCGCTTAGAAGTCATGAAATAGCACTTTGCTAGTCTGGCTACCTTGATTAAAAAGCTTAGACAGAAGCTTCTATCTGCAGTTCTGTGTCAAAGAAACATTTACATCCACATGCTTTCCTTTCATCATGATTGCATATGAGAACGATACTCTACTTGAGCATTCTGCAGTTCTGCTGTCATATAAATGATTTCATGTATATATACATTTCTTACCCACAGAGGGTTTTGACTTTGTAGTTATAAGATAGCAAAATAGTTTTTAAAAACAGGCTCAACAATTTTTTTAAAAATCCCGTATTTTCCTTTTAGCTGCTAGAGTCAAATGTAGATTAAATGCATAATTTTTAAACCTGAAATTTTCTTCATTGAAAAGTAATTTATTTTTTTTCTAGTGTGTTGAAAGAAATTTCTTCTGGATGGCACCTATGGAAAAGTATAAAAACTGGGATCATGCCTTTTCTGAGGTGCTCTGCTATGTTCTTCCACTATTTAAATGGAGTTCCTATACCATCAGAATTGAAAGGTAATGTTTAGTTGGCTATATTGGTTTGAATCCTAATAATGCTTTCTGAATAGAATAGTTTCAAATTATTCAGATGAAGAAATGCAAACATCCATTTGCCCTGCCTCAGTGTCCAGCCTTCTGAAATAGATTTTCAGTGTACAGGTGTTTAGTTAGGGTAATAAAACTATTGAAACATGTAATTCACTTGAAAACTGCTTTGGACCAGTGATACATTCTTAGTACAACTCACCTCACAGGGTAGTTGTTGTGGAGAAACTAGATGGAGGAAGGAGTATATTTGCCATCTTGAAATATTTATAAAAATAATCAAAACAGAATTTAAAAATAGAATACAAATGATGTGAGTATGAATACATTTTCTGCCTTAATTTAACAAGTAGGGGAACTAAAGTAAACTATGTGTTTCCACCATTCTTTGTTGTGATTTATGCATATAATTATTGTGAGTTATTTAGCATGTAACAATAGAATTCTTTGAAAATATATCAATATTAATTATAGCTAATTATAAATATACTTTTTTTATGTACAGCCAATGGGGCAAACCAATTTGAATACTTATGTAGCTATCTCTCCTTGCCAAGCAACCTAATTTGCCTTTTTCAAGAGAACAGCAAAATTACAAATACATTAATAGAAAGGTAGGAACAATATATTATCCATTTAAATACACAAATGTCTATTTAAAAATACAAATCTTGCATGTTGTTTATGAAGTACACTTTTAAAAGGGAAAACCAAGCAATAGCAGTGCATTTAATTGGGGGGGAAATTAACAATAAAAAATTCTTGTGAACTGATGTGCTAGGTCATAAATGTATAGTATATCCTTTCAGATACTTGATCAGTCATTAGAAACTTACTCATCATCAGTATTTACCATTTGATGATTTGGAAAGGATCTGGATGGGGACTATATAACTATATGTTTTCACAAATATAACTATATGTTTTCACAAATCAAATAAATAAATGATTCTGCTATGTTATTTTCACTGAAATAAAATAAATTCCCTTTTTAAGAATACTTGTATTATACTGGATTAGAATGATAATTGCTTACCTATATGTATGTGTTGTAGATTAAGGAAAGCAAAGTACATGATTCTTCAATTATTTCAGAGGAAATAAAAATGTTTCTTTCACCCTTTTTTTTAAAGCTGGTGTAATAAGAGTGAAGTAAAAAGATACCTGCAAGGTCAGCGACAAGCCATAAGGTGAGGATTTCTTAACTACTGAAGTTTCTGTGACAGTTGAAAAATAGGAACACAAAGCTTGTAGTTATCAGTAATCAGTACAGGTAGTCCTTGACTGATAACAGTTCACTTAGTGACTGTTTGAAGTTACAACAGCACTGAAAAAAGTGACTTCTGACCACTTTTCACACTTATGACCATTTCAGCATCCTGATGGTCATGTGATTAAAATTCAGGCGCCTGGCAACTGAGTCGTATTTATGATGGTTACAGTGACCTGGGCTCATGTAATCCCTTTTGCAAGCTTCTGACAAGAAAAGTCAATGGGGAAGCTGAAGAAATTTTGGGCTCAGAGAGAGAGAGAGCCAGAGAGAGGGGTGGAGAAGAGAGAAAGAGAGAGATAAACAAATGCTGCATTTATGTATAGCTAAATATTAGTAGAAAGATACTTAATGAATAGATTACAAGAGTTTAAACAATATTTATTGAAAAAATGATAGCTAAACACTGAACAACTGAACTGAACAACTGAAACACTAAACACTACTTCTCTCTTTTGTTACTCTTTCATTATGTTATGATGTAATTATCATACTTAGAGCCAAACTAGATGTTTTGTTTAGAAGTACCCTGTTTCTCCAACAATACGGCCTCCCCCAATAGGAAGTCCCAGCATGTTTTATAGGCATGAAATGAAATTAAGCCCCTCCCCCCAAATTAAGGCCTATATTAAAACATGCGAAATGGGGGGGAATGGTGGGGGGGCTTGCCGTTACTTTTGTTGCGCACCCGGATATGGTGCTGCCTGCGTTGACCCCACCAACGCCAAGGTCAACATCCAAGCCATCGCTACCCGCCCACCCAAAGATTCAAGGGGGGGAGAATTAAGTCACCCCTGAAAAGACAGCCTAGCCATTTTTTGGGGGGGCTCAAAAAAAAAATAAGACCCGGCCTTATTATATGAGAACACGGTAGCATCTTAACATTTGTAATATGGACTATGGTCGAAATGGGGCATGGGTGGGAATGCATCTGTTTTATATAACAGAATTGTTTGTTATAAAATGTTACTATATTACCTTTCTAGCTTATAGGTAATACTGTCATATGTTTTAAACATTTTTCTCAGGTAAAGCTACTGTACAGCTAATAGTTAATTCAATTTTCTGTAATAGATCAAACTATTTATATACTGAGCTTCATAAGCAGTTTTTATTTTTGTATGACATACTTTGCATTTATATAATTTCAGCTATCCACGAGAGTCTAATAAATTAATAGAACTTCCAGAAGATTACAGCTGCCTAATCAATCAAGCATCTAACTTTTCGTAAGTCAAACAGATAGCATGAGGTGTTTTCTGACCCTCCAGTTTCTACTACTTTTCTCCTATTTGCTGCTCTGTTCTCTGTTCTCTTTTCCACATTCTGCATTCCATATCACTCAACCAGAAACAAATTTTATGGGTGGGGGTAACACAATGAGGTTACAAGAGGGAGAAAATGTGGAGTAATTTCTGTTCTAGCAGTGCATTTTTACTTAAATACTTTGAATCCAAGCCATAGTCTTTTAACTGGAGAATGTATATTGAGTACATCATGATAGCTAATGTTTCATTATATTAACCAAATGTTTTATTTCTTTCAAAGGTGTCCAAAGTCAGGCGGTGATAAAAGTAGAGCACCAACATTATGCCTTGTCTGTGGAACTATGTTGTGTTCTCAGAGTTACTGTTGTCAAACAGAGCTAGAGGGAGAAGATGTAGGAGCATGTACTGCACATACATATACATGTGGCTCTGGAGTCGGAATCTTCCTCAGGTAAACATATGGTTTTAAATTTGCATTTGGTCAATCTTGCTAAATTATCACACTGTAAGAAAAGAATAAATAATGACAAAAGATTCAGCAGCAACATCAGTTTATTTCTTACATGGCTGTCCATCTCATTATGACACTTAATAACAGCTAAAAACAATAACAAATAACATAACCATCTTGTAGACTTCCATGCCCAGGAATTTAACCAAGTCTTTAAAGCCTTGCATATGACCAGCAGGATTGGGACCAATCTGATCTCTAGAGAAATGCTGTTCCAAAGGAGATGCACACTATGGAAATATATCTTGGATCTCATATAAAACATCCCTATTTAATTGACAGGACACATAGTACCACCCTGAAGGCTCTGATAGGATGGGTTAAAGTAATCAGAGAGAGAAGTCTGAATGAGTCCTGAAAAAGGTCTCATTACTCCTATTTACTCTGATATGGTAAATTCTAGTCTCTAGTTGATGGAATAATTTATTGGACAATATTAGGAGATTGGATACCAGCGTTATTCTGTCTTTTTTTTTTCCAGAGTGCGTGAATGTCAAGTGCTATTTCTAGCTGGAAAAACAAAAGGTTGTTTCTATGCTCCTCCCTATTTAGATGACTATGGAGAGACTGATCAGGGGCTCAGGTAGTTTTTCAGCATTTGCTTTTGATATGAAGACTGATACTATATGCACATTTCATCCATCCTGCTTGAGAATTTTTCCAAAAATGAAGAAATGAGCTGCATAAATGGACCATTTTTGTTGCCATAATCAAAATAGCTAATGTACTCATATCTGTATATCCAGTATTTAATTGCAAATTTGGAAGAAACAAAATACTTTAAAAAGCAGGATAAATCTAACAATAATAATTATTATAATAATGTTAAAGACATGGAGCTGAATGTCTATGAGGTAATTATATCAGAGTAAAACTTGTTCTGTTTTTATAAAATGGGCTTGCATATCAAAACCCAAAACGCATTGCTTAATACATAAATTGAAGTATTTGAGTAGGGGAAAGCTTAATAGAAACTTTTAGTTTACCTGACTCTTTTCACTCATAGTAGCAATCTCAGGTGAGAATAAAATCCATATGCAACTAGGTCATTATAAGCATTTATATTTGGAGCTACAGTATTTCTATGTGTATATGGGCTATTAGGAGAAAATTCATACATATCAAATTTCATAATATAATTTCATATTCTTAATTTATATGTTTCTTTTTCTTCCCTTTTCTAGGCGTGGGAATCCTTTACATCTCTGCAGAGAAAGATTTAAAAAGATTCAAAAACTCTGGCAACAACACAGTATCACAGAGGAAATAGGACATGCACAAGAAGCAAATCAAACTTTAGTAGGCATTGACTGGCAGCATTTATAACTTATTTTCTGCGTTTTAGAACTGAATAATTCTTTTGTAATCCATCATAATACATCAAGCAAAAAAGAATTAGGAAACAAAGGATGGAAAATAATAAAGAGAAGAATTATTTTTTTTTCATTTTTGTTTTATACATTTATTGGTTACCATAACCATATAACTTTTCTGTGTAGCATATTTAATTAATAATATTATTTGCACTGAGCTTCCCTCACAATCTCTGTTGATTTCTCTAAGTTGGCTGAGTGAATTTGTACAAAGTTATACTAGGCATCTGTTGAAACTTCCTTTGATAACTGAAGGAGGAGGAAATATTTGGCTGAAATAGCATCTTGATCAAGCACAATGCTAAAGCAGTGTGGTCTCCTTTTTGTAGTAAATCTGAGCCATTTTGCATTTTAGTACTTAAACTATTCTATACTTGGAATTAGCTGAAAACAGGTGCAAAAAATATAGCAATGGATATATTTACAAGAGTGCTAAATTACACTCATATTGAAAATGACTTTATAATCTACAGTCTTGCATGGCTCCTCAGCATTAGTCCTTTTAACTAAAAGAGAACACTTCATAAGGGAAACTAATTATTTTGTTGAAGTCATGCACACTTTAGGAGTATTTTGTGTGGATTGTGATATTGACTTAGTAAGCAAGGACTGTTTTCCACAATATGATTGGTAGACTTTGATATTACTTTTTCTTCTTCTTAGAATGTAAGATAGCAACTTCATCCCTTGGAGGAGTCATGTAAATCTTGATTTGATCTCAAATTGAAGAAGCTGAGAATAATTTTTAAAAAAATATTTACTCCAGTTTTCAAGATTCTGGATATATTAGCCTTTTTACAATTCTTATGATGGAATAGAGGAACCCAGTATCTGTGGGGGTCCAGTTGCAAAACTTAATACTAATTTCCTACGCAGGCACCAACGAACACATGAATTTGCACTTGGCTGGCATTCAGTAGAGAAGTTTGTCTATAGTATACTTTATAAGTATATTGAAAACTGCACAGATTTTGCACATGAGTGCCTGAAGGCAGTGAATTTTCTAAAAACTACTTTCTGGAGAGTTGTCATCTATTCTTTAAAATACAATTTTTTTAAAAAAATGGCTTTATTACATAATCATAATCTGTAAACTTATCTAATACTGATAAAGTAGGAAAGTGTTATCACCAATGCACTGCTGAAAAGCCATCCTTTTAACATGCATTTTCATGTTATTGTAAATTATTATTTTTAACCAATGTGAGGCATCACTTTATGCTGTCTTGTCAGAATAGTTGCTATTAGTATATCAGACACATACAAAGTTAGATGAATTTGACTGCCTTTTATTAGGGTGAAATTGAGCAGCCTGATTACAGTCTTCCTAATGCATTAGTAGTAACCAAGCCTCTTTTTCCTCTATATGTTGAGTATCTGGCAGTAGTCTTCATTTTCCTTCTTCCTTTAGGTTGTAGATATTTGGTGTGGCTGATACATTTAATTTGATAGTTCTGCTCTAACACAATTTATTTAATATAAAATTTGCTTTAAAATATACACAGTAACAATGCATTCAATTCTGTGGAGTTCCCCTCCCCCTTGTGACTGCATAGATAAATCAGAAAGAAGAATGAAAAAAAGTTCTGCTTTTTAAAAATGAGAATTGTACAAAATAAATATTAGGAGAAATGCCCCCTCCAGGTACTACAGATGAGATGAAGGCTAAATAGGTTGATGGTTTTAAGCTCATGACGCATAAAGTGTGTAAATTTGTCCTGGTTCTTAGCAAGGTTGCTCCTTCAATTCTTTGTTTTTCTTTCAGCATGTATTTATGTTAATTATAGAAATATTTATATAACAAGCTTTCACTATCAGGGAATTCATACCTGCAATGAATGACTTTCATATCTGTGAACAACTTGTAAAAATTAAACTGTATCATATGTATAAATATAAGAATAAATGCTTTAGGTGTTGTTGATATTTAATTAATGCTTGAATCTTGCTCACTTTTTAAAGAGACTGTTCTGTTGAAGACTTTAATTGCTAACTTGTTAAAAATGCCTTGGATATATAGCATCTCTGGTTCCCATTTTAAAAAAAGGTTTTAAATATTGCAGTCAGCCACATCATTCTACTATCCTTCTCAGGGTTGAGCTGAAACAATTCAACATTAATAAAATTAGTACCTCAGAAGTTACTTTTAAGTAGTTTTTGTGACTGCATCACATGATTATAAATATCTAAAAATAGCTTCAATAATTTAATTAATTTAACAATATTTTTTACATTTTCCAACATTATTCTTGAACAATCTTATTTTTTTCTGCAATTTCTTCAATATGACTCAGGTATGGAAAGATTATTTTGTGGGATAATCTTTCAGCTCTAGAAATCAGGCAATGGCAAACCACTTCCAAAATGTTGCCAAGAAAACTGCAGGGATTTCTCCAGGTAGTCGCCAAGAGTCAACATTGACTTGAAGTGACCAAAAAAGAAAAGAAAGAAAGAAAGAAAGAAGAGAACATCTAAATTTCTGATAACTGAAACATGAGAAAAGTTTATATTTTAGTATTTCTGGAATACTTTTTAAAAATTGCTTTATCTCTTATGTTCTGGATTATTAATTCAGCAAGAGAATACCATTAGAATAAACATGCTTCTGTATCCTTCTCTTGCTCCAGCTAAGCAGTGTGTGCGTAAAGAAGCAACTGTTGTCAAGCTTTAGGTGCTCAGATCAGAAGAATGTGTGAAGGTTAATCTTGTAAATTGTATTAAGGTTACTTAGGAATAATTAGCTCTGATGAAGCTGTGTATATTTTCCACTCCTGGAATGTTTCATCAAGTATTGATGTCTTAGAAAAAGAGGAAAATTACTTGCTTTCCTTAGTATCACATTTCTAAAGTTAAGCAGAAATAGAACTGCTACACATCTTAACAGGATAAATATTAGCATACAATAAACTATTGTACAAATTCCCCACAAGATATGCTTTTTACAATCACAAATTGTTCGTACTTTCGGCATTGGTATAATTTTTGAAGTTGATATGGATACTTGAAAAAAGTTGGGCTGCCTAAGGGAATAGTTGAGAGGTGCTAAAAGCATTTCTTCCAAATAATTTTCAAGGATGCAGAGTCTTTCTGCTTTTACTGCTCTACCATATTTTTTCACTATTTCGTATAATAAGAAATTTAAATTGTACATGACCTCAAGTCCTTTGTCAGAAAAGGGTAGTGGTAATCAAATAGTCTTACAATTTTTTGTAATAGCATCCACAGTATATTCACATTTGGAAAATCTTTTCTATAACCTCTTTTATTTGACAGGACAATTATTACAAGCTGCATAATAGAATATGATTATGTCAAAAGACTCTGATAAATTGGAATTTCCACCTTCTACAATAGTTTTATGATTTCTAGAAATGTTGTTGATCATTTTTTCTCTTCCTTTCAAATAAGTAATGTTAATACTAGGACACCTTACTGAAAAATATTTAAATCAAATGGAAGAAAGCAAAGAAAGCAAAATAATAATTGAGAAGACGCTCTCTCCTCCTTAGCTGGTCTAAACTCCCTTCCCCAAAGGCGGTTGCAGTGGTGCTCAGAAATGGCTACCTCAAAGAAGAACCCAACTGGATAAGATTGTACAGGAGGAAGACAAATGGGAAAGCAGGACTGACCGGGCTAAACAAGAGAGAACATCTAAGCAAGGTACCCTGAATCTAAAAGTACCTAGAGGGATACTTCTGAAGGAAGATCTTTAAGCGGCGAAGGAGAGAGAAAAGGAGGTGTAAAAACCCTTATTTTATCTTTATATTGACAATTACAAATGGTATGGAAAGAAATTTATATTAATCTATTTTGACACTAATAAGCAACCTTAAGCTGAAATCTAAGTGTCAAAAGGAGAATAAAGATTTTTTCTTGGTCATTTTAAAGCTCTAAAAAGGAAAAGAGTGGAGGCAAAAGAATTAGAATAATGGATTAGAATAATGGAAAAATGGAGTGCCACCTGGAAAAATAAAGAGGATTAACAGTGAAACTTTGAAAAGACTCCCGAGGATACATTGTAACTGAAATCTTATTAAAAAATACAGTAACCCACGGAAAGAAAAAGGAAAGGAAAGAAACAAGAAGGAACAGTGTGGGACCATTTGGTGATTTAAAAAAAAAGTTTTTGGCATTGGTTTTTTCTTTCTTTTTCTGTTTTTACTTAAAGTCGGATGGTTGTTCAAAAGTGTTTAAAATGCTATCACTCCTGGAGGAATTGAAGATGAGTCTTAAAAAACAGAAAGAAGATGCAGAAAGGGGAGGAAGATCCTTTGGCTTCATATTTGAATTTTTTGAAATGGAGATCCTGAACTATGAAAAGCAAAAGGAAAAGCTTCAAGAGCAAGAAGAAGGGCGGGATAAAGAAGAAGCCATTTTCAATGATCAAATAATGCAAAGTGTGGTAATAAGGGGAAAAAGGGGGAAAGGAGTTAAAAGTTTGAGATCAAAGGGTATAGCCAAAAAGAAAAATAGTCTGAAAAAGAAGTATAACAGCAAGGAGAAGCAGAAAAGAAAACTACAGAAGGGAAAATTAGAGAGAGAAGGGTATAAAAAAAGGGATGAGAAAAAGGGGGGAAAGATAGAAAGGGAAAGAACTTATGAAGGACAAAAACAGGAAATAAAGAAAAAGGGGAAACGTACTAGGATTAAAGGTAGAAAACACAGAGACAATGGTTAAGTTAAAAGTGAGGATTCTGCAAAGGTACAAAAGATAGTGTGACAGTAGAATACTGTAATGAGTTAGAAATGAAATAAGTAAATAATCTATGAGATAAAACTATTGTTATGTAATGGTATGTTTATTTATAATTAATGCAATAATAAAGAAGAGAGGGAAACATTGCAATTGTTTCTAAAGATTGATAAAATATTGAAAAGAAATGTGAAAGATTTATAAGGAAATTTATACCAGTTATTAGAATGAATTTGAATAATTATTTTTCTTATTAATAGTAAATAATTTATAAGATAAAACTATGACTACCCAATGGTATGCTTATTAACAGTTAAGTAATAATGAAGAAGGGAGGGAAACATTTCAATTGTTCTCAAAGATTGATAGATATTGAAAAGAAACGTGAAAGATTTACAAGGTTCATACCAGTACTAGAATGATTTTGAATTTTCTTAAGTTTTCGCGGGTACTTACATGTATGGCCTTCAGTTTTGTTCGGGTATTTTCCCACATCATAGTAGTGGTGCTTTTAATGTTGTAGCAACGTTTCAGCAGAATCTCATCTGCCATCATTATAACCAGCCACATAAGCAAAGAGATCCAACACACGATCATACCCAGAGAGAAATCTTCCAGATGCCCCAAACTATACGGCCTCCCAAAAATACACAAAGAAGGCATACCTCTCAGACCCATAGTCAGCTCCAGAGGAGCACCACTACAAAACCTAGCTAAACACCTAGCAAAAGAGCTACAGCCCCATGCTGAAACAGCAGCTTCTCATGTACAAAACTCATACCACTTCTTGGAAATGATCAAAGATCTACACGTGGAGCAAGAAGATCTGCTTGTAAGTTTTGACGTGGTTTCACTATTCACTCAAGTCCCGATAAAAGAGACCCTTGAAATCATCAAAAATAAATACCAACCAGCTAAACACCTCATGGAACTAACAGAACACTGCTTAACCAACACATATTTCATATACAAAGGACAAAGATACAAAATAGAAGGAGCCCCCATGGGATCACCCCTGTCACCTGTCATTGCAAACCTGTTCATGGAAGAATTCGAATCCAGAGCCCTGGCCAATGCCATCCTCAAACCCAAACTATGGTTAAGATACATCGATGACACATTCGTGATTTGGCCCCATGGACAAGAAAACCTAAACAATTTCCTAACACACCTAAACAGCGCACACCCCAAAATCAAGTTCACCATGGAAACAGAAACAAACAAACAACTACCATTCCTAGATGTACTAATCTACAAAAAAACAGATGGCACACTAGGACACACCATATACCAGAAGAAAACACACACCAACCGCTACCTCAACGCCCAATCCCACCACCACCCAGCACAGATAAACTCCGTGGCTAAAACACTAATTACTAGAACCAAACGCCTGGCAGACAAGACACACATTAAGGCTGAACTATGCACCCTGACTAAAGTACTGACAGCCAACGGCTTCCACAAAAGCAAAATCACCAGCTTGATCCACAAAAGCACACTGAAACATAACAGAGACCCAGAAGATGAACAGACCCATGGAACAGCTGTCCTGCCCTACATAAGAGGCACTGCAGACAAAATTAGTAAGATACTATACAGACACCACATCAAGACTGCCTTCAAAACAGACAGAAAAATAGCAGCCATCCTCAGAAACCCCAAAGACAAAATTGACCTGGAAAACCAAGGCATATACGAAGTCCCCTGTGCATCATGCCCGGCCACATACATTGGACAGACCAATAGAAGAATAAGCACCCGCCTGGATGAACACAAAAATGCAGTCAAAAAGCTGGAACACACTTCCTCACTAGTCCAACACATGGAAGCCACAGGTCATAGCATCAACTTCAATGGCACCAAAACCCTAGCCACTATAGAGAATCCCAGCCACAGAATCATCAGAGAAGCCATAGAGATTGAAAAAAGACCAGAAAGCATGAACAGAAGAGATGATTCCACCAGGCTGTCAATCATTTGGAAGCCTGCACTCACAAACAAAAAAATCTCCACACCACAAGCCAGGCAAACACCTGGGCACAAACAGATCCCTCCTGATACCTCCAGCTCAAACACACCCCAACCAGGCACCCAGATGAAACCCAGCTTCCTAACTAATGATAGCCGTCCATTTACCCGAAGCCAAGCTGCACTAAAGGCCTCCAATAAAGTAACACAATGTTGCCAGCCAATCAAGATACAAAAAGAGCCAAAAAAACAGACAGAAGATATTAGAAGCAGAACACAGCAAACTCCAAGACCAATAAACACAGACCAAGACTCTCAACCAATCAGGATGAAGAAAAAACCATTCTGGCACAGCAATAGGCTGCCCCAAATTTAAATCTGAAACCACTGTAAAAGTCTAACTCACAGACGAACACAATACAAAAGCCTGATGATGGCAGATGAGATTCTGCTGAAACGTTGCTACAACTTTAAAAGCACCACTACAATGACGTGGGAAAATACCCGAACAAAGCCGAAGGCTATATATATTGTTTTTGCTATGTTTTTAGAATTTTTCTTTTTTACATTTTCAAGGGGAAGTACCAAGCAGAGTCTGAATGATGAGATCTACATGATATAAAATAGATATTAGAAATTTGAATGTTATAATTTTAGAATGCACAAATTCAGTGTTTAATGAGATTTCATATGATAATAACAACAAGATTTAAAGGTGTTGCACTTTGATTGGCAATCATAGGGGGAATTTTGCTTCTTAAGAATGTTGGAAGAGAACATATGAAATTGTAAACAAGACAGACAAAAGTAAGTACAATGAATAAAAAGATATAGAAATTTAGGTAAAAGAAATACAACTGAATAAGAAGAAAATGAGATAACCATAAAAGAAAATTAAGAGAAGTAAAGGGAGAAATAGTGAGAAGTTGGAAAAAGAGTAATAAGATATGAAGTTGAATACATAAGATGAAATTGCATATGCATATGAAATTGTGTCTGCATGGAAATGTGATAACCTGAAACGATGCTGTACTCAAATAAGATGTTTTGTTTTGTTAAAACTCAATAAAACTTTATTTAAAAAAAATAATAATTGAGATGACGCTACTTCAAGGGAAAGAGAGCAAGAATAAATTCTCATACAAAAAATATACATAATTGTGGTGTGGGACACAAATCTGATTCTGCTCTGGTTTACTGATTATAATGGATATCTTTTGTCAGTTTTGATGATTGGCAACTGGAAATAAACTTACATTTTCTGATAAAGGTATTGAGTAAAAAAATGAAACCAGATAAAACCCCCATCAATGAGAAATGATAGTTTGAATTGAGTATGATTAGACTTGAGGTAAATTTTAATGCAATACAATAAAATTCTGGAATATTTACAGAACATTTGTATAACATACAAAGAATTAGCACAATGAAATAGCCCCAATGAGATTTCTGAAACCTTCCTAATTAAACCTTTTAGCAATTGCTTTATATGAATATTTGACTCATATTGATCTAATTAGATCCATGATAAACCAGGTTTATACAAAAACTAAGGCTTCTGTTAGCATATTATGTTTGTAGTGAGTCTTGCAAATGTAGGAAATAGATTCCCATTTCCCTACTTTTCATCTCTGGTTTAAAAAACTACTGTCATGACCTTAAAGATTCAGAGGACTGACTGTCCTAATACTTTAAAACATACCAGCATATATTGTAGGATTTGGATACTATTTGAGGAAACCCCCAAAATGCCATTACAAAAAATACAAGCAAAATGACCACTTCAAAAGAAAGATAGCATATGCAGAATTGAATAAAGGTATAAAGTTTTTCTCACTTTTCATATTCAAGCAATTATCAAACAGTGATAGTTCTTCAGCTTCAACACTTGACATAACTCTTGTTATTAAAATCCTTGCCTGAATATCATCATCGCTGATTGGGACTACAGTATAATTCATATACAGTATAATGCAGTAGAATTCCTTGTGGCATTTCTGCCTTTTCCATCTCTCCTCCCCCACTTCTCTTTATTGCTAAGTTCCCTTCCTTGATCATTTAAGCTTTCAACCTTATTCCATTTCATATCACCTTCAGCATCACGTTTTTTTTATTTCAAAAGTTTTGCTATTCTCTTCATGGCTGGAGCTTCATATTAGGAGAGAACTACCAGCCATTTGCTGATTTTCTATTTTCTGCACCGTTACAATGCCATCAGTCAGGCAAAGATCCTACTTTTTGCTGCTGCCTCTTCCAAATAAATGGAATCCAAGGCCCAAAACTGGGGAAATGGCCACCAGTGAAAACAGATCCACCAAGGTGGACTATTGATCTTAAATTTAATTTAACTTAGACCTCAGAAGAGGCTTTGTCAACAAGCACCTCCTGTCTGTAACTGCCTTTGCTGCCACTTGTCTCTTTGAACAACTTTATTCTGCTTTTTATTGATCATAGTAATATTAATTCTTCCTTCATTACTCTTATCAAAGGCTACAAGACTCTTGGGTTGGCTCAATTCTACAACTAAACTGCTGATTAATAGGCAGACTTCTCTGCTTTCTTTTGGGAAAGGCTCACCTGGCAAAGATGTATTTATGTAGTGTCTCTGTGAGTGCTTCATATAACACAAAGATATTTACTTGATTCCGCCTTGCTTCACTCCAGCTTATAAATGTTAAAAGATACCTGCAGAATAATACAATACTAGACAATCTTAGTAAATACATTTTGTATTAAAATGCATTGAAACCGTCATCTTCTGTATGTTACCATAACAGGCAACTCCAGGCCTTTCTTTGTAGCATCTAATTCACTAAATTAATGTGCAAATCTTTTTAGTTGCTTCTCAGTGCCAGGAAAAAAATCCCTAACCCCTTTTACTGAATATGGTAACTGTTTATTTTGATGCGGGTTACAAAAAGTGCTTCATGGTTCTTTCTTAAAAGACAGCTTATTTTTTGCACTGGATTTACAGGTGAACAAGTATTAGCAACTTAGGTTAAAATTTATACTGGTTTACAAAGCTATGTACTGTAATCTTGCTTCTATAAAATTATCCATTTCCATTCAGTGCATTAAAATTCAGTGCAACTAACTTTGTTATTGCTATATAGTCAATAAATATGACTGAATACAGTTCTTCAATTGCAATTTTAGATGTCTGTTTTTGTCCAAAAAGAAAGTTAAAATGCATTTTTCTCCATACCTTTCTAATTTTTCCAGTCAGTATTTTTTTTGTCTTATCATAAGTATGCATAATCCAGTATATACATTTTTCCAAATATTTGTAAACTTAAAATATAAAAATAATTACATTTTCTCCTTGGTTTCCAGTTCCAGTGATCCACAACCAAATGCACAGTGCCAGAATACCAAAATAGAAGTCAATGTTTGAATTTTAATATGAAAGACCCAAATGCCTTAAATACTTACTTTAAGATAATAGTTAATCATTTCCAATAAAAGTAGTCATCTTAATATATACATATAATATTGGTTATATCAAGATGCTTTGTAATGTTCTTGCTGTAAGTGCAAATGTTAAGTGTTATTAATAAATATATAGCTGTGATGGCTCATTTCTCAAAAGTTAGAATTCACAATTTTCAGTCTTTAGGTACAGTCATGTTAACTGGGAAACTCAGCTGACGGTTGCAACAGCTTGGGTTTTTGCACCTTCATCTTCTGCACCTTCAGCATTCACTTGGTTTCCCTTACCAATGTTTTTCAAATTTTCCAGGGTGGATTTGAAAGTATCTTTCAGACTCTTCTCCAGGACCCATCCTTCACTTTCACATTCAGGATCTTCTGGATTGGTGATGCTTTCCAGAGAGGTATGCAACAGGCGTAACCCTATCATTATTAACATCTAAGTGAGATAGAAAATGAACTGTCAGTCAACTTGAGTAAAGGTTGGCTCATTTCACAGCCTATATATATATTGAAAAGAATCTTAATTATAAATAATCAAAAGTCCCAAAGCAAGAATATTCTTTACCAAATCTACAGAAAAATTGGATATATTAGTTTAAGTTTCAGATTACCCATTTATAACTTGAACAGTACATGCAGGTAGTCCTCGCTTAATGATGGTAACTGGGATCGGCATTTCTGTCACTACGTGATGCTGTTGTAAAGTGTGATGTCACATAATTGTGCAGATTTACAACTGGAGCTCTGGCACTTCCAGTGGCATCCATTAAGAAAATCCCAAGCAGCTGTTAAATACAATGTGGCCTGGTCACGTAATGCAGGCTTTGCTTTTCGGAAGCCAACAATAAAGGTTGCAAATAGTGATCTTGTGACCATGTGACTATGCAGACATTGCAACATCTGGAATTTCAAGGATTGGTGTTAAGTTCCACAATGATAATTAAGCTAGGACTACCTGTACTTATCCTTGTGTTCTATACCACCACAATCATACTGGTTGAAACTTATCTTCTTCCAACTCAGGCTCCTACCATAGATTTTAATGATTATGCCTTAAGCTAACCATAGGAAATAAACTAAAGACCACTGCCTTACCGTATTTCTACTGACTGTGACCAGGCTAAAAGGATGCCATATCAAAACCTGAAAGATGTATAACCATTTAGCGCTGTAACAGAGTTTACAAATGTTCAGAACAGGGATTAACTGGCAACTTGTAAACTCCCTAAGTATACTAACTTCCATTGCTTCCAGGATAAAACAGATACATTTTATATCAAATTGCTACTATCATACACAAATCAAGATATAACAAGGAGTGATACTATCTATTATCAGACCTTAGTGAAAATACAACAGCTGGCTTCTCCAACTAATTTGAAATTTCATTTTGTAATTGTATTCTAAATTCTCTTATGAAACTCTTTCTTGTAAACTGAAAGTTATTACATCTACATGTTTGTTTGTGCATAACTTCTGCTCTTTGGTTTTCATAAATATTCGATATGAAGCTCATAGGGAATCAGCTACTTTGAAGGCAGTCAAAATTAAAACTACTTAAGTATGTAAAAGCAAGAATTAGTACAGCTAGTCCTCAACTTACCACCACAATTGAGCCCAAAATTTATGTTGCTAAGTGAGAAATGTGTTGTGAGTTTTGCCTCATTTTACAACTTTTCCTACCACATTTATTAAGTGAATCACTGCAGTTTTTAAATTAGTAATACGAATCTTGTTTCCCCAATGACCTTGCTTGTCAGAAGCATCTGAATGTAAATCATGTGACCATGGGGATCCAGCAATGGTCATAAGTGTGAAAAATGGTCATAAGTTACTTTTTCAGTGCTGTTGTAACTTTGAATAGTCACTAAGTGAACTATTGTAACTCGAGGACTACCTGTGCTTGAAATTGAGGCAGGAAAAATAGGCTTGCAACCCATAATAAGGAAGCATATAGTAACTACTTAGGTTTCCCAAGAAAAACTCTTGGAATAATCTGGATGGTCAGACATTATTTCATTTTCATGTAGACATATGCTTCAAATAAACATATATTTTAGGAGTTTGCAGGGATTGCAACATTATCTTTCATTTTTAATATTCCTAGGTTTTCCTAATACAGAGTTATGGGTTATGCAATGCTTCTATAGGTGATTTATGGAACGTAGGGAAGAAAGCTGTAGCTGCAACTATCTTTCAATTGGATTCAATTTTCTTAGATCACACTGCAAACTTTCTAAAGGTCAGCTATAAATGATAACATTCTAGAACAATTCATCTACAGATAAACTGTAAAAAATGTATTATGGTCTTGTTTTTTCCCTTTATTTTAATAAAACTGAATACTTTTGAACTCAGTAAACAAACAGAGAGAATAAATAAAAATCAATCATAACAATTAAATAGAAATCATAAAATAAATAAAAAGAAAAACATAAATATAGAAACATGGGAAACCTGTTGCCAAGGCAGACATTTTTATGTTTTACAAATCCTGAAGACAGTTCGATTGGTGGACAATTTATCAGATGTTCTGATCCTAAATTCAGCTTGCCATTGGCATTTTGAAAAAGTCAAATTCTGATGATTTTTTTTTTAAAAAATCTATTTGTAATCTACTTTGGCAAATCTTTTAATGGCATCTGCAGACAGCAAGTTAAGTAGAGGTTAGTAAGTTTTAGCATAGTATCTTACAGTTAATACCCTTCTAACTGAATGAGCAATATCGTTTTTAAAGATAAATCCAGAATCCTGCTGTTTACAAATGTGTTTAACCTATTAGTCAATAAAGGGACAATTGTGACTCTTGAAAGTTGTTAACAGTAAAAAAATAAAGCCAATGACATGTTAGGGTTCTGTATTTGTTTTTTAGAGATCAATCAGAAAAACATATTTTCAAGAGTCACAATTTGTAGTACTTGTGAATATACCTTGGCATATACATGGTTTTAAGTCTATTTAAAATATTTTGTAGCATTCAAGTCCCAAACCATTCATATCAATTAAAATGAACATTTATATTCACTCATTAATGCAATGAACTTATTGAGTAATAATATCAGAATAATTGCAATTATACCATATATAAATACAAGAAAAATACTTTATTGACTTTAAAGCCTCTTAGATCTCAGTTTTCTCATTCAGGGATATGAAATATTGAACTGTGGAAGACATCTGAGAGACACTTTTTCTCTAATTGCTTTTGCCTGATCATCAATTTTGAGAAGGTTGCTGTGCTTTGGATCGTATTCTATTAAGCAGCACCATCTTATAGTACCCAGAAGATTATGTCTTCTTTATTATGGAGTAGCATCTCCTCCACAAAGGTCTGAAGGCTTTCAAGAAAATTTGAAGACCTGGCTTTTTCCACAGGGTATCTACTATGGAAGATGAGTTAACAGTTCCTTCTCTCTCCCAATATGCCCTCCTGTTATTTGTGGTTTTGAAGTATTGTTTTCTCTGTTTTTAACTTTACACTGGCCAGAGCCATTGGCTGAATGAGCACCTGAAGAAACTTAAATAATAAATGAATACCAATTTTCCAAATATTCAGAAATGCATACTTTTGTTTAGTGTCCACATAAGTGACATGAGGACCAGTAAAAAATGGAGAGTTGAGAAAAAAATGGGAACTGGGGCTATGTCATCAAGTTGGCAAATGGCCCCCCACAAGAAGGTGTGGATCTATGTTTATTCCAAAATATCCCAACATACATCAGGTGTTTTTTTTTCATAAGAAAAAAAATCCACTTCAACAAGAACCTTTTATCCTATAGGACCAATGCAAAGTAGGTGAATTCTGACTGAGGAAAGAAAGAAAGGCAATGCAAGGAGAGGGAATGGCCTGCATAAATCTAAAACACTTTTACTATTGTAGAGAAGTGGGATGAGGATCAATAAAGTATTTTCAGCCCAATTAAAATATATTTACCACACTAAAGGAAATTCCTCACGATTCCTATTACGTAGCAAAACATAATCAAATTTAACACGACAACTGTGTCAAATCTGATGTCCCTATAATCCTATAGGATAGCCCAGATGGAGGAAGGGGATAATACCTGTTTGTTTTTCTTCTGAAAACTATATTTCCCTCAAAAAAAAATCTAAACAAGGCTGATACCTGTATAACCCTGCAAAATTTTCTACAAAATGGCAATTATTCTACATAATAAAATCTAAACAAGACTGGTACCTGTATAACCCTGCAATATTTTCTACAAAAAATGATAATTGCTGTTGGTGCAATTCTTTGTGGAGAAGTGTCATGATTCTGAACAACTGAGAGAGAAATTAGCTTGCCAATTGTATTACCTCAAAAAGCCAGACAAAGAGGACAGTCACTCCCATGGAGGTCATTATGCCACTGTAGTAATTAAGGAGAGCCTCTCTGCAGCCACGAGTCCATAGATTGAGCTCTTCTGTTTGATAGTCGTAACTGTAGTGAGCTGAATTATTAGAAACTTGGTACTGGATGCATGGCCGTGGAGAACTTGGATTGCAGCAGCTGAAGGGAACGCTGTCCACCAAGTATTTGCCATCCACGTTACTTTTAATGCGACTGTAAATGAATAAGAGCAAATCTGTACTTAGGAACAGCCACTAAGAAAGATGGAGCAACATTACCTCCACTGGTTTCATCTGCAGCATGTGAATTAGTTTGCGTTTTTTCCTCAGAACATCTGGATATGATCTTTCTCATTTAAAACACCTGGTATTTTGTTTCTTGATCTAGATTGAGAACAGCCTTCTGGTTTGGGATGTATGTTATTGTCAAGCCTCAAATGAAAAAATGGGGAACTGTTTGGCACATTTATATGCTAATGAGGAATTAATTTGTGTTAAAAGGGGATGCAATATTAAGATGTTGGACTAGGACCAAGAAAGCCAGGGTCAAGTTCTCATGGGATTACCTTGAGCAAATTGCTTTCTCTTACTTTGACTTGCCTCACAGGGTTAGCATTGTAGTAGAAAATGAAAGGGAGGAGACTTAGGTACACAGCCTTGAGCTCCTGCATGAAAGGTAGAATGTAAATTTTACACAAAAATATATTTTCTTTTTAAAAATGTAGGTTTTTTTAAATAGTTAAAAGAAAATTCTCAATTTACGGTGGAAAAATGTTGATTGTATATTAATATAAGAAGAAAGGTAAGATTGCCTGTCCCATCATATTAATCCCCCCAATGTTGAATATTTTGCTTCAAAATAAAATTTTATTCATATTTAAATACTATTGACTAGTAATAACCAATTCAAACTTGAAGACTTGGAGCTAAAGAACTGTCAGCAGATGTCTACTCCTCCACCACCTGCAAACTTTTCCTGAGAATCAGAAAATTGTCTGGGCAAAGAATAAAACCACTAAAAATGGGAATGAACTTTGATTAATGGTATACTGTATTTTTGTACTGTTGTACTGACAGTAATGGGAGTACACTGTTGAATAATAAATACTGAAATGTATTGTAGATTATAAAAGGAGTGGAATTAAGGAAAGATTTCAATAATCATCAAAGAATGATAGCAGCCCTCAACTTACCATCTTTCATTTAGTGACCATTTGAAGTTACAGCGGCATTGAATAAAGTGACGTATGACTTATTTTTCACACTTAAGACCATTGCAGTATCCCCCTGGTCACATGATCAAATTTCAGACACTTGGAAACTAACTCATATTTATGATGATTGCCGTGTCGGGTCATATGATCCCTTTTTGCGACCTTTTAACAAGCAATAGCAATGGGGAAGCCAGATTCACTTTACAACTGTGTTAATTAATAAAACACTGCCAGAGAAAAACACAAGGCAGTAAAGTTATTTGGTAATTTGTTCATTGTAAACAAGGCTGGAATGTCATTGTTGATTTACAATAAAAAAAAATAATTATTTTTATATATCATGTAGGATCAAAAAATATCATGATCAGATAATTTTTATAATATTAATTTTTTATTAGTCTGATAAAATCACTAGAGTTTTGTTCAGAATTGGAAGAGTGGCTATTTCAGGTATGCCCATTATTGAAAGAACTTTAACAATTGTACCATATGATAAATTATATTAATAGGCTTAGATGTTTTATCCAGTTTAAAATACCATTAAACACTAGGAAATATTTTGTGTGCATAAGAAATTATTGGAGTAAATGCAAACAGCTCATCAGTTAAATTCTGAATCAAGTCAATTTCTTTGATAATCTCTCTGCCTGCTGGTGGAAGGAAATTCAAATGAAACTGCAATGGCTCAATTAGATGAAAAGTACAAATGCTGGAAAGAGCCACAGAGAAATTTCTGTCTTACTGACAAAGGAGAATGTTTGTATCTCAGTACTTCTAGCACTGTTGATGTTATCTAGTTTGGATAATGAAATGTCTGCAAGGAGCTAAGAGAGCACCAAGGACGTTTCAAGTTTCGGTCTAGAATTTCTAAAACAAAATGAAGATCTCTTAAATGTCTTTGGAGTATTTTAACATTCAGGAAGATGTTGTAGAAGAAAATTGGATAAAAAAAAGGAATAGAGAATTAATGAATCAGGTTTGAATAAAAGTTTGTTTGATCATACAGACCGAATGAATGATGATCAAATTTAACTATAAATCAAACAAAATAACCATACAGAGAGTAAATGGGTAGTTAGAAGGACCAACAAAGTCTTATGGTTGGATGGTTGGAACGCATGAGATACTCAGAAAGAGAACTGTCAAGAACAAAAGGCAATGTATTAATAATGAATGGACATGATGGAAACAAGAGTGGACCTTCTACTGAATAGTGTTAGCATAAACTAGTTTTAAGTTTGTTTTTATTTTTTCATGCTTCTTTTGCTTATTACCACTTACACTTTTTTTTGCATAATTTTACAAACCCCAGAACTGAATAGTATTGATGGATAGCACTTACTGTTATATGTACAATTGGACTAATTTTAGTTCATTGGCTGCTTTGAAAAATGAAACACAAATTACAATCTGAAAGAGATGATCTCACCCTCCTTCACTTTTAGGCATAATGCCTGAGTTACATTAGAGAAATTGAATAATCCATGACATAATCATTTCCTGTTTCATGAATGATATATGAAATATCAAACAAATGGAGTACTAATGAAACAAATTATTGCATTTACAAGGGACAACCTCTTGAATTATGTTGTATGAATCATGGCCAGCAGCAATCCTTTTTACATCTTTAAAGGCATCTCTCTAAACTGGCTCTTCATCTTGTCCATCACAGATGGAGAATGAGGTCCCTTAGTTCAATGTGCTGGGATTTTCTTTTCTTTTTCTTTTTTCTTTTTTATTGATTTTACAGTAATTTCTTTGATTGTTGTGAGACGCTCACGGTTGTAGAAAGTTGATGGCATGCAAGTTTAATAAATTACTATTATGATTGGTTGCAAAGTCAGCCAGCTGTTTAGATTGGATTTGGCAGTGTTGTCCACCTACTGAGAGGTGTTAAAGGTATTGTCGGAGGATGTTAGCTGTTCCAAATAAAGCTTTTTTCAATTGACTGGTTGTGATTTTGTCAATACCAAATGCTGTTCAAATAGTGGTCCAGATGTTTTGGGGTTGCACCCAAGACACCTATTACTATTAGTACTGTCCTTGCTTTCTCTTGTCATAGTCATTCTACTTTTATTTGCAAGACTTTGTATTTTGTGGATTTTTCTTCAGTTCTTTCTCTTCTCTTCTGCTGTCTCTAAATATTGCAATGTCCACTGTCCCTACTTTTTTGTCTTTCTTATCAACAATTGTTAAGTCTGGGGTGTTATGTGGCAGGTGCTTGTCCATTGAATTGTAAATTATTATTATCACCTGAGGAATCTGAAAGTGATTAAAAGACCTTTTTTCCTGAAGATAATCCCGACTATTTATAATCTCCGAAGTATTATACACTAATTAGATATCCTTATCTCCACTCAGTCTCCTGCTGATTGCAGTATGAACAGGATAATGTCCCTGGGACATTCAAATACATTCTGTACTTTGATAATGCAAGCATTGTATGTATCTATATCCAAACTAAAATGAGCAATCACATTGTGTTCCTTGGTATTTAATGTTAGTAGTGCAACTATTTTTATACCTAAAATTCTATCACTATTTTTAAAAATAGTACAGTATTACACAAATATCTGTCAATGTAATCTTGTTTTATTTCTCACGTACTGTCCTCCTGTGGATGGATTAAACTCAAGCTCCAAATCTTCAGATAATGCCAGCATAGTGGACATCTCATTATACTTTTCCATCTAGTTATTTATATCAAGACATAATTTGAATGGTTCCCATTCATATATTTGTTCAGCATAACAAAAAAATTGTATTTATTTCATTGGACTACTTTAAAATTACAATATTTGAGTGAAAAATCACTACAAGCAAAATCAAAAGTTTTTGTTTTTGCATGCATCTTGAATAGTTCATATTTGTTCCTAAAGAAGAAATTATGAAAAGGTACTCAAATGTACAACATACAATGACATACAATGTATGGAAACTAATCAAGGAAAGATCCAACCTAGAAATAAGGAGAAAATTCCTGACAGGTAGAATAATTAACAATTAGCTTGCCTCCAGAAGTTGTGGATCCTCCAACATTGGAAGTTTTAAAGAAGAGATTGGACAACCATTCGACTGAAATGGTGTTGGATTTCTTGCCTGAACAGGGTTGGACTAGAAGACGTCCAGAGTCCCTTCCAACTCTGTTATTCTGCTGTTCTGTTAAATGTATTTAAGTATATTTCTGTGAGTGTTTATTTATTAAAATTCAGAACTTCAGCACTGGATCTCTATAACCCATCCATATACACATATTTAAGTGCTGTTGGAACTAATGGGATTTGCATTAATCACGATGAACTTCCCCAAGCTGCTTACAATGCAACTAACAGTGAAATTCGATGTATTTCTTATATATCTGTTTAATAATAAATCCCACTGAATTCAGTGCAGACAAAACCACTGATGCAGTTCACTGTTAATATACTTTAGAAATGTGAGAGCTTCTTATTCATGGCAATCAAAATCATTAAAAATCTTAACCATTTGAAGGCTAGCAATTTCTTCTTAGCATAGTTAATTATTAGGGGAAACTGAATCTTTTCCTAGGATGAGGACGTAATGATAGAATATTTTCAAAAAAATGTTATAGCAGAAGTCACCTGGTCGGATGAAAGCATATCCAGCCATACTTTCAAGATGGAGAAAGGATTAGAATCCCTGAAAACAGTGTGAATTCAATTTTATGCATTCAAGGGCAAAAGGAGTATGTATTGAGCATGTGTACACTTGTAGAGCTCTATAAATCCATTTATCCACCTAGAGGAGAAAGCCAAGAATAGCTACAGAGTGATTTAACAGAGGTCAAGATAAATGTCAACATACAAAGAAGTTTCCCTGCATAATCCATATCAAATAAATGTGAGTGGTATGTGTTTTTTTTTTCTGAATTCAGATGTATTATTCAATTACTATTTTTAGGTAAAAAGGAGGCACAATGAACAATATAGTAAAACGATGAACCATAAGCTAGAAAATAATTCATTGTTAAAGTTATAATGGTATAGTACAAGACAATATACTGGGAAAAGAAAATTAATCAATGAAGTTATATATCTGAAAGTCTGAAATGCTGATCTTAGTTGGCCATTCATGATAGTACTTCTAAAAAAATCTGAATGACATATAAACACAAGATTTAAAGGCAAAAACCATATGACAAAATTAATTTTCTTTCAACTACTTACTCTTTCACTTCCTTGGAGCCAAAATCTAAGTATCGGTTGCTGATCCACTGAATCTCAAACCAGTCTCTGTAACCATTATTTCCACAACATTTGAACTCAATCTGAAGCATATCAATTGTCTTCTTCATGAAGCATCTTCCTGGAGTATCTGTGTCACGGTAGAACTTCATACTACTTTTTAACCCATCTGCCAGCGTACTGTCAAGAGAACCCCTCATCAGAAAGCAAATAAGAGCAATTAAAAAAATGAAGACATTAAAAACTACACATGTGGTTAAATAGAATTTCAAGAAAAATTTCCATTTTTCAAATTTAGCAGGATCCAGGGAATCGTAGCATATCTTGCCAGCAAGAGCATTGGATGCACAGGCAAGTAGACCTACCAGTATTAAAGAGTTGGGCACAAAGTGGCTTTCAGAATTGTCCATCATTTCACTTCGCTTCCTGAGTTCAATTTTCAGGAAAAGTCCCATAGAAAAAACAACAATTCCAGCAAAAACTGAAAACCAATTCATGAGCCATAATCCTTGTGCTAGTTTTACTCTTTTCTTCTGGTTAAACTTGATTTTCATCACTGCCATCTTTTTCACAACGCTGGTGGTACCAAGCTTCTCCTCAAACCACCCTTTCTTTGAAAAGGGTTAAGGGTAGAATTGGAAAGATATGCCACCACTCAGATCTTGAAGATTCAAAGGGGCAACCCTCTAGCCAGGACACTATTTAGTTCTTCCATCTTCCTCAGGCCAAAATTGAAGAAGTGCCAATACATTTTTCAAATCAGCAAGATTTGTTTTTTGTTTCTAAATAATCACATTAATAAAAGATTATTGGCAAATAATATATGCAACTATTTGTGGTTGTCCCTTCTATACAAAGGAGAAACTGTTTCAATTTCAAATAATTAAAGCTGGATCTATACTACGTCATTCCAATACTAATTAGTGTAATCCAATTTAAGAAATCTCTGTCCACAGATAAGCCAAGAAAATAATCCTTTCATTTTACTATTCTGTGGGTTTGTGCTTTCACATGATATAACTGAAAACAAAGATATAAGAAGTTTCCCTGTACCTAGACTTCATTCTCCTCTGGAAATTAGTTTTGAAACCTATACCAGATGCTTTTCATACACTGACCTACAAATGAGCCAGTCTATGATACTACTTATCCCTATGTCACTCACCTTGAATGACATGCTCTGGGACTTAGGCATTTTGGGAATGGAATTAGGTCATGTTTTCAATGATTTTCAGTCTAAGCATTTTAAAGATAAAAACAAGAATTACCAGCTTAATTGCGACAACTTTCTTAAATCATCACAGAAGCTATGTCGAAGTGTCAAGACATTTGAGCCCAAAATAGAGCAGTTTACAGATTAATCATAAACAGGCAACAGTGGTCTTGCTGAGAAAGGAACTTCATATACAGTGGAAAAGGAGAGTCTAAACTTCATCATTGCTATTACGTTAGAAAGGGTCTTTTATTATGCTAGAAAATGTTGGTAGGGCATTCTAATGGAACTTACAGTACTGTATGGTAAGAGGTGAGGCAGTGTGGTAATGGAACGGCAATGGAGAGACCCAAGTTCAAGTCCACCATTAGTCATTGGACTTCAGTGGTTTTGGAGCAATCACTTTCTCAGTCCAACCTCACCAGGTTGTTGGAGGAAAAGGGGGGTAAGAATGCTGCTATTTTGATCTGATGGTGGAATGGTAGAATAGAATTCTAATAATAGATGTTGTATATGTGTGGACCTGTATGCACTATGTTTAGCTCTTATTGAATATTAGTAGTAGGTACATGCTTGGTTCATTTTTAAATGTGAGCTGTGCAGATTGAAAAAAATCTAGTGTGTCTTCCATGAACTTGTTCACCTTAATGAATGTACCTTTTCTTTATGTATACTGAGAGTATTTACACCAAGACAAATTCCTTGTGTGTCCAATCACACTTGGCCAATAAAGTACTCTATTCCATTCCATTCCATTCTATTCTATTCTATTCTGTTCTGTTCTATTCTATTCTATTATCCTTATTTTTGCAATATTTTGCAATAATGAACTAGTTATCACCAAGATACTTAAAATCTTTGCAATATATCCAAGTATACTTAACATTCAAAAATTAAAGAGAAGATGAAAGTCTCACTTTAAATAACAAATACCTTTGTGAAATGAATTGCTGAAAAATGAATCTTGCATTATTTGATCTGCATCTCCACAGAAAGATGATAAAAATATACACATAGAATAGGTACACATCACCAAAAGGTAACACATAATATTGATGGGTTAGGCACTTTAGACAACCAAATACTGTACTGTTAAATTGTGTGTAAAAAAAATTAAAGAAAACAAGATGTGACAAAGATTTTTCTCAGGTAATATTGCAATTGCAGCGTTTCATCTTCAAAATGCAAAGAAACTGGAGCAGAAGCCTGATTATGTTACAGAGCAACCCATATTGATAGATTTCCATGATAAGATGTCATGGTGGGTGTTGAAATATCATAGTGAGTAGATCTAGGTTTGTTTGTTTTTTCTTCTGTTCAATTGTATCCAATTTCTGGATACTGCCTAGACAATTCCCTGTAGTTTTCTTAGCAAAGTTCTTCATAAATGTTTTGCCACTATCTCTAAGGCTGAAAATGACTGGCCCCGGCTTATCTATCTGGTTTCATCCTAAAATGGTGCAGAACTCAGAGTCCCCCAGTTTCTAGCCTGATGCCTTAATCACTATGCCAAATTGGCTCTAACATCTAAGTAGATGCCATTGTAGAGTAAATATACCCATCTTCTAACTTGAAAAGTATCAGTCCCTCTATATTCCTTCAAGCTCTTTCCAGCTTTGCTCCTACCGTGTACATTTGGTATCCTTCACTGTTACCGCATCACATACTACTGCAAGTAGTCCTTGCCTTAGGACTGTAATTGAGCCTGTAATTATGGCAATAAATTGTGGCAATCATTAAGCAGGTCATCATGTGTTGCACCTGTTTTTACTTTTGTGGCAGTTGTTAAGTGAACACCATGGTTCTTAAGCCAACCCTCCCCCCCCATGGCTGTTTTTGCTGGAAATAGGAAGTAAATACTGGAAATCAGCAAAAACCACTGAAAATTGCAGTGATCATGGGTTGCTGGAAATAGTCCTAAATGTGAGCTGGTTACCAAGTACCCAGTATACAATCAAGTGAGTGGAAGAATGCAGTCATCAGATCTTTAAAATCAGGTTGCAAGTAGTACTGGGGAGATATATCGTAACTCTAAATGGGTTGCTAGATGACAGGTCATTGAGAACTACCTGTATTATGAGTTACATTTTGCAAAATATAACTTTTCTTTTTAAAGGTAAAATAGGCTTTGTTCATCAAAACAATCAACTTGTTGTGGTTCACTGGCAGCAGGTGCGGATGGCTGAGGTCTTGGAGAGCAAGGACTCAGATGAGGGGCCTGTGTGTGATGCAGGGATGGCACCTGGACCTTCAGGGAGTGGAATGCTTCCTTTGGAGATTATGGAGGCTGGCAGCAGTGATGAAGAGGTTCCCGAGGAGCCTGTGTCCAGTGCGCATGCGCGCAGGGCTGCTCGAAGGAAAGAGCAGCTGCAGCAGCATGGGCGACTCGGGAGTAAGGCTGCAAGGTAATGGCCTCTCCCTCAAGAGATAAAAGCCAGCTGAGAAACCAGAGTTCTTTACAGGAAGCAAAGAAGTTTTTGCACTCAAGCCTTGTGGACGTTCGGAATATCTTAGTTGGTGTTTAAAGACTCTTTGTGTTTGAAATCTTTCTTAGTAACTTTATCTAATGTTCTTGGCAGCTTTGCACCACCTTCTTAAGGCTCGTTCTTAGAGATAATTAATTTGAAACAGCCTTTTAACTGTGAAGGAACGGAATTCATAAAAAAATCATTAAAAGGTTTTTCTGTTACTTCTGTTTCGTGTTTGTTTCCCTGGAACAAGGTTTGGGTCAGAACACAACTCAACCTCTAAGGACATATCTACAATACTAGGTTCCTATCTCCCCAGAGAAGTTTGTAGCTTTCCTTTTAATAAAATCATAATGGGCTTATTTAAAAAAAAAACACTGAAAATTTATTGTTTTTGGAACACAAGTAATAGGAAGCTTAATTGAAGTCCTCAGCTTACAACTGGCCATTTAACAACTGTTCAGTTACAACAGCCACGTAAAATACTTCTGGAACATTACTCCGCCCTCCCCACAGCTCACATGACTGCATTTCAGGAGTCTGGCAACCTGTTCACATTTATGAGTTGCCAAGTACCCTGTGACCATGCAATTGCCATTTAAGATTTCTGGGGACAAAGGAGACAATGGATTTGAGACTTCTGTGCAGGGAGGGGAATCTGCAAGTCTGACATTAACACAGCTGATATTCTAAAAGGCTCTGAGCAGATGCCAGCTTGGTTAGCATTTTCTCCTCTGGAGAGAAGGATATTAGTGAAAGAAGTAGATTCTGGAGGAGAAAATGCTAAAGGTTCCAAGTCTCAGAATTCTGAAATACTGAGGTTCAGAGCCTTTCAGAATGCTGTATTTGCATTTTCTTATCCAAAGCAGAAAATGCTACTGAATGCCACCATTCTGATGATGGTTTGGAGAAGCCTTCTGAACCATCACAAGAATGGAACCCATGTGCAGGATGGAGTGAAGTGATGCAAAGGTAAGTGGACCAGTGTGGTAGGGCAGGGATAGGGCTGTGTGCTGGTGGCCTAGCTGGCCAATGCCTCCCAACCCTAGGCAGGTTTCCATATGCTGGTGGACACTGGGCACAACTGTGATTCTAAGTTTAGGACTACCACTACAACTTCAAGATATTATCAGTTACCCTCTTTACTAGACACAAAAATGCAAACAACTAATATTTCTATAGTACAGCAACTGAATTTTAATCTGTTAAGGAACATATTCAACACTTGTTTCCAAATGGTCAAACCATAAGACTCTTGTGGCTATTTTCATGAGTACTGAGAGAGAGAAAAATAATATCTGAAGCAGCCCCACAAAGCTTGCCAACAACACAGTTGCTTTGATATTTCAAAGCCGAGCGTTTATATGAACTCCTGTGCAATGTTCAGCTCTTTTTGCAGAAGCTTTGAACAGTTCTATCTTTAGAATACTTTGCAGGTTCTATATATTTTGATTTACTTTAGTATAAATATTTAAAAAAAGATAATGAATGCAGTAACAAAATTGTTAATAAATAACAGTCCAAATAACTGAGAAATTTTCAAACAAGGAATTGTAAAAAATAAAGTGGAAATAAAATAAAATCTTAAAATGTTCAGATTGTGAAATATTTCTAAAATATAAAGTTCTATAAAATCTTATATCATCATATTATTGTGAAAAGTATTTTGTGCAAAATGTAGCAGAAAGTTATAATGCAAACTTGACTTTATCCTTTTGTAGTTTAATTTGAGAAGGACACTTAAGCACCTACTTTCTGCCACTTAAAGTGCTTATCTATGGTAATATAATTCTTAGGGCCTGTAGATTTTGGGTGTGTCCTTTTAGATATGTTATCTTTAGAATTTTTACAGGCACACAAAAGTAAAAGCATACCCTTTGGGATCCAAAATTAAGCATTTTTGCAACCTCAACAACCTGAATGCTGTTTTGTAAAAGTGAACTAATGCTAACTGACATAGTTCCTGAATAATCTTCAATATGCTTTGCAAATTTTGTAGAATTCTCTGGCTTGGTACTAGTAGATGAAGATCCCAGAAAGAATTTGCTTCTGATATAATGTTTAAACTAATAAAGTATTTTAACAAATGAAGATGCTAAAAGTAGTTCTGAAATCCTGCATCTCTAGATCATTTCTTATATAGCTGTCAAAAAATATATATACAGTACCTTAAACCATTCCTAACTTTAAATATCTCATATCACTCTTCAAAAGGAGTTTAATCCACATATATCACAAACACATCCTGGAGATAAAAATAGCCAATGTCTACATTAATAACTTTATTCAGTATTTAGATGAGCAAGTTACTGACTGGGTAACATTTTAGAAGTTAAAATCTTCGGCTCCATAAGTTTTCTTCCTAAGAGAACAAAAACACAACCTTAACAGCTACAATTACAGATCTGTAGAAAGAACCCCAGCACGCACAACACTAAACATTAGTCTCAGGACACATAATCAGATAGCAGGTAAACAGTGAAAGGTTATCAGGACAAGTGTTTTGGCAACCCAATCATACTCCTTAAAGAGATTCCAAGGGCCATTCAGGACTTATTTACCGCAGCTTTAATTCTGCCCTGAAAAGTCAGCCCTCTTTTCAGCTGTTTTGGGAGTCCTCGACAAAGGCAAGGCCGTTAACGCCATTCCAATCCGTGATCCGCTCCTTTTCCGGGATCACGCACCAATTCGGGGAGGCCTGATCCTTGGCCAGCCAGTTAAAGTCGTCCACCTGGTCCCAGTTGTTCTTGCTTCTGTCAAGGCCAGCGGTCTTGAAATCGGCATCCCTGCCCGCGTAATCCCACGAACAGGGGGCGAAGCGCACGGCGCTGCAGTCCTCCAGCATCGCTCGGCTGGTCACTTGCACGTAGAAGCTCGTCTCCGTCGTGCGGTGGGTCCGGAGCTGCTGGCAGGCGAGGGCCAAGAGGCAACCGCTGCACCCATCCACCCGCGCCGAGGTCGACACGGGTCCGCACAGGACCGTGCAGTCGTAACAGTCGCGCACCAGCAGCGTGTTGGGGTTGCCGCGTAACAGCACCCGGCAGCGCCTGAGCTGGAACAGCACCACGTCCTGCTGCAGCAGCTCGGTCGGGCCGAGCTCCAGGGCTCGTCCCTCGGTCTGGCTGAAGCCGCAACTTGGAGCCGGCGACGCGGAGGTTGCCGCTTCCTTCTGGTCTTTGGCGGAGCTTTCCCGGGGAGGATGCTGAGCGGGAGGCTTGGACGGAGCCGAGGGAGGGTCCTTTTTGAGGGTTTTGCTGAAGGCGAACCGCTTCTTCGGCTTCAGCTGGAGGCGCCTCTCGGACAGCGCGCCCTGCAACTTGCTCAGCGCCGCCTGGGCCTGCCGCACCTCATACGGAGCCAAGAAGCGCACCGAATCCGTCAGCAGCCGCTGCAGATCCTGCAGCCGCCGAGCCGCCTCTGACACGGCTTCGGCAGCCGCTTCGGCACCCTGAGCCGGCTCCGACCGCAGCAGCGCTTCGATGGCTTCCCGCTCGCGGGCAAAGGAGGCGGTGAAAAAATCGCTCTGCTCTTCTAACACCGACTGCGCGTCCCGTTCTCGACGCCTCTTCTCCGCCTCCTCTCGCCGTTCCGCTTCTCGCTGATGCAGCCTGTCAGGAACCAGGGCGGAGAGGCCCTCCACCGGCGCCGCGCCCTCCGAAAAAGCCTCCATCTTTCTCTCTCTCTTTCTCTCTGCAGCGGCTTCGATCACCTCCTACTAAGACGGATGCCGATTGGCTGCTTCCGTGACCCACGCCCAGGATTTGAGAAGTGACCTCCAGGATGACGTGGGCGTGACTAATCCACTTTTTAAAGGGCCCCTGATGGTAGTAATTCAAAGGCGGGCGAGAAAAATGTGTAAAGCGGGGCCTGTTTCCCTTTAAGAGGCAACATTAACGTCAAAGAGAGCAACCAACCGTCTTTTAGGTGAAAGGTAGCGCGGTGAGTTTCAACTCAAGTTTTCGTCCAAATAGCTAACGACCTCCCACTGACGTGCAGAGAACGATTTTTTTGATATAAATTGCAAAACAGTAGTTCAGATGTACAGGTAGTCCTCTACTTATGACCACAATGGAGCCCAAAATGTATGTTGAGACATTTGTTAAGTGAGTTTTCCCCCATTTTACAACCTTTCTTGCCACAGTTGTTAAGTGAATCACTGCAGTGTTTTAAGTTAGTAACCCGGTTGTTAAGTGAATCTGGCTTCCCCATTGACTTTGTCAGGTCACAAAAAGATGATCACATGACCCCCCGGACACTGCAACCGTCATAAATACGAACCAGTTGCCAAGCGTCCAAATTTTGATCATGGGGATGCTGCAAAGCTCATAACTGAAAAATGGTCATAAGTCACTTTTTTCAGTGCGGTTGTAACTTTGAACAATATGTGAAAATTGTTCTAGAAAAGCTTGGATAATTGCTGCCATTCATTATAGAATTCTGATCTACCACAGAAATCCATTTTAATGTAAAGTTCTGCTTATTCATTCCATACTGGCTTTGCCAGCCTTGAAAATTCTGCAAGTTTTGTATAGAAATTATATTGTCACCCAACCCTTGCATGTAAAAGATAGGGCCACATTTTTGGGGTTAATCAAATATTTTTTTGCTATTCTGGTTTATTTAATTTATAAATTTATATTTATGCAGCTATGTTGTTGGTTGTCTATCCCTGGATTATTTCATCAAGGTATTAATAAAATTGGAGAAAGAAGTGCTTCAGTCTCTGGTGGAAAAGTGTGATATCAATACCATAAATAGAAATGGTTAACCATTAAATATTCTCTTTGAATAATCCAAAGAAAGAAGGGAGTGATTTTCAGTTGCTACTTTGGAAAAATACATACACACACAAAACAAAAAGGGGCAATTGCTTTCTTTTGCTTCAGATGAGCTGCTGAAGATGTTCCTGACAGATGGCATCTGCATACAAATACATATTTGAAACACATTTGCCTTTTTATCTACCTGACCGCCTTGTTAAACTTGTCTTATTGAATCAGCTGCAAGTAGCTGGGCTCAGACAATATGTTAAGCCATGGCTTAATAAATTACATGTATCCAGCTACACATTGGTTGCCAAATTAAAGTGTAGATCTTTTTGGTTAAAAAAAAAAAGAGCAAAAACTGGAGATCATGGCAATGGTAACAGCTCCTCATATCTTCTCCGCCTTCTGAAACTTTAGCCTGCTGCCAATCACTCAAGCTGATGATCCCAACTTATCCCTCCAAGACTCTCCAAAATACTTGTTTTTACCAGTTTGTAGAAACCAAGTGCCATTGGGAGAGGGGGGCTTTTCCAAAGTACAGGCAGAAAATATACCTATAAGCTTCCAACTTTTACTTCACAAGAGTGGAGAATCTTAAGCAAATTCCCTCAAAGTATTCAAGATAGGACAGTAGAAACTAGGCAGAGAATGTGGTCTGAAATGTATGTACTCTGGTGTCAAAACATGTAGGCTTTAATTGTAAAACTAGAACATTGATTTACATTCAGAAACTAATAGGGAACTAGTGCAGGGCTAAAGCACAAATGTAATGTACACACATCAGCACACTGCAGTAGTCCCAATGAGAGGTAATAAAGCTTGAGTTAATAATTACTGTTAGAAGTATTCTATACAATATTAAATGTGATACTTTTATTTCAAATTATGTAATGTTGTGAATGCTTTTGATAAAATCTTAGTGGTGAAAATGGGTTTCATTTGTGATGCAGATGTGCTGCCCTTGGTTCCAAAGTTTCTGTGATATCTCTTTGAGGAAAAAATAGAGAAAATAGTTTTGAACAAGGATTAGTTGAAGGTACAGGCAGAGAATGGCCTACATACCATTGTTTTTACTGTGTGAAAAGTTAGTCCCTGAGAAATTTTCTTACCAACAGCAGTATTTATTTTCTCCTAACAGATACGAAAGAATGAAAAAAATGATAAGAGAAGCAAACTTTTGCTCATGAGGTAAGATTTTATAATAATAAAGGAAATAAAACACTCCCAAATGCCTACATTCTTTTAATCATTTCTCTTTTAAACTGTTCAATGCATATATGGAAATTGCATTCTGTTCTTACTAATATAAAATAAAGGTTCTGTGATGACCTAGGGTGGGATACAAAATAAACATAGTCACAAGAAACAGGTAAAGCCCCTTTTATTCCTTCAATTTGCTTCCAAGCTCCAAATATCCTTGACTGAAGACAAAAAACTCCCACACGAGCAATTATAAGAAGGAGGAAATGCTGTTTAAACTAAAAATACCTAATAAAGAGTAAAAAAACAACACAAACCAGGTAAGATAAGGGCTGGAAGACGTTCACAGATATCAGAACACACAATGGGAAGGACACCAAACTCAGAGAAGAATAGAGATATTTCCACGCTTTTGTTTCCAGCACTCACCCATACTCATGTCCGTCCTCTTATTCAGTTGTCACAGCTGCAGCCCATGAAAAGGATCAAGACCCTCTCCTCCCGAGTAGACCACATCTCTCCCTTATCCTCTCCTCCCTGTGTGCCCTAGGATGGAGAGATGGGCCCCGGTGACTTCCCAGCCGGCCTCTGTCCTTCCCCAGCCTCCTCCACAACCTCCGGAGCCACACTTCCACTCCTCTCCCTCAGAGTCAGTCTCCACCAGGGGCATGACAGGTACATTGTCTTAGAGAGAAGTCCTTTGGGCCTGCCTATTTTCTTAGCTTGGACTTGCTTCATTAATTTCTCCATTATGACATTTGTCTACAAGATGCATCCCTTTCATCTTGAGTGAGCAAAACGATGATGTTATCCATTCAGTCAAGTCCTGCTCTTGGCAATTCTATAGCCAAGTCTCTCCACATCTTCCGATCTTGCACTAGCAAAACAATATATCAACATAAATTGCACTGCCCCAGGCCTAATCTTTGCCGTGTCTCCACACGGCAATTTGGTCTAGTGGTTAAGGACCAGGCTAGTAACTGGGAGAGCATGAATCAATTGTGCAGTGGTTAGAATGCTGTACTGCAGGCCACTTTTGCTGACTATCGGCTACCTGTAATTTGGCAGTTCAAATCCCACCAGGCTCAAAGTTGACTCAGCCTTTCATCCTTCCGAGGTGGATAAAATAAGGACCCAAATTGTTGAGGGCAATATGCTGACTCTGTAAACTGCTTAGAGAGGGCTGTAAAGCACTATAAAGCAGTATATAAGTCTAAGTGCTCTTCCTATTGCTATTCTAGTCCTGCCTTAGCCATGAAAGACAGCTGGGTGACTCTGGGCCAGTGACTCTCTCAGCCCAACTAATCTTACAGGATTGTTGCTGTAGGGAAAATAGGAGGAAGAAAGAATTTTAAGTATGTTTGCTGCCTTGAGTTGTGTGTATAAAAAAAACCAATGTAGGATATAAACAAACCAATAAAATGAGCCAGAGATTGTTGGCTGCTTTACCACTGCCATGCTGCTTTAGTCACATGATCCTCATTTTCAACATTCCTGAACAACTTCCTGGCCTTTCCTGCAATCCCTTGTTCCCTCCCACACCAACCAGCAGCTCTGGGAAGGGAAGGAAGGATAAAGGGAGAAATGGAAGGAAGAGGAAGGAGGAAAGGCAAGAAGAGGGAGGCATTAAAGAAGGATGAAATAAAAAAGGGGAGAAGGGCAAGGGAGGAAGGAGCAGAACAAAGAAAGCAAGATAAGAAACAAAGGAAAGGGGAGGTAGATAGGAAAGAGGTAGAAGAACCTGAAAAAGCCAAATTCTTTCCCTCTTCAATTTCCGTTTTTCACTAGTTATATTAAGAAATTACACCTTCATGATTCGACATTCCATAGGTCTGGTAATCTATCAACTGCAAATCCTTGAGCTATTATTATTCTTTTAAAGTCTTTCAATTTAGAAAATAATATACTTTTGTAAATCAAAACAGTATGATAAAAAGTTTGTCTTAATTAAATCTGTTTCTCCCAGCATCCGATTCCTAGAAGTTGAGCATTGAAACATAAAAGTTCATCTAGACAGCAATCCAGATACAATTAATAGAATAACAGAGTTGGAAGGGACCTTGGAAGTCTTTTAGTCCAACCCGCTGTTCAACTCAGATCTTATGCCATTCCAGACAAAAAGCCATTCTGAAGGCAAGCCATTCCACTGGCTAATTGTTCTGTTAGGAAAGTTCTCCTTAGTTCTAGGTTGCTTCTCTTCTTGATTAGTTTCCGTCTTTTCTTGTCTTGCCTTCTGGTGCTCTGGAGCAGGGGTTGCCAACCTTTTGGACCTCAGGGACCACCAATCTCATAATTTTAGATCCCAGGGACCACTAACTGGTTCTGTGGGTGTGGCCTAATTTGTAGGTGTGGATTGGTGGTCATGTGACTGGCTGGGCATGGCTTGTATGTAAATATTATAAATATTTATATATTGATTTTTTTTTATAAAAAAGAGCAACTTTTACCCCAAATCAGGCAAAGCAGGCAAGCAGATTGAGTTGCTCACAGAATCACAGATTCATTCAGAAATCTATCCATCTGCCATCGTCTAGCTCAGTCTGTCACATAAAATTTGCTTGCAAGCAAACTCACAAAATTAACTCACAACACACCATTCATGTAAATGTTGAATTTTTCATTTAAAAAAATTCAAAATCAGGCAAAGCAGGCAGATTGAGTTGCTCACAGAATCATTCAGTGATCTATCTATCTGCCATCGGCTAGCTCAGTCTCTCAAATTTGCTTGCCGTGAGTCTGCACTGCATTTGCTTGCAAGCAAACCTTCAGTCCTAAGGGAAGTTCGGCTGTGCTTAGCTAGAAAGCAAGAAATCCAACCATTTCCTGCTTCCTAGCTAATCTAAATCTCCCGGAACAGCAGAAGAGATGATGGTTGGAAAAAGGAAAAATAGCAACTTAGCAGACAAGTTTGCTGGGTAAGGAGTGAGTGGGTGGGCCATGTGGGCAGCGCAGCCTTGTGTTTCTGCGCAGCCTGGATTAATTGCTTTGGGGGGGAGTGCTCTGGGGGTGAGATTTCCCTGTGGCCCACCAAAATTTTCTCACGGCCCACTGGTGGGCCAACAGCAACTGCTGCTCTGGAGCAGGGGTCCTCAATCACCGGGCCGTGGACCGGTCCCGGTCCGTGGAGCACTCTGTACCGGGCCGCAAAGAAAAAAAATGGCGGCTTTCTTCGCCTTCGGTGAATGCTGCTGAGATCGGGATCAAGGACACAAATGAAAGAAGGGGAGGAGGAAGCAACCGAAGCCTGTCCTGCTCTCTGGCTCAGCGGCTTCGGTTTCCTCCCGCCTCGTTCCTCTCTCAGTCGCTCTCTCGCTCTTCCACCAGCCCAGGAAGAAACTGCTTCAAAGAAGCCGGGGGGTGGCTTTCCTGTCGCCGCAGCGCCTCCGAGCGCCCGTTCACCCCACCCCGCCCGCCCGTGGTTCAATTCAGTGCCCGTTCTGCCTGCCTGCCTGTTTGGTTGTTTGGGAACAGCTTCGGCTGAGAATAATAACTATTCGCCTCTTTTTTAAAACGAAGAAGGCAGGCAGGCAGGCAGAACGGAGCACTGTGGATTGAACTCGGCGGGCGGGCGGGGGGGGGTAAACGGGCGCTCGGAGGAGCTGCGGCGACAGGAAAAGCTACCCCCCGCTTCTTTGAAGCAGTTTCTTCCTGGGCTGGTGGAGCAGCGAGAGAGCGACTGAGAGAGGAACGAGGCAGACACCTGAGGGAGGGAGGGAGACACCTGAGGGATGGGGCTGAGGAGGCAGGGCCGAGGCGCTCCCTGAACTTGGTGGTTTGCTGGCAGACGTTTTATTACCCGACTAGGTAACAACATCAGATGTTACCTAGTCAGGTAATGAAACGTCTGCAAGCAAACCACCAAACTCGGATTCTTCTCCCCTCCCCCGTCCTTGAAAAAGTGTTTGTGCTTGAAACTGGTCCCTGGTACAAAAAAGGTTGGGGACCACTGCTCTGGAGAATAGGTTTACCCTCTCTTCTTTACAGCAGCCCCTCAAATTAGGAGATTTTTATTTCAGGTCTTTAGCCAGTTTACAGTTGAATTTGTATATGCAGGATTTGAAAGAGATAGAGGGAAATGAAACATTTACTTTTTTCTTTCTTTATCTCCCTGGATATTTTTCACTGGAGCAAAAATTTTAAATTCATAATTAGCTGCCAGTTAGTTCAGAACCTCTGTTCTAGACAATAATGTATAAGGCAAGAAGAGAGAGAATTCCATTTTACCCTGCACAAATTTCCTGAAATAGCAGGAAAAAATAGCAGTTGAGGATGAGATGCAGTTTTCTGACTGTAGTACCTTTTCATCATACTAAAAACTAGAAATTCCCTAGTAGGACATTTCCATGCTATAGATTTCCTACCTCCCTCTCTCTCATAAAGCAGTTTAAAACTGACCGGCAATTACACCGACCTTGAAACGGAAAGACAACATAATCCAATCAGTGCTCTGCTTCACCTTTTCCACTTCCTTCTACGGCATCTGGGATTTAGCTAACAAATTAGATGTTATCCATTACCAATTGGTTCTTGGTGGAACTAAAAGTCCAATCTGGTTTTCTTCCGTTCTTCCTTTGAATTCTTTTTGGAAAACAAAAGTAGAAGTCTGTTAATAAAGTGCTTTAGGGTACATTGAAGTACATACCGAAAACAGAGTTTTGTTTCAATTACTGAGATGCTTTGTCACCATTCCACTATTTCATTTGAAAGGCCCTATAAGTTTTGAAGGTGAAAGGTTAACATGACAGCAACTATCAGACGCCTGACCCCAGTTGCATATTTCTATGACTTAACTGGTGGATGTAGTTTCAAATAAATCTGAGTAGGTGCAGAAATAAATATATCAGTTATCTAAAAGAAATGAAAACACATCAACAATCTTAGAATACCAAGTTCAGGAAAGCTCTGTAAATTATGAAGTACATGTAATTTAGTTATGATGGTTTATACATAAAACAAATAAACTAAATCTAAAAGCAAAGAATGAAGAAAATGTTCTAAGTTGTTACCATTTAAGATAATTAAAATATTCTTGATCCCTAACTCACATGAATGTTAAAATGTCTTGATGCTTTGTAGTTTAGCTTATAATCCATTGTAATACATGCAATGCAACCCAATGACATAAATTCTTCTCTTAAAGTATAACTGAACTCAACAGGGTTTACTTTTGATACATATAATGGGAAAGATCTCAATAAATTATCTCAGCAGTCAGACATCACACTTTTAAGGTATGTCCATGTTTTCAAGTACATGTGTACATGTACTTGAAGAAAAGCATAGTTTAAACTTCTTTCTAAAAATAATGGAAGCAATAATACTGAGGAGGGGGGATTAAAGTTTTCCCAACACTTATAAAATTAGCAATTTTCCCTTCAGTTCATTTTGCCGAATAGCACACAAAAGAAAATAAGAGGATAGAATAAAAATAAAATATTGGCAAGGTTTTTCTTACGTTAGTAAACATTCCATAGAAGGATATGACCAATTTAAAATTGAAAGTATGGTTCCAACAGCATATTTTGTTCACAAAATAACAGAAATGTGTTTGTAAATACACTTCCTTATATGTTTAACGATTAAGTGTATTTAAAACTTAATTTCTGTCTTTTAGGCTTACACAGAAACAGACTTAAAAAGCACTTAAAAGGTGCTTAAAACAGTTGTAAGATATTTTTAATTATAGAGTCAAAAGAATGGAGGGATTGGAAGGGATATTGAAAATAATCTAATCCAGCCCCTTCACCCCAGTGCAGGAATTCACTAC
Source organism: Notechis scutatus (assembly GCF_049901735.1). Taxonomy (NCBI): domain Eukaryota; kingdom Metazoa; phylum Chordata; class Lepidosauria; order Squamata; family Elapidae; genus Notechis; species Notechis scutatus. The sequence goes on along the minus strand of NC_142009.1, from coordinate 47,918,044 downwards.
TACAATATTTCTGACAGATGCTCATTTATCTTCTTTTTAAATACTTCAAATGGAAAGTCTACCAGTCTTGGGATAGTCTTGGTGAACTGCTCTTACTATTAACATTTTTTTTTCCTGATGGCCAAATAAAATTACTTTCTTATCAAATGTTCAGTTTGTGATCCATCAAGATCCTTTTGGCCTATGGCTTTTGCTCAGTGTTTCTGTTTGATAAGATCCTGCTGAATCTTAATACTTCCCGTAAGCTGGTAGAATTTCATAAAATACATCATTGAATGCTTTGCTGAAGTTCGGATACTGTGTCCACACTCCCTGTGATCAATTAAACTGGTATTCTCTCAGAAAAGATTAATTTGACATTACTTTTTCATTTTGGTTCTTGCCAAGCAATGCCTTATTTTCTAAATCCTGACAAACCGACTACCCAATAATTTGTTCCTTGGTCTGTGTCAACATCAAACTGTCCTGTCTTAATTATTTAGCTCCTTTTCCTTTTTGAAGACAGGAAAATATTAGGCCTACTTCATTATACCCATTCTTTATGATCTTCAAAGGTCATAAGAAAGGTCTTGAGATGATCCTTTAAGCTTTTTTTTTGGAGCCTTAAACTTGTTAATGGTAGCTAAGTATACCTTATTTATTTGTTTTGAGTTGCTGTTCCATACTTTCACACATACCGTAGGTCCATTTCAACAAAATTCCTCCTGGGGCTGAAGACAGAAGCAAAGTAGGATCTGAGCTCTGCTCTTTCCCTTTCACCTCTTACTATCCTGTCAACCTCTCTTCTCTTTTTGTTTCGCAGTTAATTTTCCTTTACAAGTCTAAATTCCCTTTGCACTCCAACCTTTCTTACTTTTGTTTCTAAATTGACCCAAAAGAAACAAGGAAGTTTATATCTTTTTCTTAGTATTCTGAAAGATTTATGACGCTCATTAAAAATGAACCAATCCATGGTAGTTTTAAATATTTCAGTGCACAGTGGGAAAAAAAACCCCTTACATCAAAAGAATGAGAATATTTCCATTTATTTATCTTTGTGTTTGGATAGCATTAACTATAGATACTATTTTGGGGGTCTGGGGGACTCAAAAAGATGCATTATATACTCTATACTTAAAGTTGCTGTATTGCATCCTGCAACCCTATTCTGACAGCAGGTTGACAAGCTATGGGAATAGTAATAATGAGAATGAAGTCAGGACTGAATAAAGTTGGTAGGACTGTGCATGGGCAGTTTTCTTTTTTTAAAAAAAAACCTCTAACATTCAGTTCCGTTTAAATAATCCCAAACCTTTTCCACTTCCTTTGTTTACGTCATTTGAGGGAGGGAAGGAAAGGGGAGAATTTGAGTTAAAGCAGTGTTTTTCTTGTTTTCTTAAAAAAAAAAAAATACAGCTGAGGGCCCAAAGGCAGCGATGCAACGTAAATTGCAACGTTGGTTCCATTAGACGAGGACACACAGACATTTCCCGATTATCCAAAAGTAAAGTTTTTGCTTTCCTGCGAAGGGTCAAGAGATTATACCTTTGCAGCCTCTAACTCAGCTTCTTTTTTTTCAAAGCAAGCCCAATCTTTGGAAAGTGCCTTCTTCGCCCATGTAAAGGCAGGCAGGCAGGTAGGCAGGAGCAGCAGCAACAACAGCGAGCGATAGTTCAGTACCGCCGCTCCTAATAATGTATGTGAATGCGGTAGCGGCGTCCCCGCAGCCTCTCAGCCTCTCTCCTCGCCTTGTAGCTGGAACTCCCGCACTGGGTTCTCGCTATCCTCGCTCTCTCTTCCTTGCTCGCTCGCTCGCTCCCTCTCTCCCCCCCTCCCTTTCTCGCTCTCTCGCTCTCTCTTACACTGCCAGCCCCTGATGTGATGGCGAAGAAACCCCGTTGACAAGGCACTGCTTTTTCATGACGGTGAGTTTCCCTTTGAGTGTATTATAATTTTGTGATAAAAATTTCAAGGAAAAAAAAAACACACAACCTCCTTCCTCCCTTCCTTCGGGGAGGGAAGAGAGGGGGGAAAATCTATCTCCAGACAGACAGAAAAGAAAGAGGAGCAAATTAACAACCAGGAGTTGCCAAAACCAGGATATTAGGTTTCAGCCCAGAGAGCTATTGGCTCTGGGGCTAGGTATATAAATATATATCTGGAGAGAGAGAGGAGAGGAGAGGAGAGAGAGAGAGGGGACATAGGGAGGAAGAAGAAGGAGAAGAGAAAAGAAGAGGAGGAGGAGAGGAAAGGAGGAGGAGGGCGATTTTGCGCGGGTGGTGCTTGGTGGGCAGATGTTAATTCACATGGAAATGAAATATTTATTTCTTTTGCAGGAAGAGGCTGTGGTGGTGGCTACTGAGGGCACCTCCAAAATGTGATTCTTAAAGGGGGAGAGGCAAACAAGGAGGGAGAGAGAGAGAGAGAGAGCGAGGAGAGAGAGGGGGAGAGAGAGGACAGATAAGGTTTCAGGGCTAGGCTGATAGCTGCAAGGTGGGCGGCGGGAGAGGATGGTGGGGGGGCTGCCCCTCTCTCGGAGGCCATGCAAATGTAGAGGAGAGGAGGAAGAAAAGCCCCTCTTTTAATGACTCACTGATTGAGCCGGTTTAAAATTAGTTATTGTTTTGTTTGGGCTTTTTTCCCCCTCTCCTGGCCACCCCCTTGGCCGTCGAGAGAGGGAGAGAAAGTGTTTGTGTGTGTGTGTGTGTGTCTGCGAGTGTGACTGAGGGTGTGTGTCTGTGAGGAAGAGGGGAATCAAGTGTGTATGTGTGTGTGAGAGGGAGAGGGAGAGGGAGAAAGAAAAATAATCTTTTCAAATCTCCTCCCTCTTTTTTTCCCCCCTCGTTTCTTTGCTTTTCTCTAAAGCTCTCTGGTCTGTGGAACACTTTCTTCCTCCTCCTCAGGAAAATGGAGACGCTTCGTCTTCTCGCTCCTGGGCGGGAAGCTGCCGTGGATTTTTCTTTTCTTTTGCCTCCCCGGTTGGATTTGTTTTCAGCGATCATTTTTTCCCATCTCGTATTAATTTTCACCGCCTTTCTAGCATGGGTTGCGCTTTTTGACGGGGATTCTTTTTTCTTCTTAATTTCGTTCCTTATTATTTTTTTGTCTCCAGTCTCCACCAATTTCTTGCCTTTGCGTCCTTGTTTCAAGGAATGGAAATGATTTGTTTCGGTGTATATAATTCTGGGTCGGTAGGATTTAAAATCCATTTCGGTTGTTGTTTATGTTTTTTTTAATCTGCAAGTATAATAAATATTCTACATCTGTAACAATGCTTTCGTTTTTGCCTTTTGAAGACTGTATCTGGCATGGGATTAATTTTCCAAAAATGATCGTGAGTTGGTTTTGGTTAAAGAACGGGGGGAGGGAGAGAAATTTATAAAGAATGGATTGAAAACCCGATGGATCATTTTGGGTGCGTTTTTTTTGGTTGAGGAGTGGGCAATACTCTTAATAGGGAATGCAAGTACAGTAGGTTTGCAGAAATGGTCGATTTTTGCTGAGAAGGAAACTCAGGCCTTTGTGTTTTGTCGGGCTTTCATCCTTCCTAAATTGTCTAATCTGGGAGAATTTCCGAATTGAACATGCATTTCCAAAGCTCAGTCGACGGAGCCAATTTTTCCTCACAAGAATCCTATTTTTTCCGTGCCGGTCTCGTTCCTTGCCGGCTGGAGGGTCAGAAACAAGGGAAGATGGCGCTGCCTGGCCATCGGCCAGGATTTGTGGCGCAGTTTCTTCTCTTTCGCTCCCTGCGGCCGCCATTTTGAAATGCTTTTAATACGAGGCTTTCTCCTTCGGCTGGGGCGTCGTCTTCCTCTATTTCGTGGAGTTGCTTTCCCTCTCTCAAAGTAGAGCAAAAATGGAAACGGGGACCTTCTTCACCTTTATGAAATGGTTTCCAAAGGGGTGAAATATCTTTTACTGCGACTCATTTGAAGGAGAAATCGTACGGAGGTTGATGGTGCCACGTAATTTATTGCTTTTAACAATAATAATTACAAGCCCAGTTTCTTGTTCTATAGAACAATTAGCATTCGTTTTAAAAAGTTCTTACGTCTTTATTTTCATTTATAACCTACCTTATGAAGAATACTAGTGGTTATGGGGACAAATGGCAACGATTATCACTATTAATTGTTGTGAACTCATTTTATAGAAATTACCATTTTGTGTTCCCCACCAGATTGGGATATAAATCCTTGAAATAGTCTAGCCTCGAATGTATAAATCACATAGACTCAATAGAGGAAAATATCTATGTGATGCAAGTAACTAAAAAGCAGTGTGTGATCTGTGGATTAAAAATGGAGGACCTTGGGCAATTGGATGGCCTTTCAAATTCTTTTTTGCAATAACACAATTTTACATGTGTCAGTGAGGTCCTATTCCAGAAAATCTAGTAAGGGAACATAATAAAACTTGACCACACTTTTTCCTACCTTCCACTGCCATTACATTTCTATTTTTGAAGGCTTGATGAAGTAAAATGTTTATTTAAAACACAAGTACTCTTACATTCTGTAATCTCAGAATACTTAATTGAAGTGGTGGCAGATTTTAATATAACTTTGGTTTTTTTAGATATTTCACAGGAAACAAAATGGGGCAAACAGTAGTAGATATGTTGCATTTTCCAATAATTTCCTACTATTATGTCTTCCTTTGATCTTCTAATTTTTCAGAACTAAAATCTTTTGAATAAATTTAAGAAACGATTAATATTAGGAAATAATTGCCTTGATAAGTTTAAAATGTGACAGTAAATTTAATTTCATCTATTTGTACAGCCATTCATATATCCTCAATGGAAGAAATACGATTTGGATTTGGTTTATTATTATGTTTCCTAATAAATAACTGATGCAATAAATAAATAAAAAGTAGTAGTTTTTCAACAAAGTTCTAAGTGTTAGTGTTTATCGTTAGGCTACATCTTTCATTGCTTTTTGGCAATCTAAACTGGATAGTGCAGTTACCATTGCACCTAGGCAATTGTTTATAAGGGGTTTATCTAGCACATTGGTTTACATATCTGCTTTAAATATATCCAGAAACCAAGCAAAAGTTTAAATAAAAAAGCAATTCAGATATATTGTTTAATATTTCAATTTTCCTTCAAGGAATAAATGTACATTTTTCTGTATAATCCTCCTCCCCCCATTTAAAATATTTTATAGCAGTTTAGTAAATTATATTGTAAATTCAATAAAATGTCTGATTTAAGTCTCATGAAAGAAGAGGATTTCTTATTTGGCAAGTAATTTGGCATCAAAGAAACTAGCTTTGAAAGGAGACATTGAAAAATTGTTTTCATTGGGAATTCTTATCTGGCTTATGCACATTTTAGTTAATGATGTTTTGTTAGGCCTAGATTTATGCAGCATGCATATTTTTCAAACTGAAAAGATGAGCTTCTGGATATATTTATGATATTTTTCCAGCAGCAGATCTTACCACATAGAAGTCCCAGGGCACAGTATTTATGTTCAAAGAATGACATTCTATTAATGTTTCCTCATGGTGCTAGAAAGGACCTTGAATCTAAAAGCAAACCATACTTTCAACTAGAATTGTTTGTTTTCTAAGACTTAAAAAAAGCTGTACATCATATGTAAAATACAGATGGAAAGAAATTATGGGAATTTGCAACTAATGAGAATACCAACTTATAACCTTTATAAATCTTGTCCATTTAATGAGTGGCCCAGTCTGCTAAAACTAATTTACATAGCTTTTATGAGATAGTGCTTATTTATTCCTGCCAATCTTAGGAGTGCTGCTTTCTATTCAAATGCATGTAAAATTAACATACACCCTTATTCTCAATCATGCTTATAATTCATTTGTAGCACAGGTGGTGTTCACAGTTTAGATACATTCACAATCTTTTATTTCATTTTGATAAATAGAAAACTTGAAGAAAGTTCTTAGTTTATCAATTCATTGAGAAGGTCTAGCTTTATTAGAATAATAGCACAACAGAAAAACTCACTTTTTAACTAGAATTTATCACTGATAAATGATCACATTTGTTTTACTTTGTTACAAAGCAAAAAGGATGTTATGAAAGATTCAATGTATATATTTGTAGATAATTGATAAATGAGCATGTGCAGATGATTTTTTTTTTATTATGAATCTAAAGAATAATGTGGCAGTTGTTAACTGTTAGCCATTCTGTTCAACTTACTTTCTATATGTCCCTATTCTAGTATATGAGCTGGGCAAATGTAGCAATATACTGGGAAACATCATAAGGCCAATGATATCATCTAGCTTTATAAACTCACAATCTAGAGAAGTTATAGACACATCTGCCACATTGTTAGCGAGACCAGAACCGTAAATGCAAGCTAGTGAATAACTTGACAACTTCTCACAAATAAATTATCAGGAGTAAAACTAATGTGCAAGAGAAAACAATATGTTTCCAATTTCCTGCCTTCCAGTGGAAATTACCAAAACATATAAGCACATTTAATATGAAGTAGGACTGATTATAAACAGGGGTTCTGCAATCACACATTCTTACTCCATAGACACTTACTGTGTCATTTGTGTTCATGTCTTCTCCCATCTAAGTAAGAAATGAGTAATGTTTGATTATTTTACATTTAAACCAGTGGTTGAAAATATACATATTAATAAAATTTATACATATTCTTCATAACAAGGGGGAGACAAATTAAGGACAAAGTGTTTGTAATAATAATGCTAATTTATCCTTGAAATACTACTATGCAGTAAGTAAGCCCAGGGGTCTTCAAACTTGATAGCTTTAGGACTTGTGGACTTCAACTCCAAGAATTCCTCCTCCAGTCATGTTAGCTCAGGAATTCTGGGAGTTGAAGTCCACAAGTCTTAATGAAGATCCTTGCAGTAATCTATCGGGGGATTCTAATGCAGTGTCCCTTGATTAATATAATTTTATCAAAATAATATCAAACAATTTGAAACTGCTTTAAGTAACATAGAATATAGTAACATTCTTTTATTTCAAGGAATAATTAACATGTATATAGAAGATGTATGGAATTGTCTAGGAAAAGGTTGGATTCATCTACTAAGCTATGTTTTTTTAAAACCAGTTTCTTTTAATAAAAATTGGCTGAATACAGTATGTTAAATCATTTCATGGTTTCAAATAAAATATGAAAATATATATACACTTGATCATATTAAACTTCCCTAAAGGTTGTTGTATAAAAAACCTACAGATATAAAATAAATTTGAGGAAAGAAGAAAGAGAGCCAGTTTGGTGTAGTGGTTAAGATGCTGGCTAGAAACCTAGAAACCGAGTTCCAATCCTGCTTTAGGCATGGCAAACCAGTTACTTTCTCTTAGCCCAGCTCAGGGCTGTTGAGAGGAAAGTAGAAGAAGGAAGGAGTAGTGGTATATTTGCCACATTGAGTTGTATATGAAAAAAAGGTGGGATAAATAAAAACATAGATAGAACAGAAGGAACAAGTTGTGTTTTGTGATAAATGTCAGTTACACCATGTTCTTTTGCAGCAGTTTACATTCCCTTGAAAAGGTAAAGGCAGAAAAACAAGACCAATTAAAACTACGAGATGTAGTTTTTCCTTAAATAATGTATCTTATATGTTCCATTATATTCCAGAATAAAATCCTAATTGTTAGAAGATCCAGGCACAGTAAATAGCTGAGCACCTATGCAGGAAGGTAGATTAGATATCTTTGTTGGCCTACCTGTGTCTTTAAGAGCACTTTAGGTAATAAAGTCAGTACATGAGATATGAGGAGGAAATGTCTTATTAATAAAATTGGCTTATATCTTTCATAATATATCTATCAGAATACCTTCAAGCACATAAAGAGAATTTGAAATATAAGGTTTCAACTTCACAGTGGATATTTTTGAAAATCATAGTCTCTGAACCACATGTTGATGTTCCACCTTGTCACACTCTGCTTTTCAGAGGCTCTGGATTATACTCATAATTCCCAACTATTGGAAAGATTTCATGAGAAAAAAATCACAACAGTGATCAACACTGAAGTTTTAAGATTCTTGATTGGAAGATGGAAAGCATGTTTCAAAATGTGGAGTGTACAATTAGAAGACAGTTGTAGAATTCTCTAAACAAAACATCTGGATGCACTTCAGGTGATTTAGGATCAGTCATGGACATACTATGGCACAATGAGCTTGAATGAGCTGAAATTCATTTGGATGAAATAGTAAAATATGTTAGGAAATAATGCAATATATATCTGAATTTGGCAAATCTCTTGAGTTAGAAGAATAGAATGGGCAAGTACACTCAGATTTGGGAATTATTTGTTGTGAGCCATCTAATAAACCTAACTGATGCACCAAATAGTACAAACAATTCATCTTGTAAAGCAGGACACTGTTACACACACCCAGCACTGCATTATTTATAATATTGTGTGTGACAAAAATCAGTTAACAGTATAAAGTTGTGAACTAGCTAAAATGCAGTAAAAACAAACCATTCACAGGCTAAACAAACAAATGGGACACACAAAAAACTATCGATGTGTGGAACATTCAATTTAGGTCCACACTGACTCCATACAAGACAATCCTGACAAATAATAAATATTTTGGGGATGGCAGCCACATTATAATTTGACAATTTTTTCCATGACAATATTTTGGGGAAGAAAAACTGCAATATAGTACCAGTACAAATTGGGATTCTGGTCTAATATGGATCAGACTTCATTTCTTTTTTTTTAGACTGCGGTCCAGAAATAGAACACATACCTAACTTAGATTACAGATATAGATTCGTGCTAGAAGTAAGCATGTATCCTAATGCTAACCCATTGCATCCATCAATACACCTCAAATATCTGAAGGATTGGGAGGATTTTTGGAACAGATCTAAATAGTTCTTCAGAGTTGTGCATGGAGGAGGGCAAGAGTAACTCATAATAAGGAAAATTAGCTTCCATATAGTACTGGATGTAGCCTACTACATGTTCACCTAGTACAGTAAATTAGCATGATAAAAGCATTTACATGGTAAATATATTGTGTAATTTCTTACATAAAGCAGTCTTTCATAAAAATAATTTCAAGTGTGTTTTATGATACAATATGAATACTTTATTTTCTTCTTAGTTGTCATGGATGATGATGATGATGAGTCCTGTCTCTTTGATCTTATTGGGTAAGATTTTATTTTAGATACCTGTCCTTGAAAAAAATTCAAAATTCATTTTAAAAGAAAAGCTTGTTTGATAAGAAACCAATTAAAACTATCCTCTGAAGCATAATTTTGTTTCACAATAATAAATAAACAATTTTTCCCCAGGATTTAAAATTTTCAAAAAGAAGTAGGGAAGATTGATTTTTGTAGTTTCCCTTTATTTCCTGCAGCTTTCTTGCCATTCTTCACTGTTCCAAACGAATTTTTAAAATAGTTTTTTAGATGCACATTAAGCTGCAGAAGCAGAACTGATGAAAAGAACTCAGTTTATTATGAGACCAGTGTTCTTTCTGCAAAGCAGTTACCTCTGCTACACACACACACACACACACACACACACAAACATGAAATAAAATTTGTATCAGTTTATTTTTATAGTCTATCATCAATAATGCATACATAAATCATATTAAATCAAAATTACTCAATTTCCATAAAAGATAACCCTAAATTTAAGATCAAACACATCCACCAAAAGAAAAGTAGAAAAAGAAAATACACAGAGGTAAGCATCCTGTGCTGTCTGTTGAACCTAGGTTTGCCAACTTCAGTTGAAATCAATCCTGGAGATTCCTTCCACCCTCATAAAGATGTACGTACAACATACTTATATATGCACACATGCATTTTTTATGCATAACTTTCAGAAATCTCAAAAAAGGCAGGAATAAACTCACAGACCACTCTGATATGCACAAATTGACCTTTCTTCCAGGAGAAAAAAAAAGTAAAAGTCTAAAAAAGATAGTTGCAGTAGAAAGGTCAGGGAACAAAACTGAGTGGAGATAAGGGAAGGGAATAGGGTAACTGACAGCATGGGGAAGTAGAATGAAGCAAGCCCTATTTAGACATTAAACATAAAAATTCACCTCTCAAGTAACAACCAATTTTTCAGGCTAATTTTTATAGGCTTCTATGATTTTTATCAGCAAAATCTGCATCTGTTTATATTGTTACCCATTCATTTGTTTCTGTTCTCAGAGTATAAAAAAACCCAGAATGTATGTAGAACAAGCCCTTCCTCCTCTTAATTTAATATTATTTAAGAAAAGTCATTGTCATATTGGAAAATATTTTCACATATATATTTACATATTTGCATCCCATATTTTTTATTTTCATCTATTTTAAAGATAAAAAGCAAAAATGAAATCTAAGTTCTCTTAATCCCAAGGCATGACTTAAAGTATGATAATACAGTAGTAAAATTATGCAGATGTTGGATAGAAGATTGTTGGGGAAGCTGCATACACCTCATGCAGAATTCCATGGAACAGAAAAAAGAATGCAAGGAAATAATATGTTCAGAATCTTCTCAAATTCTTTGTATGTGAGTTTAAATAACAGCCACTTAGTGAATCTATCTTTCTGAGCATCAAGCAGGCAATAGATCACGGGTGTCAAACTCCATTGCTGTCATTTGACATTTCCCCCCTTTGTGGAGCTGGGGTGGGTGTGGTCTGCATGATGCATTGTTACCCCTGCAATAGATGGTCACCTGAACTTGGTTACTGGTTTGGAGGTTGTAACCTTTTTGCTGTAGCATATTTCATCTATTTTGCTGTAGCATATTTCATCTGCAACCAATGAAATATATTTATCTGAAAAATTGACTTGAAAAATTTTACCATATAAGATAAAACTGTAATTTTTACTACTGATTATAATTTGCTGTATTATTTATACAAATACTCTATAAAAATTCACTTGGCTGAAGAATATATCAAAATAAACCAAGAGATGAAAAAGATAAATATAGCTTAGATGCTCAGAAAGAAAAAGATAAATAGTTTCTGTTTATAAGCCAATTTATATTTTAAATATAAATATGTCCCCAGGTCAATTTCATCTCTGGATGGTTACAAAGTCACAACCATACATTTTTTGGGGGAGTGGGTAACAATATGAAAGCTTTTTTTTCCATTGCAACTTTCTGGGATGTTATTTAATTTCCCAGTTTAGCCTATATTCCTGCTATTCCTTGGTAGTTACCAGCCAAATGCTAACCTGGACCAAATCTGCTAGCCTTCCAAGTCTACAGGAAAAATACCATGTGCTGCTACCTATTGAAACAGTTGAAATGTTAGCAACTTTTATGTTTTAAAATGCTTTAATATTTAAAATGGTCCATCTTACTTTTCTTTATATATCTTTTAGAGATCCACAGGCACTGAATTACTTTCTACACGGAGGGGGTAGTAAATCTGTAAGTTATTTGTGTTCTCTTATTGTACATTTAATTTTGTTAACAATTGTTCAGAGTTGTTAGAAGTATGCCTGCAGAATCAAAGCAAATTCCGTGACATGCAAAGTTTATCACAGCAAACTAGAAATGTGCGGTTACAGTCCTGCATTTTTTTTCTTTTCATTTAAAAGAAATCTTATGTGCCTAATGAGTGGAAATGTAAAAGAGGTAGTCTACATTTTAGCACTTTTCAAGTTTATGTGGCAGAGAACTCTCTTTGAATCTTTCTGAGGCTACAATAGTTTCCTGAAGTTGGAAAGAATAAGCACAATTGTTGATGAAAAGGTAGTGGGAGGAAAAATTTAATGTTGAATTTTAGCACTTAAGGGACAAACTCTTATTAAATAACAAAGAAAGTTGTATTCCAAATGTATTGCTCTTAGTTTATGATTATTTATTTGTGTTGTCACAGAATAGCGAAGACTTGAGTAACATAGGATATTCTGCAGCCAACTCAAATTCCATTTTTGCCAATACCAGCGTAAGTATAAAGAAAAAATATACAATGTTATTGTAGATTCTATAGACTATTTGCATTGTTTATATTATATGTAATTGAATGGAATAAAAATAGTAACTGATTATCTTATAAGATCAAATAGCAATAGCAGTTAGATTTATATACAGCTTCACAGTGCTTTACAGACCTCTAAGCGGTTTACAGAGTCAGCATATGGCCCCCAACAATTTGGGTCCTCATTTTACCAACCTTGGAAGGATGGAAGGCTGAGTCATCGTTGAGCCTGGTGAGATTCAAACTGCCAAATTACAGACAGCTGGCAGAAGTAGCCCGCAGTACTGCATTATAACCACTGTGCCACCATGGCTCTTAATATCTATGTTGTCCATATATATACTATTTTTATTAGTGATATTAATGAATAATTATTCTCCCAGATTTTAATTTCACAGTATTTATACACCATATATATACTATTTTTATTAGTGATATTAATGAATAATTATTCTCCCAGATTTTAATTTCACAGTATTTATACACCTGAAATGAATTGCAATGGGAAGCTATTCCTTCCCCAAAGTATTTAGTCTTGTGAATTCTATTTGCCCACATATGCAAATTGTTGGAATTCAGAAACTGAGCGGGTATCTAGTTAGAGCAAGTCACAGTACAAGAAAATTTTATCAAGAAAAGTGGTAAAGGTGTTACTAAAAATTCTACTTCCTCTCTCTCTATTAGAAAGAATTATGAGACAGATACAAGTAACCCAGAATTACCTCTTAATATACCCTGATCTGTTGTAGCAGGATTTGTAGTCAGTTGAACTCATAATACATTGTTTTTTTTACTTTGTTACTTCTAGTTTGCAATTCAGACATAGTAGATTCTAACAAAAAATAAAGATTGTGATGACCTACTTTCTGGACATGCTAGCCAAATAGTACAAGTTGAGATGATGTGTAGCAGGACTGTACAGGTCTTTACACTTCAAGGGTGTTTTAGTCTCCATTTAGACACCTACATAGCACCTAAACAAAACATATATTTTCCAGAGCTTATGCTGCAGTTACAGAGGGCAGCTGAGTGGTCCTTGGAGAAGACCAAGCTGCTTTAAGGAGTTGCCATAAAATTCCTGTACGTACTCTGGAGTAGTTCTTTCCTTCAGATCCAAAGTGTGATTTCATAACATGACAAAGCCCAATATTTCATGTCATGATAGATTTGCAGTTAGATAAAGTTTCAACATTATTAGAGTGTCTTTGTTATATTTTTCTCTAAAGAAAAATATAAAACGTAAACAGCTGTAGCTTTTTAATGAGATATATAGTAGATAACTTGCTGCCAGTCCCTTAAATAACTACAAACTGTAGTAAATGTGCTGCAACATTCAAATGATCGAATAGAGTGGTTAAGAAGAGAATGTTCTGCTCGTTTACATTATGCTCTTGTCATCAATTTATACATTTTGCATACCAGTATCTTTATCCTGTTGTGAAGTGGGGTAATTAAAAGCAGACTTGTTGGATTTGGCTATAGAATTGTTTGTGGATTCAGAGCTCTCAGGCTATTTTTAATTAATCCTTCGCAGGACCTCTGTGGGATTTAAATGAGTATATACCAACAATGCTTGTTAAAAGAATGTTAGAATTATATTACAGTGTTTCACAACAGTAATATTATTGTTCCAATAATAAACTGAGAAAAGGAAAATAATTATAGTGAACTATGCTCTACATTTGACTTTTTAAAAACAGATTGAAGAAATTTAACTGTATTTTTTTTCCTTTCAGAGCTCTGATCCTAAGTCATCAATCAAAGGTGTTGGTGGTCAGCTTGGAGAAGGGTCTAATGATGGACTACAGTTGCCAAGTACCCTTCAGTTTCTTGATGATGAACTTGAATCATCTCCATTGCCTGATCTTAGTGAAGATCAGCCTTTTGATATCCTCCAGAAATCTTTGCAAGAAGCTAATATTACTGAGCAGACTTTGGCAGAAGAGGCTTATTTGGATGCCAACATAGGTTCCAATCAACAGTTTGCACAAACACAGCTTCATCCTTCCTCATCAGCATCTTTTACTCAGGCTTCTAATGTTTCCAATTACTCAGGTCAAACGCTGCAACCTATTGGAGTTACTCAAGTAGTACAGCCACCAGTTGGAGCATCTTTTACAAGCAATACAGTTGGTGTGCAACATGGCTTTATGCAACATGTGGGGATCAGTGTTCCCAGTCAGCATTTGTCAAACAGTCAGATTGGTAATTCTGGACAAATACAACTAATTGGTTCATTTAGTAATCAACCTTCTATGATGGCCATAAATAATCTTGAAGGATCTCATATTATATTGAAGGGTGGCGGACAACAAGCACCTGGAAATATGAGTGGTGGACTTTTGGTTCATAGACAAACTCCTAATGGGAACTCATTGTTTGGCAATTCAAATTCAAGCCCAGTAGCACAACCTGTAACTGTTCCATTTAATAGTACAAATTTTCAGGCATCGTTGCCTGTACACAACATCATTATACAGAGGGGTCTTGCTCCAAATTCTAACAAAATTCCCATCAATATTCAACCCAAACCAATTCAGATGGGACAGCAAGCCACTTACAATGTAAATAGCTTAGGAATACAGCAGCATCATGTACAACAAGGGATTCCCTTTGCTTCATCAAATTCCCCTCAGAATTCAGTAGTTGGTCCACATATGTCTGTTAATATTGTTAGTCAACAAAATTCAAGAAAACCAGTTACTTCCCAAACAGTAAGTAATGCCAGTGGTAGCATTGTTATCCATTCTCCAATGGGACAACCTCATGCGTCTCAGAATCAGTTTCTTATACCCACAAGTCTCTCTGTAAATCCCAGTCCAGTTCATCATGTCCAGACTGTAAATGGACAGCTGCTTCAGAATCAGTCTTCACAACTTGTTTCCAGTCAAGTATCCACTGAGCATGTTATGTTAAATAGAAACTCTACGAATATGCTCAGAAATAACCAAACATATTCAGGACAAATGCTGAATAATCAGAATGCTGTACAGTTAGTTTCTGGTCAGACATTTTCTCCTTCTGGAAACCAAGTTCTAGTCAACCATGGAACTTCTCAAATTGTTGGTGGTCAGGTTCCACTACAACAATCCTCTTCCGCTGTATTACATTTATCTCCAAACCAAGGAAACCTTTCCCAAGGCAGAACAGGATTTTCAGCAGCGTCTCCTGGACAGGCAACTGGTTCAAATATATCTTCAAGTAATCGTTTTACTGTTGTGAGTTCCTCTGCTACAGTACATTCAAACATTGGCTCATCGGCTCAGTCTGTAGCTTCAAGTGGAAGCTTTGCTGGAGATCAACTTACACAGCAAAATAGAACTCAGTTGTCAGTCAGTGTATCACATCGACTTCCAGTTTCTTCTTCAAAACCTATCAGCAGTTTTAGTCACACATCAGTAACCCAGCCACCATTTTCTTTCGGACAGGTATGATTCATAAGATCAAAAATATTCCATAAATTTAGTTTCTTTAATGATGCAGGATTTGGTATGATCATGCAGCCTGTGCTTCTAAAACATTAAGTAGTATTTTGAAACAACTTTGCTGTTTTATTGATGTGATAATACCAACTTTCTTCTCCCCCCCCCATTTACATGAAATTATTATTTTGATTAAAACTTGGTTTCATAGAAATAAGGTTTATTACTGGCTTAGATGTGTTTTCATTTAAAACTATATTTGATGAGCTTCATGAGATAATTAACTACAGTGAATGTCAGAATTCAGTGAACTTCTCACTTCTGTTTTAAATTAATTGCAGTGTATGAATTTCTTTATTTTCATTAATCAAAAGCAAGATTAACCACAGTTTGGGATTTCAACATAATGATATTTTATGTTAAAAATGGAATTTAAATGGATATTTCCAATTTACTCTCACATACACAATAAAGAGGCATAGAGGAGGGTAGATAATTCCAGGCTTACTGTGGCTTGCTTTCATCATGTTAACTAACAGTTTAGTCATAAACTTTGTGATATCTGAACTAACTACTGAAGCTAACAATTAAATGTTGTAGTAATTTGTATATGGAGAATGAATAAAGCATTTATATAAAAATAATAAATGAGAAGTAAGGACTTTATCCATACTTTGCTCCAATTCAATTATAAAGATTTAGGATGTAAATTGAATATAATTAGTTGAAGTTCAACTCTATGAATGAAGGTGAGCCTGTCTTCAGTTAATACCAGAATCAATAGCCTTAATTCTAATTAAATCAGAAATAGTATGGAAGTCTAGCACTCAAAGAATTGATCACACATAATAATTTGAAGCCCTTCCAAAAAAGTCTGACAGCATTTTTACCTTACCCCACTCCCATCCCCAGTGATGTCACTGCATTATTGGATATACATCTTTCACTATGAGAAATATGTTAGGTGTTCCTGGTTTATGGTTTAGTATGATGTCTTAAATGAAGCTATTGTGATTCATCCAATAACAGGTTAAAACTGTGGGTAAATGATGTGGAACTCAGCTGCTTATATATTTTTATGTGGATTATTTCTTTTTAAATATCTATTTTCTTAAATTATATGTGTGACATGTCTGTCTTGTATCTTTGCAGATTCAAAAAAAAACAACCAACCTGGCATCTTCAGTTGCATCATCAAAATCACAGGACAACTTGAGACAACCACAGCCAACAAATCTTTTAGGTAATCTAGTTTATTAGATTTTAATTTCTTTCTAATCTCTCATGAATGAATGATTTCATTCTAATGTGATCTTAAGTATTAGTTGAAAAATTTGGATTGTAAGTAGATATTAATATCTATACTATTGATATACATAGACAAGATATAAAGAGTTAGTAAAATTAAAATCTAAAAGTGCATTTGTCAAGTTTTTTTGGCTAATATCAGTGATTCAGTGACTTTATTAACATATGGCAATGTTTTAAAAAATACCAGCTATTTGATGATATATATGTGAACATAGAACTTGCCGCTATTAAGTATACAAAGGATTTGATGTAGAACTGAGAAAAGCTAAGAGAGCACCAAGGACCCCTCATTTCAAACCTGAACTACAAATATTCTCCTTTATTGGTAAAATATTTCAAATGAAAGTCAGTCTCCATGTTAGGGGTTCACGTCCAGAAATGAATGATGTACTTTGTTCTGGGGATGGACCATCCCAAATTGGTTGTTCTATGCATGGAATGTTTTGTCCATTCCTTATTATAAGCTTCCCAAGACAATTGTAATCTGCTCCTAGTTTTGAAGGAAAAGAGATTCATATTGCAAGATTTGAAGGATAAATCTATGGTCCCATTTATTCAATGAATTGCTTGCTTCTTATTGCATATAGATGTAAATTATTGCATATAGATATAAATTTTGTATGGATAAATACAATGAAATATGGAATGGCATACAAAATATAGAAAGTTAAAAATACGATAGCTATAGAAGTGTATTATAAATGAACACACATGCATATACATTATACATAATATATAATAGGTCTTTTTATATATAATTATATATAATAGGTCTACATTAAATGACTATATATAGAATTATAACTATTATACAGGTACTCCTTGACTTAAAACCAAATTTAGAATGTAGGTCATAAATCATTGTGTCATTAAATGAGACATCTATAGGCTACCTGCTCAATGACCACAATCCTAGCTTTCTGTCAGGTACAAAGGATCAGAATCATATGTTAAGTAGTAGTTCACAACGTTTACTGCTCAAGTCTATTCACAAGAATCTAGTCAATTAATGGTCAGTACTAAATTAGTGCTGGGTAAGAGTTTACAGAATTCGGGGTGGGTGGGTGGGGGGTGGATTTGAATTGCAATGTTACAACTCCAGATTGATTACTCTCTTAGCTCCTCCCTCTGGTTCTGCCTCTTCTTTTATACTCTCTTATTGAGGTCATTAATTGACAGGTGGGTTGTTAAGTGACCATGGAGGACTGCCTCAGAGGGTGGGGTAAGTCTTAGGAGCCTGGTGCCCACCGTTGTACAGAAACCTGCCATGGGCAGGTGTCAGCCAGCCAAGCCCAGAAGCACATGAGTCTTTTCTCTTTATTCCCGTCACTCCAGAGCGGCCTGACTTTTTTTTGTGCCCTACCACATCTGGAAAGTTTTGGCTCAGCCATGCATAGGCCTCCTCCCTCCCCCTTCCCCACTATTCCTGAGAGGCCTGGCCTTCTCCCTCCTACCCTCATCACTCTCAAGAGGCCTGTACTATCATGCCTGAGTCCATTTACTTTTTGTTTTTCCTGCAGTTGTTGAAAATCATAGTCAGCCATTGCAAGGTTCAGTTAGAAAGCTAACCAAAGGCATTCTTCCTCAAGACTGGCCGGAAGCAGAAAGTCAGCCAGAAGGCCTTCCAGGGCACAGAGAAGACGTGGGGAGGGGAGGGAGAAAGCTAGATTTCTTGGGAGCGGTATTGGGAAGGCATGAGGTCTGTGTGCCACTGGGCCTAGCAGGCTGGGGGATCCAGTTTGAGGCAGGTTTCTTCATGCTGCTAATCCTAGTAGGGCTGAGGCCTGGCCTGTAGCAACTTCTAGCTGGCTACTGCCTTCTGACCCATGACAATTTTCATGCACCACTGAGTTTAGATGGCTGAGGCATTCTAGCCTACAGCAGATTTCCTGGAGGTGTAGGGCAGGGCAAGAGAGGTCAATCTTCTTGAGAATGTTGGGAGGAGAGAGAAGGCAACAAGTTACAACCAAAATTCTGGGCTTAGTTGTGGTCGTGAGTCAAGGACTATTTGTATTTTATAGTCTAGGACGGGGTCCCTAACCCCTAAACCACAGCCCACTTCTGGAACCAGGCCGCATAACCACAAATGGAGCTGTGCGCACATGTGGATTCACCTGCCACTCACACCAAACCATCTCCTCATCCTGTGCTGGACTGCCAAGCCACAAAGTTTGGGGGCCTCTAGTCTAGAAAAGTTATATAAAAACACTCCTAGTGACAATTTATTTAATATCTTTCAGTGATGTATATTTAGGTAGAAGATTCAAATATGTTTGCTTTGTGTAATATCAAGAATCTTCACAGTGAATATATTTACAGGACAAGATTCTGGAACCAAAATCATACAGCAACCTATAGGAACAGTGTTACCACACCAAGAAAAAACAGCAGGGTCATTGCTTGCTCAAACAAATATGCAGGTAGGGTAAAAAAAATCACCTTCTGTAAGTAATTTCTCGTTTTGCCACCAAAAATAATTTTGAGAAGGGAGATTTGTGAAAAAAATCTGTAATAGTACATTTGTAAATCTCTTATCACTATATCTCAATATTATATGAAGCTAAATAATACTGTAATACATAATACATAATCCTGTCTATTTTCAACAGCTTACCATTTATTTGTTTATCAACAGAACTTGCTCTGTGTTTATAAAAAATGAAAGAGGTTGTTTATTGGCATAATCTTGCTTACAGGAATAATAAAATATTGTGACATGGAACACTGCATTAGCATATTTGCTGTCATTTGCTTGAATTCAATAATCTTGAAAAATAAGACGTGAGGAAATCTTTGATAGTGCATTTGAAAATAGAGAAATTGTATGAAACTAAACAATAATTTAGATATTTGGTGGCAGTTGCCATTATAAATTTTAAACACTTTATTAATCCTTGGATCACACTATAAAAAGTACACTCTGGTTTTATGCTTGATTATACAGGCATATCCTACTGATAAGGATGATTATTTTTGAAAAATTTCAAAGGCAAATGTGTCTAAAATTGTAATTATTATCTTCAGTAACGTATAAACCATTTATTTTCATATTTGACACAAAAAGTTCAAATTCATATTAATGCAGTTTATAGAAAGTAGTTCAGTAGATTTTTTTATAACATTTTTAAATATACAAAAATTGTAGTTTCTTTTAATAAAAGATTATCCTAATGTAACAGAAATGTATTTTGGACCTAGGTGGATGGTCAGATAATAGGACAAAAGAGACCTGCTGCTAAACAATTAACCAAAGGAGCCTTGTAAGTTATTTCCTTTCAATATACATTTTAGCTTTTAAAAATTTTTGCCGTTCACAAATTTTGCAAAATTGTTCCAGATGTCATCGTAAAATAGCTGATGGTTATCTTCTTTCTACTAGCATTCTACAGCAATTACAGAAAGATCAGGCACAGGCTGTAACTCCTGACAAAAGTCAGTTCAGATCTTTAAGGGATGCAGTCCAGAGACTTCTTTCATACCATGTGTGCCAAGGATCACTGCCAACTGAAGAGGATTTAAGGAAAGGTATTTTTCCCATTCTACTATTTTGAAAAAGGTGTGTGTATGTATGGGGGGAGGGGGGCTTATAAGTTATATGTTATACATATAATGGAAAATGGAAGAAAAGGTTTATTATAAATATTTTATTGTTTAAAAATTACTATCTAAATGTATTTTAATGCCTTTTCAGTGGATAATGAATTTGAATCTGCAGCAACACATCTTCTGAAAAGAACACAGTCAATGCTAAATAAATACAGATGTCTTCTATTGGAAGATGCAATGGTAAGACCAATGAAAAATAATTATATATGTTTTTTTCAGGCCAAACTAGTTGTAACATTAACTATGTGTTTAATACTGGCATGTGAATGTAATAGGTAGAGGGAAGCAAAATTGATTCATTTCCAAGATATAAGATAGCTTCAAAGTATCTTTCATTTGTAAGTAGCTAACATGGCGACCCAGTTTTTAATTGAGGTTACTACAAAGGTTACTACAAATTCTTAGCTCTATAACATAATCCTCATTTGCTACAGTCACTCATGTCAAACTACAGTTAGAGTTGACCTAGAGCCATTTATTTATCAACTGTTCAAAGTTACAGTGATGTTGAATGAATGGTGATTATGACTAATCCTTGGAATTCAGCACTCTGCAGACTCCTGCAGTCATGCTATCGCAGTCAGGAAACTTGTCAACTGGTTCACCCTACAAACAGCAGCAACCTTACTCAATCACATGATTCCCATTTGCAACCTTCTATGGTGACTTCCCTGGAAAGTCAATGGGGGTAATCTGGCAGGGAAGTCTCCCCTACCCGTGCATCATCCCCAGCCCTTCTGAACTCTTTCTACCTTTGCTGCTTTCCAACTTGTATTGCGCTCTTGCACATCCTGTTTGACCATTGCCACATTCCTTGCTCCCTCCTTTGGTTGCAGTTGTTAAGTGGATCACTACTTGATTTTATGACCATTTTTATGATGGTCGTAAAGCAAATCACCATGGTGGTTAAAGAACACACGTGATTGTTAAGTTAATCATGTGGCTGTTAAGAAAATCAATTTTGCTGGAAACTGACAGTGGGACGCATTGTAAATGCGAGCCAGTTGCCAAGTATCTGAAAGGCAATCCTGTGACCACTGGAGCAGCATTGAGTGCAGCAGTCACTGGAACTGTTATGCTATTTATTTGTTAGATTTATATGCCAACTGTTTTGCCACAGGGCTACTCTAGACAATTTACAATAATGAAGAGGAAGAAATGAAATGAATGAACAGAAGCTAGGTAATAGAACAATAAAATAAACAATGAAAGAGACCATAATGAGAAATACAATCAAAAAAGAAAGATGGATGGGTAAAGAGCAAAGAACGAGGGGGAGGGGGAATCTGCCATAAATCCAGCAGCCACCTCCAGCATTGAACTATCCTATTTGGACCCAGGCCATTCAACAGAGCAAGGTCTAGGCTCTTGTGGAAGGATAGGAAGGTGGGGGAAGATCTTGCCTTAGGATAAGATGTTCCAAAGAGCAGGCACTGCAGCAGAAAAGGCTCTTCTGGATCAAAAACAGACAGAGTTCTATTTTTATGTATTGTACTGTGTTGTATTATTTTGTATTGTGGTTTGATATGATATTAATATGGTTCCCATATAATTTCAACAATTGGCTAGAAAACAGGAGCATATTTTTGTTTGTAACACGGGAGCTGATTTTGTTTGTTTTCTTTTCCAGAGAATAAATCCTTCAGCAGAAATGGTAATGATTGACAGGATGTTTAACCAGGAAGAAAGACAATCTCTGTCCCGGGATAAACGTCTTGCAATAGTTGATCCTGGTAAGAAACTAAGACTCCTCCTAGACATGAGACTTCTTTTGTTTATTTCACTGCTTTTTCATTTTGTTTCATTTGCCAATTGAATGCAACATAGTCTCATAATTCTTGATGGATATGTGGTTTTTAAGACCCATACTGCATCCGTATTCATACTAATGAATAAATAACAGTGTAATGCAGTAGCCTATGTTGTGCTATTAATCTTAATTCTTCCCGCTGGCACCACTTGTTTGTCTATTCTTCACTTCCCCAAACAATATGTTTGTTGGAAGGATACAGTGTGTGATTTTGATACACCTGTATTCATGTATTCATAAATTTGTTTTGCCAAGGGCCAATATTTAAATCACTTTCGCTTGTAAAATATGATGTGATTTGTTTTAAAAGGAACTATGTGTGCAAGTATATTTCTTACTTCTATATTTAGAAAAATATTCTAATTTTGAATAGAAATGTTGTAAGCTAAAATAATTAATGATGGCAGTTGAGAACAAATTTCAACACAAAATTTGAATATTTTGAAATTCTTAAATATTACTTTATTTTATAAAAAATGTGTATATAGGTACAGAAGGCATTTGTCAGTTTTCAGTGAAGTAACAGTTAATAAGTCCAGCAATAATTAATAGGTCAGGTAATTTTAACTTAATATTATTTATTTATTTGTATCCCACCTTTATTATTTTTATAAGTAACTCAAGACAGCAAACATATCCAATGCATCTTCCTCTCCTATTATCCCCACAACAACCACCTTGTGAGATGAGTTGGATTGAGAAAGAGTCATTGGCCCGAGCATCCAGTTGGCTTCCATGGCTAAGATAGGACTAGAGGTCAGAGTCTCCGGCTTATAATCTGGTGCCTTAACCACTAGACCAAATGGATTTCGTAGGTCCTTTCTTCCCACTTTGACTTCTTTTTAAAGGATATTTTGTTACAACACTTTTCATTGTGATTCACACTGAACACTGAACTAACCAGAATTCTGCTTAAGCTACAATCTGAAACCTAAAAACATATTTTAATATGTACAATAGTTCACTGTATGTTTTTATTTATTTAGCAGATCACTTATTTTTTACGTCTTAGTTGTGGCTTAATGTAAATGGGGCTTACTGTAGTATTTGTGTCCTACAGATCCATGATAAAAAAAAAAAAAGACGTTGGTCCCAAAATTCCACTTTGGGCAAAATATCAGTATCCCAGGTCTGAAAACATATCAGTATCCCAGGTCTGAAATATTAAAGAATATTTCTTATGTCTTGCTATTGTACAACACTGTAGTATTAAATACTTTTCTTCCAATTTTCAGATGGTTTTCTGGCAGACTTTTGTTGCTCAACCACACAATATGACAAGAGTGATGATGACACACAGCTTCACGAAAGTGATCATCAAACTAGCAAATCTTTAACTTTTCAAAACCAGACTGCTAATACCCAAATGAGAGACAAGTCAAGCACAGCAGAGTCTTTAATGTGCAACAAACTTCATGTAGTGCCTAACAATATTGTGAGTCCACCACAAGAAAACATTTCTGTTAAAAAAGCAGATCTTGCAAAAGCTTTAACATTTGAGAAATGCTCTTCTGAAAGCTGCTCTCCCGAAAGCCAACATATGGCTTCTTCTGAACAAAAAATCGCTCTTAAAGGTCTTGACAAGTTGAATGAAAATTCTTTAGCTTCTAAAGCTCATTCATATAAACTCTTATCAAATGCAGATCGTGGTACGCATAATAAAACCTGTTGGAATACAGTTGATTCTCGTTCAGAAACAGCATATAATCATTCCCTCCAAGATAAAACTCCTCGGAGTTCTCCAAAGAATGTGGATTTGCCACCAGACAACTGGAAAGTTTCTGGAAAACCCCAAAAGGATTTGCTTGCCAATAAGAGTTTAGAAAGTACATTAAAAAATATAGTAGAATTGAAAAAGACTGAAAGGCAGCCACAAAGTGAGGCAGCTGCTAGTGGCTCGTTAGAGTATCCTAACTGTTCACTTATTGCTCCGCAGGAAAACTGCCTGGAGAAGTTTATTCCAGACCACAATGAAAGCATTGTAGAAACTGACTCTCTTTTGGAAGCTGCTGTAAATAGTATCTTAGAGTGTTAATAGTTACAGTACTGTGGACAAATCTTCCTTAGAAACAAATGTGAAAGATACCACTGATGTGTACTTTCTAAAGTAGGTTCTGTTCTTTGTTTGAGAGCAATACTCATTGTGGTTACAGTGAGGTATCCAGTAATATAAAACCTTAAGAGAAAACTGTTTGGTAAGGCCTATTTGTTGGCTGTGATTGAATGTAATTCTCATCCATGTTCTATACCATTTCAAGAGTGATTCTCAGTGAGTCTTTCCCTTCCCTCTCTTCTTCCAACTCAACTGCGCTAGTAAGATCAGAAGCTTTTGTTTCTATTTTAAACTATAGTTTAATGTGTTGCCTGAGGTTGAAGCTATAATGAATAACTAAACTAGATTCATGAACCATGATTTACAATTGTTGGCTTTCCAATAGTTACAATTAGGGTTATATAATCCAGAGTTGGCAACATGACAAAACTGTGGCTAATAAAATATGGAACAGAAAATTCCCAACATCTTTATCATGATCTGTGGCTAAGTGTTACACTCTAACCACCGGATTACATTGCTCATATAAACAGTTTTGATGTTGCAGCTTAATGAAACATTAATTTACTAAACCCTACATAAGGTAGTATACTGGTATTGACAATCACAGTCTACTAAGAGGTGTAAATACCGTCAATATTTAATAAGAAAAATTTAAAATGCTCTCTCTATATCCTGTCAAGATTTAAATCTCTAGTTAAAATTTTTACAGTTTACCTTTGCAGAAATGTCTTTGTCAGATTTACAAGAAATAGAGAAAAAAATGTAAACTGAGAAATTATAAGCAGAATTTACAGAGTTTTATACTTCAAGTGCTATTCAACTGCTCCATAAGCAGAAACCAATATAATTCAGAGGAATAACATTGTAGAGTTTAAGTTAATTTGGTATGGAACAATGAACATAAAGTTTAGAAAAGCTAGTAGCTAGGAAATATCAAAAGAGGCTACAAAGTAGTCATGCACATAACATACACATATACACAAAAACACCTTTTTGATTGACACATTGATTCTTCATCAAAAGCTTTTGTATTTTATAATTGGATATAATCAACTAAATATTTCTGAAATTGTATTATGTTTTTCTAAACAAAGTATGACAAGCATTTTTACTTAAAAATTGTGTTGTTATAGTAGATGTTTATAGTTTAAGAAGTACTAGCCTTAATCTGAACAAGTTAAAGGACAGTGTTATTTTGGTTGTTTCTGCTTCTAATTGTTCAGAATGTTAATCCATTTGCAGCAGTGGTCATATTACCAAAACACATACAAACCAAAGTTAAATTTCTATCCATTAACAAAATTACATGTAAAAGCATATATCTCATCATCTAGAGACAAAGGAACCTCATGCATGGTTTGCATTTGGCTGGTGATCATATTGATAATGTAAATTTCTTTATTTAAATCTATAAATTTTTCCTTCTAGGTTGCCAGGTTTAAAGAAAAAAAATCTATACAAACTTTCTTTAATGCTGTTGCATACAATTATGCCCACTCAAAAGGACAGAGAACTGTGATTTATAAGACGCTTTGTCTGCAGCTTCTCTTTACAGAAATATTCAAAATTTATTGCGGACTCTCTGATGCTGATCTGATGGAGATCTTCATTCAGTTGTAAAGCTCCATGTAGTTTTGCTACATAGCAATGATGAACTGGTTGTCTGTCAGATTGCCAGAATGTTTAGAGTCACATTTTCCTTTCTTTATTCCAAATAATTCAGCAAAACTGAATTCTGTTATATTATTCAACACAGAAAACACACTACCATTCTTGTATTGTGATCACATTGCCATGGATTAATAAAATATCATTTAATTCAGCAAAAGAGTAACAACAGTTAATGTACCATCCACATATAATAGGAATAGAAAAATGTTTAATTTTATTGCCTCCTTTAAAAAAAAAGTATGTGAATTTTAAAGTCACAGGCTTAGGATTTTGTACACTTCATGGCAACCATAATTTAAATAACTATAATTGGTGGCTTGGCATTTTCACAAATTTATTTTTTGCGAGGATGGCTTTAATTATTTGTTTCTTTTAAGTAACATAAAGAGAAGGTGCTTTTCCCTCAAGGTTTTGTGAAGGAAACATAATTGAACTGTAACCATAATGAGGTAATTTGGAAAGCAGGGTGTATATTGCACCAGTCACATAAATTGGTTTAAGTAGTATCTGATTGGAAATGTAAAAAAAAAATGTTCACATTTGTACAACTTCTTATTTTGATTTTACCTGCTAGTGTAAAGTTCCCATTGTATGTACAGAATATTCTGAACCTAAATACCAAAATAAAGTGTATATGTTTTGAATCTTAGGTGAGAGTTTAATTTTAGATAACGTCTTAGCCAAGACATCTGAAATGCACTTCATCAATGTGGATTAAATCATACCTATATTTATCCCAGGATTTTGTGCTGGGAACCCACTGAACGAAGTTCAGCTGAATTAACCTGGGATAGCTAATGTATTTATTTATTAAACTGAACTTGGTTTTAGAGTTCTGAATATTTTAAATGGTAATGCAGTAAAATATTTTTGTTCATTGTAAAGAAACAAAGTGTGAATTTGTTATGCAGCCCATGATCCTAAATCCAGTGAAGGCCATTTATTTGTGCTTACCTGCTTTGTAGATTTGGTCTCTTGACTACCTGATGTCTTTCCACATTGTCTAAAGTTAAAACATTTTTAGCTGGCAACTATAAAAAATCTGATTCAACAAGGTCAGCATAACTGATCTGTTAGATTTGGGAGGCCTTACAGACTGACTTTACTGAAAGAGGATGTGTCACTTTGTCAATGTAATATGAACTTCATTTGCTTAAAAACTTTCATTTGTATAGTATGTCTCACTTGAAATTGCTTTGTATACATTTTGTAAAAATATTTATAAAATGTTTTGTAAAAAATATGACAAATTGCAGTTTATTTTGTTATGTTGGATAAATACTGTTAAAATACACATATTGGTAAAAATATATTGTTAACCCATAATAGGAAATGTTTAGCTGGATACTACAAATTGAAACAACCATTGCAATACAGCCAAAGATTTGGGAAAATCATTATCTGTGATTGTCTTGATTTAACCAAGATAAATAGTTAGACTTTGAAAGGGTCTCTCTTTTATTTTACATAGTCTATTTAAAAACATTTTTGTTATATTTATGTTCAACCTTTATTCCAAGATTGCACAAAAAGCAAGTACACAGGTTTTTGAAATGGTATCCTGTTTAGGCACTAGTAAGACCAAGAACTGCTTAGCTGTATAAAGATTCTATTAGGTCATTTTTTTTACAAAAAGCTATCTTCTGTATACGTCAAATGTGAACATAGTTCGTATGTCTGCCCAGTGCTGAAAGCCCTAGCCAATATGCTAATGCTGCATTAACTGATTATATAGTATTCTGCTCTTCAATAATTTTAAAAGATGATGTGTGTATTTTATGCCAAATACTTTATTACATAAAACTTAATTTGTTTTTCACATGTCAGTGCCAATTGAATCATAGGGTTGGAAAGGAACTTCAAGGTCTTCTAGTTCAATCCCCTGTCCAAAGCAGGATCTTCATATGATTTTGAACAAATAGTTGTCTAATCGTTTAAAAACCTCCAGAATTAATCTCAGCTGGAGTACATAAATGATCAGTTTATGCATTGTATGAAAGCAAATTTTATATGAAAAGCAAAAATACAGATTACTATTCCATTTTTAAAAAGAAAATTGAGATTGATTACATATTTTCACTTATCTGCTCTTACAGAGAGCTATTCTCAGGCATAAAAAAAGGATGTGAATGAATTATAAACATCCTGTGGTATCAACATGGATCTTACAATATACACACACCACACACATACACAAGCACGTGACTATGAAATGGAGATTGATGGATGAGTTTCTCCTGAAACTTCTCTTTAGAACTGCAGTTGAGGATCTGTGAATTTCTTCAGAGCAATTTTAGGGTGCAGGGGGGTGGGCTGTAAGATGGATGAAGGGGAAGTAAAATTCTTATTGGGAGAAACATACTGTGTTGTGAATTGTTGGAGCAGGATCAGAAAAGAGATCGATTTTTTTCTGAATATTTACTTAAAATACTAGATATTTACAGACTTGGGTGGTTTATAAAAATACTACTTGAGTTTATAAAAATAAAGGTGTGGGATACAAATAAAAAGTATTTCAAATAGTATTTTTGACTAGTATTCAGAACTTAAGCCCAGAATATTTTGTTTATGGGGCATTTTACAGATCCATGATGCTAAGCTTTTTCCTCTCTCTCTGATCACCCTTCTTACAGCTATCAAAAATATGAGGTGAAAAGGAAAGTCAAAATTACCCAGTCTTGAGTTGGCTTGGTATAAACAGGGCAGATAGAAAATCTGGTGGGGTTTCCAGAATCTATTGGAGTATTATACCATACAACAGCATTCCCCAATGTTTCTGGGTTGGCGGCCTGGGGCAGAGGAGAAGAGGGAATGGTTTTGTGCAAGGAGCAGGTGCACGTACACAGCTTCGTTTGTGTGAGTGCCTGCTACTTGCGTAAGTGGGTCTGCATACACACTGACTCACTACTCATGGGACCCGGTTGCGAATAGGCCATGGCCTGGTAGTGGGCCATAGGCCACAGATTGGGGACCCCGTCATATAACTATAAAGTACCATTCCTGTTTGTTTTTTGATTTGGCCTACCTGAAAGGGCTAATAGAAGGGAAGCAAAAATGAAACACAGCGATGTAGAATCAAAGGGCTGAAAAGCCAAGGAATCTGGATCCTTTCTTTGTTTTGAAATTGAAGTGGTGTCTTTATCTGCTCAGTGATCAACAATTCATTCTCCTTCTATTTCCACTGGCTTAGTACAATATTGCTTTTTCATTGATAAGTTCATTTAAAAGTATGGCCAGGAGTGTTATACTTCAACTCTTAGAATTCCCACCTAATTATATAACATTTCATATTCCTGAACATATGTAGTCCTTCTGTATTTTTAATAAGCCATATTAATAAATAGATTTACACTGTAGAGAAGTAGTGTACTATTCTGTTTTACAGAGTAACCTGGTTTTACCAAAGCAGTCATTACAGGACTGTTGATTTTTTCCCCACACTATGTATGAACCTGCCTGTGAAATTACAATTGTTATTTCATGCAACATCTCTACTGAATGATCATTATAATATTTGAGATTTTCCTTCTTTGCTCTCTTACTCTAATGTGCAGAAGAAAAATTCAAATGTTTTTTCTTCAGGAAGACTGAAAAAGAATGACAGATGCTTGTAGAAACCTACAACTTTTCATTGCCTACAAACTTTTGAACATTAGGATCTTTTATAAAGGCATGGCCATGAAATAACCAGATCAATAAAAACTCAATAAAAAAAATTATTTTCTTAACTCTTTGCTGCCACCAGCTGGTAAATGATAGGCAGAATACAATAGTCAGCTAATATGCAGGAAATAATAAATCCATATTAGAAACTACTAATAGCCTGATCCACTATAAATCTGTCAAGTTCACTTTTAAAGGTACCCTATCTGGCAGCTATTAGCACAGTGGCTTGCAGTGAATTCCATCATTTAATTTTGCTCTGAGTAGATAACTATTTCCTTCTGCTTGTTTTAAAACATGTTTGGGTACAAAGCATCATCATAATTTTCTGTTTATCAGAATAGCAAAAGAGCTCTGGTGAAGAAACAACTGAAATCAATAGGCTTAATACTTATCAGTTTCAAATCTTTTATATAGATCTTTTACTCACCATGTATTCATCTTTAATAATCAGCAAATTTGTACATTTATCTTTTTTATAATATTCATAAAATATTGTGAATAGTATAGGTCTTTCAAGTGTGTATAATTCTGATTTCCAAGATCTGTTGTCAGGCACGAATTCCCAGGCCCCCAGGCCCACATATTCAGATTTCAAACTAACTACCTTGTTTCTCCAACAATACGGCCTCCCCCAATAGGAAGTCCCAGCATGTTTTGTAGGCATGAAATGAAATTAAGCCCCTCCCCCCAAATTAAGGCCTATATTAAAACATGCGAAATGGGGGGGAATGGCAGTGGGGGGGGCTTGCTGGATACTTTTGTTGCACACCCAGATATGGTGCTGCCTGCATTGACCCTGATACAAAGTGCCCCACCAACGCCGAGGTCAACATCCAAGCCGTCACCGCCCGCCTGCCCGAAGATGCAAGGGGAGGGAATTAAGTCACCCCCAAAAAGACGGCCTAGCCATTTTTTCGGGGCTCAAAAAAAAATAAGACCCGGCCTTATTATATGAGAAACACGGTACTTTATTATGTTCTGTCAGTAATGGCAGCAGACTCCTGGGAACAATTAGATAAGGCTCCAAGGAACCTGGGGGTGGAGGGTCAGCTCTAGCCCTTTTGTGGTTTTGCAGTGACTCCAGGCTAACTCAACACTTGATCCCTCCTCCCTGCCAAGCCGAGTGCTTCCCAACATCCTCATACAGGTAGTCTTCAATTTCTGACCATTTATTTATTGACCATTTGAAGTTATGGTGCTGAAAATGTGGCTTACTGCAATCTTCACACTTATGACTATTGCAGCTTCTTTGCAGTCCTGTAATTGTGATCTGGGCACTTGGCAACCAACTCACATTTAGGATGTTTGCAGCATCCTTCAGTCATGTGATCACCATTTGTGACCTTCCAATCTGGTTTCAGGATAAGCAAAGTGGACAAACCAGCAGGGAAGATTATAGGTCACAATTATGTGATGTGGTGATTCACTTAATGACTGTGGTGATTCACTTAATGACTGCTGAAAAAAGTTCATAAAACTGGGTACGGTGATGTGATGCCTCAGTTAATTACCACTTAATGAATTTTCTGGGCTCAATTATGATTGTAAGTACAGAGGACTAATTTGTAGTTCTTAATGAGAATTCTCTAAATTGCATGAACTAAGTATATATTTAAAAAATGTAACTTACCAAGTGTAATAGCATGTAATAACATTAAGGAACTGATTTTTCATTTATTTATTTATGGTTATTTTTGTTTTCCTTACTATTCTTTCCTTACACACACCAAGTGAGTTATAACACTGAAAACAACTAAACTTGACAATATATGAAACATTATCTTAGAACAATAGAGATACGAAACCTGCTTCTATAACAGTAGATAAATATCTCTGCTCAGCAAATGATTATAACATTACAAAATCTCTACTCATGTGGGCAATCTCCTATCCTCTCCTTATCTGGAGAGGTTCCAAAGTGTTGGTCTACTCATTAGCTCTTTGTTCAGAACCATACTTTGGCCCTGACCAGGGGTGGGATTCTACCGGTTCTGTCCACTTCTGTGGAACCGGTAGTTCTGAAGAGCAGCAGACAGAGAGCATACATAGAACCCGTTCTATGTCTGCTGCTGTTTTGGCCCACCTGTCCGCCTGGGCTCTTACCTGACCTTTATTTCCTGCTTTTTCAAACGCAGCTGCTTTGCATGACACAGCTGCGGTTGAAAAAGCAGGAAAAAGGGGCTTTTCCAACCTCTGCACCAGTGGTGATATTCAAAATGTTTTACTACCAGTTCTGTGGAAGGTTACTGCAAAATCCCTATTCCCTCCCCACCCCACTAACCTGCTTTCCAGCTCCGTTCTCCTGTGCAGGGCAACAAAAGGAGACCCAGCCAATCAGCTGGGACTCAGGAGGCAGAGAATAGATGGGGGAGGGGCCTGTCAGAGGTGGTATTTGCCAGTTCTCCGAACTACTCAAAATTTCTGCGCACCTGTACGCAGCTGTACTCAGCTGTCCGGGCAGCTCAGCAGGTTGTAAATTGCACTCATGCGACGCAGAGTGACAGAACCGGTAGTTATACTGATTGGAACCTATTCCTGGCCCTGACCTAAAGGCACACATACATAATACAAAAAAATTTCTTAGCTTTCTTATTATGTCCACCAGAGATGATAAAAAGCGCCTTCAAACTACTTACATTACTTATATTTCCAACATACATTTAACAAATCCTTATTTATTAGGTGTTAAATACCAATGATACACCATCTTGTAAAAATTATCTCTCAAATTGTAATTCAGTGGAATTCAGTGTAAATTTCAGTTCTTTACTCCACATGTTCTCCTGCTGATCAAGCATTATATCCAAAGTTTTTTCCCATTTGAACATACAATCTTTAATGTGCCATTCTTTATATTCATTTTCAATAATAATTTATATAACTTAGCAATATCATGTTTGTCACTAATACATAAATCCAATTCAAAATCAGTTTCCTTATTGGTAATATTAGATATTTTTTTCTTGTTCAGTTTAAATCTCTCCCTCCACTGAGCATAGGCAAACCACTGACAAATATGGCCTTTCCTTCCCAATTCTTTTTTTTTATTTTTTATTTAGATTTTCATCAGAAAGCTAAAGGTTAAAATAAGATATGCTGTTATTTCTTGAAACTCTTCATAGATTTTCAGCTGACATTGGGATTGAAAAGATGATGTTTTATGAATTTGTTTATAGATAAGAGATGGGATATAGGATGAGGAGATGTTGACTGTAATTAAGAAAATGGTAAAGAGTTATAAAGATTATTTGTATTTGCTGTGATGAAAGTTCAGAGTTATTTTTTTATAGATTTAGCTTTCTTTACTATATTCTCCTCCCCTTCCCCTCCTCCCCCTTTCTTTCATGTAGAAGTAAAGATTATACTATTGTAATTAAAATCTACTTAATAAAAATTCTACAAAAATTCTACAGAAGGTTTGGGCTTTGGAATGATGAATGTTGTGAACTAAAGAAATGTAATTAAAAGGCCTTTGTAGATTAATAGGCCTTTGGATGCATGAACAGCTTTCTTTCACTCACACAGGAAAACGTATGTTGATTCTTTGCTACATTTCATGCAAAAAAATGAGACCTATATTAATTGAAAGCCTACATTAACTAAAGTACAGTATCTTGTATCTGAAAGAATTACAAATAGTCTTTGCTTTTTAAATGCAAAACGAATTATCCATCAGTAATTGCTATAGGTTTGAAAAGCTTCTATCTTTCCACTAGAGGGAGAAACGGACTTGTCTTTGAGTAGGTCTGCAGATTACATACTCTTTTTTTAAATCAAATTGCTTGTTTTGAAGTTTTGGAAATAGAATTATATAATTGTCTTTTAGTAGGTGTTATTTTCAAAGGTGTTAGTGGTTATTCCATAGGCAGGAGTCCTGACCATCTCAAGGTTGAGTCAGCCTTCCAGCCTTACGAGGTTAGTAAAATGAGGACCCAGATTGTTGGAGGCAATATGCTGACTCTATAAAATGCTTAGAGAGGTCTGTAAAGCACTGTGAAGCGGTGTATAAGTTTAAGTGCTATAGCACTATAGCTAATGCTTCTAGGAATCATTTAAAATAGAAATTTAAAAAAAAATTGTGTCAAGAAGAAGATATGTCACATTGCAGTGGGTGAATGTGGTGAAAGGAAGGTTTTAAAAAGAATCTTTTAGAAAAAAGAAGATGAATTTTAATCCATTCAAGAAAGCACAGCCATACATTAATTGCATCCTATTCCCAATTCAGTTCTAAAAATGGTAGCTGTGGTAGCTGTAGTTGCAAGAACTATCTCTGAAGAGTTTTCTGGATAATTTCATTAGCTTTAGGAGAACTTAAATCAACACAGTTATAAATTAGATGAATAGATACGGAAGTGAGCTGTGAAGGCTCATCATGTCACAAATCTTGCCATATGACATTGACAGAATTCAATATAAGACTGTTATGCAGATACATAACACACAGAACAGAGAGCTATCTAGGCAGATTGTCCTGTTCACAGCCTAAAATGGTTGACTTAGGCATGCCCACACAGTGTATTTATGACAGTTTAGAATTAGCTCCATAATGTGACTAAATTTTGTGGACATCAGAGATCTATTGTATTGCTGGTTTTGTGATTATGTTTTTCATTCCAGCAGAGCTGGCTTTTATCCTGAAACACTGCGATTCTGCAGAACTAGTTGGTGGTCTGTTGCAGTGGTGGGATTCAATTTTTTTTACTACCGGTTCTGTGGGCGTGGCTTGGTGGTCGTGGCAGGGGAAGGATACTATAAAATATCCAGTCAAAGGTGGTATTTGCTGGTTCTCCGAACTACTCAAAATTTCTGCTACTGGTTCTCCAGAACTGGTCAGAACCTGCTGAATACCACCTCTGGTCTCTTGCCCATTGTCTGCCTCCCAACTCCTTTCACCTACCTCCTCTACTATAGATGTGTTCTCTACAATTCAACATCAGTAGATGTGAAAATGATTAGGCATTGGCAGCAAAGTGCTTTTCAGGTATTGAGCAATGGAAACATAGGCGATGTGCAAGGGATCTTACAAGCAAATCCCATAAGGTTTTATGGGGGACTTTCTTTTTGGTAAAAAGAATTTGATGATTCAGCCATATGGTACAGAAGAATGGAAAGATCAAAGTAATGTGTGTGAACCAACACTTCAGTTCATTCTTCATCTTGTCCTTCTAACAGTCCTGAAAATGGGTTAATACAAGAGGTAGTGACTGATCCAGAAAACAAACAAGCCCATCTTCCCAAACTTTTACTTCCAACACAATTACCTACAATGCCACATTGTTTCTGTACTGAATTTTATTACTATTTCACCAAAGCGTAAAAACCGGTATTCTAAGCAGATGTTCATATGTATATAAATATGCAGATCGAGCGCAATGGGAATGTCAAGAAAAAGCAGAACATGCTTAAAAAAATATGCTTATTTTGGTTTCCGTCTCACTGGAATTTTTTCTTTCTTTAAACATAACAGTAAGAGTAGGAAATTAGGACCCTGTTTGTGGTGCTCCTAAAAATTGAAGACCAACCATATCATTTGGCATAATTAGTAACTCCTAAACTCAGGACACATGCACACAAATATGAACAAATCTAAGTTTGACAATATTGTCGGCCACAAAATGCTTATAGAAAATTATCCTGGCCTAGTTCGCTGAAAAGGAGGAGAAGATGAACCATTAAAATGTTGGCTAACCTCACACAAATCATTTACAAAACAGAATGATCATAGTGAATCTTTTTTTTTCATCAGACTAATCTGTTATGGCCATGAGTAAAATTCCACAGAGAATTTTAAAATACAGATTTTAAAAAATTGCACGGAAAATGCCTATACTAGAAAATTGCATGAATTTTCTTCAATTGTTTAAAAAAATATAATGGTACATGTGATGAAATGGATTTGAGAACATTGCTAATGTTCTACTCTCAAGCCAGGGGTGGGATTCTGCCAGTTCGTACCGATTCGCTAGAACCAGTTGTTAACATTCTAAGCAGTTCGGAGAACCGGTTGTTAGAGGGAATTATTGGCCTAATCCTGTAAGGAAAGCAGGATGGAAACATTCTGGTATTGCTTACAGAAACTGCCTCTCCATTAACCCTTATTACATTCTTGGAAGGACTAGACTTCCTGTCTCAGGAACGTCTCTGGAGTTTTCCCCCCCTTCTTTGCTGGTACTTTGCTTGTGTGGAGTGACGTATAACCATTTTTCACACTTACGACAGTTGCAGCATCCACACAGTCATGAGAGGCCAGGTGAGGAGATGCATGCCTCGATGTGAGTGATATTGAGTTGGCCACACCCAGCCAATAACATGACCACCAAGCCATGTCCACCCAGTCACATGACCACCAAGCCATGCCCACCACCTAAGCCACGCCCACAGAACTGGTTGTTACAAATTTTGAATCCCACCCCTGTCTCAAGCTAATGTGCTCATCAGGAATGCTGTGGACTAAAGTTGATAATGGAGAACTGTGGAGACTTTTTCATAAACAAATGGCAGCAAAAGGGAGAAGAAATAAAAAGGTAAAAATATATTTAGAAGTAAGGAAAATTGAAATTTACTTTGTTGACATTCCACCACTGTTACTTGGTATAGGAAAGAGAGGGCTTCCAGTATGGTTCCTTTAGCAGGATATGTGCAGGAAATGGAATCAGTCTCTCAACTGCTGCCCACATGAGAGTGGTTCTACCTAAAATTAAATAAGACTTTTTCTTTGATGGGGGAGGCAGAAAGCTAAAAGGAAGCATGCTTTTGGCACTTTGAAACTGATCTTCAGGTTTGTCAAATGGGCTTTATACACTACAATGATTTTGCAAAAGTACCAAGGGAACTGATGACAGACTTCGCTGATGGAATTCTCTGACAACATCACTTGGTCAGCTTGGAACTGAGTTATGCAGCTGAGCATTATTAGCTTATTAATGATACCTGACCCTTTGCTTGACACCACACCCAGCCACTTTGTATAGATATTCATGCCCTGCTCCAGTAAATGGGCAGGAGCATATGATGTCCATAGGTACAATGTTGGTTATTGTCGGAAGTCAATGATATTATAATTGTAGCATTTGGAAAGAAGCTCCCAAGATGAATGGGACCAATGGCCGCTGTGCATTCATTATGAATTCATCTCTACTTTCTGGCCTTTAAATGAATAAGAATTGGACTTTTAATAATGCACCATTGCTAGAAAAAACGGTTTTGGGCTGACATTCTGCTAATAACTTCTCTTGCAAAACAAGCCTTGCTAAAAATAGAGAAAACTGTCCAAGAACACAATTGTACTGTTCATTTTGCAGAAGAAAATTCCTGTTATGTTATGCCTTTTTCACCCAACCTTATTTATATTTGATCATTCTGGATGTGATAACAAAATATATTTCAACAATGCAAGGCTATACCTGGATCAGTGATGGTTTCTCCATGTGCAAATCTAGATGCAAACTGGCAAAGCTTAAGTTCATAAACATAAAGTATCATATGCAGTGCTTAATATGT
Source organism: Notechis scutatus (assembly GCF_049901735.1). Lineage (NCBI taxonomy): Eukaryota > Metazoa > Chordata > Lepidosauria > Squamata > Elapidae > Notechis > Notechis scutatus. Next base: position 47,881,060 of record NC_142009.1, on the reverse strand, counting down.
TCATCCTAACACAGGTGAGCCCAATTTTATGAGTGTTTTGGGAGTGGATTTATGCAATTGTCTTCCCATAAATTTTAGATGAGTTCAGTAGTTCATGTGTAGGGAGGAGAAGCTGCAACTTAAGGGAGAGCTTAATAATGCTACAGCTTGTTAAATGGTGTTTCCTAAATTTAATTTATGACTATTATGGAAATGAATACTGGTGTCATGTCTTAGGTTAAGGGTGACAGGGACACACACTGGTGTTTTACAGTATGGTTTCTAAGGCCAAGAAAATTGTAGAACATGTTTTTCAAGTTTTTCAGAGCTCAGTTCCGGGTAAGTCACTGGAGAAAACTCTCATTGAAATGAGTCCAGAACATCAGTTTCATCCAGGTGCATCTGGAACTGCAAGATCACCTTTTTCTTCATTCATTTTACCCAGGAAAGGGAATATGAGTCTGTCTTATAATTATATTTTCTGGGCCAAGGGAAAGTTTTTTTAAAACCAAGGTCTTGATGACTTTCTTTTTTAACATTCAGGGACACATCCTTGAAAAAGGTGATGATTGTCTCTCTTGGCCCTGGGTCAAACTCAACCTTCTGTCAAGAAGCGTAAGAATTTGGCAAGCAAGTGGTAGTCCCCCTTTTTCATACAAAATGCCACCATATGTCAAAGAGTCTATTATTCTGACAACTGGTAAGAGCCCAGCAATCATATGAGACTATATAATAATATCAATGTAGCTGAAAATATGCTGATCTCCAAATTAAGGCATGTTCAACAAGATTTGAAGGAAATACAGCATATCACTGAAGGAAACTGGACTTGGCATATAAGGGGAAGTTCTGTTTTGGTGGCATACCTGGATTTGTCCTCTTATTTGTCATATTAATAGTTTTCCAGATCTCTAACATGTTGTTCTTCATTATTTTCTCCTTGAACTAAAGTAACTCAAGTAAATAAGAATATGAATTAACAATTTATTGTTATTTTTCTGATTTAGTTGTAAAGATAGCTTGTGTTGTGTTAGTTTCATTTTCCAATGAATAGTCTGCCTATTTTTATTTATTTATCAAATTTAGAGACTGCCCATCTCACTCTTAAAGACACTCTTGGTCGTTTGAATATTTAAGCCAGTAGTGAATGTTCCATTAATAGCATTTGCTTAAACCAGCACTGATGGCATTGTCTAAACAAGTAGGACATGGACATCTTTTCTCAGCTGCCTTGGACTTGTCAGGCAACTAATCTTCTCTTTCACTTAAGCCTAACCTTTCACATTGATACATTCAGAAGACAACTAAACAAAACTGGCTAATTTTCTTGTTACTGGGAGGTAAAAGTAAAACATCAAGCAGCCACTGTATGTTTGACATTACAGTGCCATAACTGATAAGCAAATATGTTCATTTTAATTGCACAGTGTGTTCCTAGATGTATGAAACAGCTTTTCTGTCCCTGTTCTGTGTCTAGGAGAAGACCGGACCATGTCAAATATGACATCTAGCCCTTAGGTGTTTATATAGTTGAAACTGTCGTCATTGATTGGTTCTGCCTGGCGCATGTATCAAAGGAGAGGACTATGGAAAGGTCACCTCCTTTGCTCTTCATTTTGGTTCCTTGCTTCAGGCTTCCCTGTTTATGATTAAGAAGCTAATTTCCTTGGAGTGTATGTTTGTGTGTGTGTGTGTGTGTGTGCGCGCGCGCGCATTCACGCATGCATTTTGTGGGGTGGTGGGGAAGGAAAAAAAATAGTGCTCTTTTTCTTCTCCTTTTGAATCATTTTTTTCTCCCATCCTTCTGATCTGAACAATTTCTTACTTTGCTGCAGTTTAGCATAATTATTTTATTGATATGTGTTTTGAGCTACTTACAGCTTAGAGGAGAAGGGATTAGAAAAGTTGTAAATACGCACTTCGAAAGGTTCTGATGGGCCTCAGCCCTTTGGCTTCTCTGACTAGTTAGTAGCAATATGTCTGTGCTGACCAGCATCTTATTTCAATTCTCTCAAAAGTTTTAGAGCACCAAATATGATGTCAGTAGTGAGATGGGTGGCATATAAGTTTAATAAATAAATAAAATGTCACTTTTGGGGCGTTTGGGAAATTTAAGCGGTGGCTTGCGAATTGAAATATCAAGCATAGAAAGGCATGTAGGGTTAGTGGGTTTGCCTAGAGATGGATAGACATATGTCAATTTAATTTCCACTTATGTAAAACTAAATTGTACAGATTGAGTATTTTCCAAGAATTTTGAAATTAACATAAAATGGCTATAAAGTCTCCATAATGTAATATGGAATCAATCAACCAATAATGTTTTGAGTAATGAAACTTCATAGGCATTTTGTTTCAGCAGTAGCTTTAAATACTAAGTAGATTGAAAAGCTGTATAAACAGTACTAATCTATTTCCACTTTTAGCTCTTTCTTAAGCAGTTTTAGAGGAGCTGGAGAATTTTGGCAACTTGTTATAAAGTTGGATCCAGACTTTGGTGGTTTAAATTTCTGTGTGTGCTCTGTTTCTTGTAGGAACATATGTTGGCAGTTATTTTGCAAAATGGGGGTAACGTCACCAGAAAATTAAGACTTTACTTTAAAATAAATATGAGAAATATTATATATTACTAAAAGATAAGTATGCACCAGAAAAAAGAGTTGGGAGGTAACTATACATAGACTGAATGGCCTTTATAGCAGTGCCATGGTCAGCAGACTTTAAAACAGACATTTCTTCACCTTGATTTTGGATGACTGTTCTCCTAAATATATTCTGATCACAAGTCAGCTTTGACGGGCAGAAAATGTACTATAATAGTAGCCGTAGTAACAAGTCCTCATTAGCAGAAATGGGCAGGTCAGACAAATATGCACATAATAAATATGAAAGAAAATGTCAAAGAAGATTGATTTTCTTGCCGTAGAATTGCTGCATAGCCAGAAGGAGAAGGAAGGAAAGTAAAACAATCCTTGGTGATTGTTTGCAAAACTCATCTGTCCTTGTGGAGAAATTCATTCATGAGCCATGAATGTTGTTGCAGTTATCTGCAGATGTGCAATTAGGGCCAGTTCATTTAACACCGTTATGGAATCTGATAGTCCATTGGGTCACCAAACTCAGCTGCTATAGTATAGTCTTTTAAAAAAAATACTTATAAAAATTTGGGCAATACTGTAGAGGTTGTTACAATCACTCTCAGCCCCTCTCCCTCCTAAGTTTAGGTGCATGAAGAAATTCTAATGAAGATATTGGATAAAACTGGAGAGGAAGGTGGGGAGGAAGCTGTTGTTGTTATATCTTCTGTCTCCAGCAGCTAGAAATACTCTATAGAGTAGTGGCCCCCAACCTTTTTTGTGCCGTGGCCCGGTACTGGCATCACAAAATCATCCACGGCCCGGTGCCGGCATCAGCACGCATGGCAAGGCGAGCCGAGTGACCGGCCAGCCAGCCGTCCCCCGCTTCTCCCCGCCACCTTCAACTCCTCCTTTGTACCTGTGTCGATGGGCTTCGCGACGGCTTTGGGACAGTCGCTCGGCTCGCCTTGCCATGCGTGCTGAAAGAATCCTCGCGCCTTAGTTTTGTTCGAAGCCGCCCCCCCCTTCGATGAAACTAAGGCGCGAGGATTCTTTCAGCACCCAAACGCCGCTTTCTACCCGGAAAAGCTCACCGGAAGCACTTTTTCATCAAAACAAGATGGCGGCACCCAGCAAACCGGCGGCCCGGTAGAAATTGTTCCACGGACCGGTACCGGTCCGGGGACCGGTGGTTGGGGACCCCTGCTATAGAGCATTCTAGTGTGTGTGTGTAGAGAGAATGAATGAACAAAATAGAAAACATATGACGATAAATGCTTTTCTTCTCAAGCTGGCCTCTCAATCTTAATTTTCGTCTTCCTTCATTTTTATGTATCACCTCCTTGAAAACTGCTGGAAAAATAAAGTCTTCCTGGAACCAAGCTTGACTCCTGGTGAATAGATGAACAATAGATCTGTATTTTTAAAAATTAATATAGAACTATATTAATGCCAATGCCTTCTTCTGGGATTCTATCTCACCTTCTTAACCCAAAGCCCTGTAATTTTCAGGTAATGTCTCACCTAAGCACTAATATGGTGCTATGGAATTTTTTTTGAGGTTATTTAGCTTTAGTTGTACATTATGATGGAGAACTTATTAATTGTCAGGCTGACCACTTGATGAAAAGAGTCAGAAGATACAATGGTTCGAATGGAAGCAAAATGTCTCAAGTTTAGCAACTGGCTAAATTGTACAGAGACATGGGCAACCGTTTGTAGTAGGTGGGCCAAAAGTGTATAGCCTCAGAGAGTTGCAAGAAGGTCATGGCCAGTCATCACAGTGGTTAGGCCTGGTTTTTAAGCTTTTTGGGGGGCTTTGTTTTGTGGGAGATTGAATGTTCAGTGAGGTTAAATGACAAAATAGATGACATCTAGATGATGTCCAAACTTTTGATTTGGCCAATGTCAGTGTCTTGGAGAAATCCGATTTTGTAAATTATTGAATTAATCAGTCCTCTTTTCTACCTTCTACAAAAGGGAAACTAAACAACATAGAGAAATCTATGGTTTTGTGCAAGGCCACCCATTTAGTCTTGGCCTCAATACTGTATTTTTAAGCTACATGACTAGACCCCATCAACCTCTGTTCATTATTATAAAATATATTTTATAACTTCACTGCTGTTATTTTTTCATAGCAGGCAAATGAAATGATCTCGGTTTCAGTAAAAAATTAAATGAGAAACTAAACATGTTAAGATAAATCATCACAGGGTTTAGAAGAAGCAGAAGGGCAGAAGAAATGCAGCCCTGTGTTGAAAACCATGGGACTTTTGCCACTAACTCCAATGGAGCCAGGATTTTATTCCAGGAATACATATGAAAAGTCTGTCTCCAAATCCTCATGAACCACAATAGACTTCAAAACTTGTCTCGTGGTTCAAGTCCACCAGGATGCAAAAATAGCAGTGGTTGGAAATCTCTGGAACAAATCTTTCCTTGATTCATTAATATCTACGACAATCTCTCTTGTCCAGTATGTAAGAAAGTTTCTATCTATAAAGTAATAAGAATTTGTTTGGATTGTACTAAACAATGATCATATTTATCTTGCATTTTATTTCTAAGACTGGCAAAACTAGATGCCCATAGGAGCTGATAAGCAGGAAAGCCTTACATTTTCATGTAATTCAAAATATTCATATGTTAAAGGTAAAAGTTTTCTCTGTCCGGTTGTGTCCAACTCTAGGGGGCAATGTTCATCTCCATTTCTTAGGCAAGGGAACTAGCGTTGTCCGAAGACATTTCCATGGTCATGTGGCCAGTATGATTATACTCTGAGGTGCCTGGAACACTGTTAGCTCCCCACCAAAGTGGTATATACTTATCTACTTGCATTTGCATGTTTTTGAACTGCTAGGTGAGCAGGAGCTGGGACAAGAAATGGGAGCTCACTCTGTTGTGTGGCACTCAGGTCTCAAACCTGGGCTGTCAGCTTTCCATTTGACAAGCTCAATGTCTTTAACTATTAAACCATTTATTAACTTAAAAACCAATGCCTTCTACTTTTAAACACATTGTCTAGGGAAATTTCATTGCCAAAGTCATTACAATTATTACTATTATTCCAAATCAATTCACTAAGAGATGAAAACTTTCACTGACATTTATGGGCTGTAATCTATCATGCTGGTTGAATGTAGCTTGTAGATATAGGAAGTCCTTGGTTATTGCCATGGAAGCGCAGTGGTTAGAATGCAGTATTGCAGGTTGATTCAGCTCACTGCCAGAAGTTCATTCTTCACTGGCTCAAGGTTGACTCAGCCTTCCATCCTTTTGAATTGAACCAGATTGTTGGGGCAATATGCTGAATCTATAATCCACTTAGAGAGTGCTGTAGCGCACTATAAGTCTAAGTGCTATTGCTATTAACTGCTCTGTTTAGCGGCATAAGTTACTATGTTTGCAAAAAAACAACAACAACCAGCTTTATTATCAATCTTTGCATTTGCAACTGTCACAGCATTCTACAGTCACTTAATTGCCATTTCTAATCAGTTAGTGATCAGCAAAATTAATGGAGAATATGGAAATAAAATCTTAAGTTGCAGTCATGTGATGTTTCACTTCAATGACCATGGTGATTTGCTTAACAACCAAAGTGAAGTGATATACATGTTATTTTCTGTTTAGTGTTCACAAGTGCTTATTAATGGAGTTGTCATTCTCAGTCCCTGGTCACTAAATGAATTCAGTCTACAGCTGAGAGAGGGAGTGATTGACTCATAGTTACATAACCAGTTCCATATCTAAGGGAACATTAGAACCTGGGTCTGACTACTCCTAGTCCAGCACCTAGAATATACTATACCGGCTCTCTACAAAACACACAACAAAAGAAAAGCATTTGAAGGGGTTTCTAATCTTGTGTGTGCATTTTTCTGAGATCTCTGATAGTGCTATTGGTGAGGATCAAATTGATGTTTGTTACATCAGCATTCAAAACAAGGTCAAAGTAAGATTAGGACATTTCAACCTCTCAAGACATTCGACTGCAAACTTCAGAACGACCATTTTAGAAAAATGAGTCTTTAACAACACATTTGAGAGAGAGAGATTACTGAACATTAAAAGGTTTCAGGCAATCTCAGAAAGTCTCAACAAGCACAATAAATTTTTAACACATTAAAATTGTGAAATTATTACACAGTATAACATCTGTGAGTCTTCTCCTTGCTGTGTCTGAGTTTAGCCACTCTGTGCATCTGATGAGGTGAGTTCATAAACGGTTATATCTTTTAATAAAAATTGTTAGTCAGAAAAATCTGCTATTAGACTTCTGAGGATATTGGGGTTAGACTAGATGACCTCCAAGGACTCTTCCAACTCTGTCTATTCTATTCTATTCTATTCTATTCTATTCTATTCTATTCTATTCTAATACTTTCCCATCATTAGATAACAATTACCTTCAAAGTCACACTTTAGGAGGAAAAGGCCACTAGATGGCAATGCTACATTGTTATTCAGATTCACCTGGCCCTGTCAGGAAAGGCCAAGTTAATTTGAAAGTTAAATATGTAACTGCATTTGCAAGGCTGATTTTCTTTTCTCCAAGGACAAAGCTAGATATCACATTAAATAAGCATCTGAATTGAATATTCAGAGTTTTAAAAAACAGAGATTGTTGTTACAAGTAATTGGTGGTATGGGGAACCACTGACAAGGTTTCTATACCTGGCATGGTGAGGCAAAAGGTAAGATTTCTGTATCTTGGCAGATCCACTAAAAGTGACCTAACTGAACCCACTGGCTGAGCAAATGAATAAGCTTTTATTTTAACGTCAGTATCTTTGAGTTTGTAATGTTACGTGAATGCTTCCACATGTTATTGTACCACTTATCATACCCAAAATAAATCTGCCAACCAGATTTATTTTTCCTGTAAAAAATTAATAATTTGAGCGTGGCTACTATGCGTTGTCTTAAACTGAAGACAAAAGGATCACAGGATTATATCAAATGTGCCTGTGCCAATGTATGTAAACATAAATGCTAAGAAATGTAAGAAGAATTAGTACTATTTAAATGAAAATGTGTAGAGAAAAACCCTGAATTGGTGACCTATTCAGCTCAGGTTGCTTGTCTATCACAGCTAATAGTCAACATCATCCTTATTATGGCTTGATATACTGAAACTGAATTTGAAATGATGAGCTTGTAGATGGAGGATGCTTACAAATACAGCACTATCATCTGATTATCACTCAAATAGAAGAATGTTCTCTATAAATTGCAGTTTGAGATTACTGTGTTTATATTAAATAATTCTAAGATTAAGAAGCTCAATATTGCATACACTACATTGTCTCCTACATTTAATTATACTTAAAACATCTTTACTCTTTATTTTCTCATACTGAATCTAAGATGCGTGCATGTTATGTATGAATATTGAAATGGATATTCTGTCTTGATTGATGCTAACAGTTTAAAACAATGACAAATGGCCTCTTTGCGTCCCATAATTTGTTCAGTCGTTTACTTTGTCACCTGAGCATTTCACTGTGAAGTTCCTATCATTAGCTACCAAGACAAGAGAGGAGGGAAATTTACCTCTCCAAATATAGTTACACCACAGTTCCCCCTTATCAAAACATTAGACTATGCTAGAGATGGTTGATGGGAGCTAGACTCTATCAACATCTGGAAGCCCACAGGTTCCCACTGTTACCATATAACTTTGGCCTGACAGTCTGCCCATCACATAACAAGTGCATGGCTGACAGCCATTCACCTCTTTCATGTTATGATGGAAGCCTGAAATTGCCCATAAACCAGGAAAAAAGCCATTATTTAATCGATCAAAATTGTGTCAAATCGCTGAAAATTGTCTCCAGAATAAACAAATAAAATGTTCTCTCTTTTTTTTACTCTGAGAAAATATGGTTAAATTACTCGTAAATCAGGCTGTCTGAAATAACATAAGAAGTAAACCAGCAGTCCAACACATTAAAAATAATTGCTGAATTATGTTGAATCACTCCTTTGTATAGTGTGCATGGCCCTTTATTTGTATAATGGGAGAAATAGGCAGTTACTTCTTTTTAAATTCAGCACTTGTTGAGTGAGCATGTCCACATGGACTAACAGTGTGTATTTATTATTATAAATACTCTGATATTAATGTCATATGGAACCAAGTCTTTTGAATATGTAAAGTGGGAGGGGCCTATTAGCGTCTCCATCACTCAATCATTTCTTATATAAATAAGGTTAGTTTAATGAGGGAATTCACTTTTGGTTTATTAAAGCAGCTGGTCTTAACATCTATTTTTATGTTCTGGAGGGTCCTGATGGCCATTGGAAAAAAACCTGGCAACAAATGGGAGCAGACCATCATTCATCAGCCAAAAAATCTAGGCAGTAATTTTTGAGATATCTCTTGGCTACTACCCTATTCAAGTAAAACCTCTTGTAAGCATTGGCTAACCATACACTGACAGATATTTGCATCAGCCTCCAAGATATGAGAATGCTTATTAAATCATAGTTAGAATAACAATGTGATGCTTTTGCCCAGTTAAGTTTTAATCTTTATCGTTGAGATGGATTGAACTTTTGTTTCTGGCTGGGCAAGTAACAATTACTGCTAATATGAACGAGGTAGCGCCTTCTATATTCTCACCAATTTCTATTGTTCTTATACTAACTTGGTTTCACTGATAAAATGGCACTTGAGTGGCAAAATTAAGGCATTATAATGCTACAAATAAGGAAATTGTCCTGATAATTAACCTATTTGCAGGTACGTATTAGGAACGTAGTGATTTACATGTCTCTAAATGGAACTAAAAGCTATAATGCAGAACATTATTGAATAAATATAAATGTGGCTTCATTGGGCTTTCAGACTAATAGAGCCCTAACTTGCTTTTATACTATCCACTCTTTTCTGCTTGTGTTGCAATCATGTGCTTGATTCTAAGATGACATTTTCTGACATGCTTCAATGCACAGAATTTAGCTTGCTCCAATTATATTATCAATAAATAAAGTTGGTTTACATTTGATTGATATCTAGATGATGATAAATTTTAATTCATGATTCAAAAAGGAATTCTTCATGATGACCATCCTCAATCACAAGTATTTTTTCAAGGGAATTTTTTTGATGCATTAAAGATCCTTAGTGCTCAGATAGGCTTGAATTTCACCCGGGAGTGAAAAATGATCAGTGAAGATGTAGAAGGGAAACTCGGCAGAGAATATGATTAGGTACAGCCAGTATAATGAATGAATCCCAGGGACAATATCTCTCATCAGTCACAGAAAAGCTATGATTATTTGTAGAAGCGCAGTTCCTAATACTTCCAGTGGCTTGGGAATTTTTCTCTGTGGGAGCTTGTTTGCTGGCAACCTTTAAGAAATAAATATAGTTCAGTGTGGGAGAGAAAGAGCTATCTCTGTTTGTGTTACTACAGCCTTTCTCTCTCTCCCAAGGCTGAAATCCTGGGGGAAGGTAAGGAAAATGAAATAGTAGATTTGTCACTCAAGATCTGGAACGGAGCTGTTGACAAATTCCTCTCCCTTGAGGCACTATGTTCCTGTGCCTCTGTCACACAGCATAAAGCTTCTCTCTGTTTGACACCTGCCAATGATATGTAGTCAATATATTATAAGAGAAGGAGTTTTTAACTCAGGATCAGGGAGTGTTGGTGCTGTAGCATATTTCATCTCATTCCCAATTTAAAAAAACAGAACTGGGAAGATTAGATTTCTGCTTTTCTGTTATTTAATCATGGGAAAAATGTATCCTGGTACCAATAGAAGATGATGTTACCTAGTTTGGTAATGAAACAATTGCAATAAAACAAGCTCAGAGAACACCAGGGACCACACAAAACATGGTAGTGTATTTTATTGTTTTCTAATATAAATCATTGTCATCTTTGTTCTCCTCCTCATCCTAACTTTCCTCCTAGAACTTAAGATGGTTTAAATGAGGCTCTCCTTCATTCACTGAGAAAGCAGGAATGCCCCAAAATTGCCCAATAAAGACATTAAAAATTTACATGGGTAGGCACTTTCTCCTTTGAAGTCTTCATCTGGTCTCCAAAATAGCATACTGGATTCCAAGTGGATTGTCTCCATATGTAGATTGACCTTGAAAAATTCTTCATTCATAGAACTCTGAAGGAAACACCACATAAGAGTTCTTTCAACTAGCAATTCCTATTATCATGATGAGTAAAATGAATAGACAGAAAGCAGTGGAATGGATTAATATTCATCCTGACAACAAGGGGGAGACAACATAATTTCTGTTTTCACTTTTAGAAGAACACCTGCAAATTTAATGAATCTATTCTGTTTCCTCTCCCCTTTTTTTTCTATAAAGATCTGGAAATGAGAAATGTGCAAATCTGCCTGGTGAAAAGTTCACAAGGGAGAGTGTTGTTGGCGGCTGTAGAGAATGTTAATGCATTCTTTCTTGTCCCCAGGGAAAATAAGGAGGAAGTCTGCCAAAATGATGATGAAGCCTTTAGATCTCTACACACAATTAGGTTCTTCACTTTGAGCCCACCCACTTGAGGGCTCGTGTCAAAGTCAACTATTTCTGCATACAAAGGGCTGGGCAGGACTCCCTTCCAAGGCTGTCAGCACCTCTCCTGTAGTTGCTCTACAGGGAAATATTTGAGTGACAAGAAACACTCTTCTTGACTTAAGTCACTTGTATCATTTATCATTTGCCCAAGCACTGCAAGTGTGCATTAATGATTTGGACTCATATATTTTGAGAAGCTCTTCCAAAAACATTCATTTTCTTTGTATCCTCTGGACTTTAACCTTAATCTGCTTTCAATATTATAAGAAGTATCCTGTTAGAACCATGACCTAAAATATGTTAAGGGCTGCTTCATGCAAGATGATTCTAGATAGATTCTTCCTTTAGCAATGGAAGGTCAGTTGGTGGATCAGTGTGATGGTGAGATACAGGTATGAGACAAAATTTTTGAACAATGTAATGATTTTTCTAAGAAAGCTCGTTGGAGCTTGCCTTAGAATATACAGCACCTGAAAAAGGTATGCTTTTCCTAATGTGGCTGAGGCAATGTAATGAAGACTCTGCTTGCAAGAATGTAACTGGCTACTGTCCTCTCTACTATACATGGAGGCAAACCCCATTTCTTCCCCACCTATGTTTTTATATATTTAACAGGCATGCATGGTTCGTAAGTAAAAGGACATAAAATCATCCATGACTAGCTTTCCTTTTTTCTCAACTTTAATTTGTATTCACTTCTTTCTTAGAATCATTCCAATATGGTGAATGCATGGTTCATTGGTTGCTCTCTCTGTGCATGCATGAAGGAATCTGGTTCTCAGAAACTTTAAACATTAAATTACATTCTAATTTACTGCCACATGGCATGAATAAATTGATTAGGTAGCCATGCCGTGGCTTTTTATAAATTCTTTATAAATTGCACATGTTTTGATATTGCTTGGATAATTTACTGGAAATAGACTTCCAAGTAGATATTTGACAGTGTTTCCAGACTAGATGTTAACTGGATCAAATGAGATTTATCATGCAATTTATTTATTTAGCATTTTAGGGATTTAAATTGATAGGCTGAATGTTTCTTTTGTAGGTACATCCTGGGAGCAATGAGAGGGAGGCTTGTGCTATTCTTGACAATTTAGTTGTCTTCTTATCACCCTTACCATTTTTTCTTACTTTCCAAAAATAGGACTTGTTCTTTTCTCACAATGCACTCTGCATTTTCTGTGGATTCCCCTGTTACGCTGGTATCATTACTTTAGACCCTGAAGATATTTTCATGCAGTTTAGAAGTGAATACATCATGAGAGTGAAGAAGATCATAAAATGCTAACTCAGTGGGAGAAATATCATTACGGCTGTTAACACCTGGACAATTCCAATCATGAGATATACAGCTAGAACTGGACTCAAGAAAACTAAGAGGCCTGGATAAAAAGACCAGGAAAATGTTAATGAATCATGTCCATCATCTATGTAGCAATGTCAATAGACTACTTACTAGGGGAAATAGGCAAGCATAGAATGTTGAAAAAGAAAAGAGGGCATTGGAAGAACATCTGTAAGATTGAAGCATTGAAAGTAATATAATATGAAACTAGTACTGAAGAGACAAAAGTAACTGGCCTACAAAAGTCCAAATGAAGACAAGAAAAGAGACATAGCAAGGCAAAGTATTATATAGCCAAATACATAAAATCCCTAGCAGGCAAAGCAGATAACCAGACCTGGCAATGGCTAAGAGTAGAAAAGTTGAAGAAAGAGACAGAAGGGTTAATTATGGCTGCACAAGACCAAGAACAAATAAACACAAAACCAGAATTGAGGAGATAGCCACTGATAGCAAATGCTGCCTCTTCAAACAAGCTGAAGAAACAGTGGACCACCTACTTAACAACTGCAAGAAGGTCACACAGGCTGACTACAGACCATGGCATGAGAAATTAGCAAAAATGGGGCATGTGATATTCTGCAAAAAATATCGTGCAAGTAAGAACTGGTGTGAGCCACAAAATAGACAAAGTAATAGAAAATGAAGAAACTAAAGTGTTTTAGGACTTTAAAATTCAAATGGACAAACACCTGCCACATAACATCCCAGATTTAACAATTGTCAATAAGAAAGACAAAAAAGTATGGATACTGGATGTTGTAGTACTAGAGACAGAAGTATAGAAGAGAAAGAAATTGAGAAAATTACAAAATGCAAAGTCCTACAAATAACAGTAGAATGACTATGGCAAAAAAAAGCAAGGGCAATCCCAATAGTGATAAGTGACTTTGGCACAATCTCAAAACATTTGAATGCTATCTGCATTAACAAAATTATCACCAGTCAATTACAAAAAGCAACTTTATCGGAACAGCTTATCTTCAGCAACAATATTTTTATCATTATAAAACAACAAATGTCTATGGAGATTTTCAGCCATACAGGTCATGGTTGTCCCAAAGGTGCTTTTTCAAGAGGTAACTGGACTTTCTGTTTTTTCTCTGAAGATGTTTCACTTTTCACTCAAGGAGTTTCTTCAGCTGAAGGAGCTTATTGGATGAGAAGGAAAACATCTTTAAAGAAAAACAGAAAGTCCAGTTGCCTTTTGAAGAAGCACCTTTGGAACGATCAAACAATGACAGCTACCTATCCCAGATCCTTGGGAAGGACTTTAGCAGAGGTGGTATTCAGCTGGTTTGGACTGGTTCTGGCAGACCGGTTGTGGAAATGATTACCAGTTTGGAGAACCGACAAATTCCACCTCTGACTGGCCCTGCCCACCCACACCCACCTCTTCCAGGAGTCCCCATACACACCATTCTTGCTCCCAGGGGGCTGCAGGAAGGTTTAGTCTGTAAGGCTGGGGCACCCAATTGAGCTATTTGTTGCCTCCCAGCTTCCCAGCTGATTGATCTGATCGGTCTATTGCTGCCTCTCAGCTGATCGGCTGGGTCTTCTTTTGTTGCCCTGCACAGGAGAACAGAGCTGGAAAGAAGGTTAGTGGGGTGGGGAGAGAATGGGGATTTTGCAGTATCCTTCCCCTGCCATGCCCACCAAGCCATGCCCACATAAGCACTATATATAAAGGCATGTCATTTTGGTTATTTATCTCGGTGGCAGCTTATGCTTTAGGATAGATTATAGTATTTGGCAAACAAAGTGGGAAAGAGAATCTAGTTCTACATCAGGGGTGTCCAACCTTGGCAACTTTAAGACTTGTGGACTTCAACTCCCAGAGTTCCTCAGCCAGCAAAGCTGGCTGAGGAACTCTGGGAGTTGAAGTCCACAAGTCTTAAAGTTGCCAAGGTTGGACACCCCTGTTCTACATCCTTACTGGTGATGCAGTGAAGGCTAGGCATAGTCAGGCTGTGCACAGATATTTGGTACTGAGGTCAAACCAAATTTTTGGAACATTCTCTACATAGTGTTTCACAAAGCTTCTGGGAAGAGCATGGAATTGCTTCCTTTGTTATTGCTATAATAAGAACTTATTATAGAATAAAGTGACATCCCTATTCATCATTTTGGGATAATTTCACTCTCTCTTATTGAAGAAATCTTCTTCACATATTTTGTAAAGGATTTTCAGTATATCAAGAGCCTCGGTGGCATAGTGGTTAGAATTCAGTACTGCAGGCTACTTCTGCTGACTGCTGGCTGCCTGTAATTTGGCAGATCAAATCGCACTAGGCTCAAGGTTGACTCAGTCTTCCATTCTTCTGAGGGGTAAAATGAGGACCCAGATTATTGGGGGCAATATGCTGACTCTGTAAACTGCTTAGAGTGGGCTGTAAGAGCACTGTAAGGTGTTATACAGGTCTAAGTGCTATTGCTATTATTTCAGAATGGTCAAACAAATGGCAACTTCAAATCTCAACAAATAAATGCTCTGTCTTATATATCGACAAAAAAATATATATCAGAAAATAAAATACAAGTTGAATAGTCAAGATCTTGTTGATGATCCAAGCTCTGTAAAGGACCTTGGAATACTCATCTCTAATGATCTAAGAGCTAGAGCCCACTGTAACTACATAGCCAAAAAGGCATTAAGAGTTGTTAACCTAATCCTATGTAGCTTTTTCTCTGGTAATATCACACTACTAACTAGAGCATACAAAACATTTGCTAGACCAATACTCGAATACAGCTCATCGGTCTGGAACCACATTACGTATCTGATATTAGCACAGTTGAGAAAGTCCAGAAATATTTTACAAGAAGAGTTCTCCACTCCTCTACTTGTTTTAGAATACCTTATGCCACCAGACTTGAAATTCTAGACCTAGAAAACCTTGAATTATGCCGTCTTCGGTCTGATCTAAGTGTGGCATATAAAATCATACATTGCAATGTCCTACCTGTCAATGAATACTTCAGCTTCAACCATAACAACACAAGAGCAAACAATAGATACAAACTCAAGGTTAACTGCACCAAACTTGATTGCAGGAAATACGACTTCAGCAACAGAGTGGTCAATGTCTGGAATACTCTACCTGACTCTGTAGTTTCTTCCCCAAACTCCAAAAACTTTAACCTTAGACTGTCTACTATTGACCTCACCTCTTTCCTAAGAGGTCTGTAGGGGGCGTGCATGAGCGCACCAATGTGCCTACCGTCCCTGTCCTATTGTTTCTTTTATTTTTCTTATATGTACCCATTTCATGTATTCATAACTATGTATATACTTATACCTATTCTCTTGTAAGCAACTGACAAACCAAATAAATAAACAAATAAACAAACAAACAAACAAACAAACAAACAAACAAATAAATAAATAAATATCTTCACAATCATATCATTGACTGGATAGATCACTGGCTCTTTCCCTTTCTGGCCCTTCTCTGCCATCTAGAATAACTGGAATGCTACAAGACAGCAAAACAAGACTTGTTTTGTTTGTATAAGTAGATCTTTATTGTTATCATTCAATTAAATTCCTTTTATTTCCAGACATTGAAAGATCCAAATGAAAACCAAGATCATTTTGAACAGTGATAAAAGAATAACATACCTCTCTTACAAAGTTCTCATTTATTAAAACCTGATACTTTCCCACAATTGTTGGACCTGGAGCATTTCCACATATCAATAAAATTATTGATCTCAGATTGACAACCTCTCAGGAGCTTTAACCAGCAAAGTAATGTAAGTTTGCCATTTTAATGGGCCTATGCCATGAAATTGCTGATGTACGCTACCCATGTTCCTTTCCTCTCAAAGTTGGTGAGTTCCTTTTTTTACTTACATGTCAGAAGTGATCTTGTATCAACAGGAGATCATGGTGACCTGGTTTTGATATAATTTCAAATTATAATGAAGACAAAACAAAACATAAAAGCATGATGTGAGTAAGGTATACAGTTTGAATGTTTGATGGACAACTCTTCATGTTTTATTAAGGCTCCCAATTTTTTCAGCTGATGTTTGGAAATGTTTACCAGGAGCTAAACTGCAACCAAAGGAATATTATACTTGTTTTTGTACCATAATATCAGCACCAACTGTAATCTGCATGACAATTTGGACATTGGTATACTATATCTACTTCAGTTAACAAAGGAGGCTATTCAGTGGAATTTCAATTGCTTTAGTGATTGGCCATCTAAATATTCCTCATTATTTTTGCTGGTACAGGTAATACAGTAGGTGCCAAAAATGGTTATACATATGTCTCCTTAATGAAATAAAGGCAATAAAGGCACAATGCATGGTTTAAAAATTACCACTGATGTTATATAGGATAATGGGGTGTTCTGGTTCAGTCAAAAGATTTATATTCCTCATTTGTACATTTCTTTCTGGATTCCACCAGAGATCAGTAGACTTAAGGCTATATATAAAATAGTTTTTTATATTTTGGATTAGGGACTAGTAAAGACTCTGAACTTAATTTGAGGGCCTGGTGCACAGGGTATTTGGATAGATTCATACTGATCCATTGCCAATATGCTGTCATGAAATAAATACCATTGCTGTAGGGGATATCCATATAACTTTTTCACATGTTCTGTATTGCCGGTCCATTGTTACCAGAGGGAACAGTTAACTGCACTGGGAAAAGAAACAAAAATGAAAGATTAACCCCGCTGACAAAACTGAAGACATACTTTATAGGTTTGAGCACAAAATGTACAATAGTGAGGAATTTTGAGGTATTATTGAGCATTCTTCAACAACATCTGGAGGGTGTCAGGTTATCAATTCTTGTTTTGCCAGAATTACTTCCCCACTGGGTGAATATGGGCTCTTTACCTGCAGTTTTACTTTGTTAGACATCAATTTTTATTCTGAAATGTTCCAGTATTTTAAAAATAATACCCTCACTGCCAGTGCAGAAGGATAACATGGCAAGTGGGTTGGAATGGTGTGTGGGAATGACCTTGGGGGACAGGAAGAAGAGTCTTAGTTAGGAGAATAGCTGAACAAGAGGTAACCTAACACAGAGACATTTGCCACACTCACATTCCTTTTGTGGGCAAAGCTGCCTCTTGTCTCCTAGTTGGTGATCTTCTCCCTG
Organism: Notechis scutatus; assembly: GCF_049901735.1. NCBI lineage: Eukaryota > Metazoa > Chordata > Lepidosauria > Squamata > Elapidae > Notechis > Notechis scutatus. The sequence goes on along the minus strand of NC_142009.1, from coordinate 47,863,475 downwards.
TCTCCCAAAATCATTCCCACATGTCAAAGGTAGAGCATACTAAAAGCTGCCAAGATGTTGAAGCTGCCAAGAGGATCAGGACAGGTGAACTTATTCAGGTTCTGGCACAGGTCATCAACAAAAGTGTCACAGGTCATCAACACGTGCTTGGGCTTGAACTCCCTGCCTGGTAAGGGTCCCAATAAGCCACTTTCTCTAAGCATTTTGTAGTTGATTCCAAATTATCAACCTCATCAAAAAGGGAAGATGGATAGAAGGAGGGCACCTCAGGAGGGGATGAACAATCAACTCTTTTAAGGCTGCTAGGTAATAGGGTAGTGCCCCAGTGATCATACAAAACCTTGACCAAATGAGTCTAATCTGTTGTGAATGTAAGTAACTTTATGGGCTGGTATCAAGCAAATTGGTCAAGATAACCAGTTAGAATCTCAAGAAGGTGACTCATGCCAAAAAAGGGCATTGCCCATGTGGAAAAGTATTGATAGACAACAATTCGCTAATGTAATGAGAAAGGAAAAGTAAGAATATTTGCTTTTTCTTATTGCTGCAGAGTGGGATTTAAAGTATGCTTGTACCATACTTGGTCAAAATCAGCCTCACTTACAGCATGCCCAAGTGTCAGTCCTTCCATGTTATCTCTCAGAGACCTTCAGAGAGCCAGGAATAGGACTGGCATAAACATATTGCTCAGAGGTGATTTTGTCAAGGCCTCAAGATACTACTTCTTCCTAGAGATGTCCTCATCTGTTTTATTTTCAAGATTGTTATGGGGAATCCTAAGTGCACACTACAAACTATCTGGATCCATAACACATCTAGGGTGGACCATTTGTGATGTGCTGTATAAGAAATGATTGGCAGTCAGGTACATCTTGATCAGGAACTGATCTGACCACAACAAAGAGCAGATTGTAATTTTACCTGCATCCAAATCAAGCAGCTAGAGCTTGGACACAAACAAAAGACCTAATGTATAACTTATCCAAACACACTTGTAGCTGAAAAAGTCTATGATTGTCATAGAGCTTTGAATTCCTGATCCATGCCCATTGATCTAGAGCCTGAAATTGCCCAGTATTGAGTCAGTCGGGCCATCACCAGGTCCAAGCACTCAGGAAAAGATCCTAAGGAGCAATAGTAAAGCTGATACATCCAAGGAACTATGTCTTGTTCCTTTGACTCATCTGAACCACAACCGAAACAATGACTCTCACAACAGATGAATTTCAACCTTCTTCTCTGCTCCTAGCGTTAAGATTGGTGCAGGAATCAAAATGTGGCTAGGCAAATTTCAATAATACATGCCAGTTCTGCCCACCCATCCACCATAAAATTGTGGATAGAGTTATGGTCTTATTACAGATAGATCTAGCATTGACTTGCATCAAATTGAGGCAAGGTGCCCGAAATATCCTCAAGTAGGAGGCACCGAGTCAGAAGATGAAACTGCCACCAAATTGGAGTCCTCTCTTCCTCTGTGTACCTGGTCTGATGAAAATAGGATATTGAAGCTCTGTTCCCTTTCTCTGAACTCACTTCAAGGTCCTATCTACCAATTAATGTTATATAGGTCTATGTCCCTACTATGGATGCACTGAGGAATTTTATGGCAAATTATGATAGGAGTTAAATTTAATATCTAGAAAGAATGTCTGTCAGTGTTCCAACCAAACTCTCCATCCCAATTCACCACTCAGAGACAAAGTCCATCCAAGTAAGAATTTATTAGAGAAGTCATATTGGCACATCTGGGAAAACCTGAATCTTAATTCCTGCATTTTCCCCTGCTATATTAAACTCACACCCAGCCCCCTTACTGATGACCCTCAAGTCACACTCTCCAATTCACCTCCATTCTGAACACCCAAGTCCAGTCACCCCTCCATTCTCCAACAACTTGACCTTGAGCTCTGGCGAAAGAATGTTGTGGCTATCGCCCCTTCTCGCTTTACTTTTATTCCCACGTTACCCATCTTCCTTTGTGGCAGCTCCAAATCTGATTCAAGATGGATGGGGGCTGACAATGTCATCCTACTAATAGAAAACTGGGATATAAAGTTGGATAAATGGAAACATTTTGAATCACAGGAAGTTTTGGATTGGGTAGAAACAATAATGTAGGTGGTAAGTTAACAGAATTTTATAAAGATAATTCTTTGCTCATTGATAACATTTAATTGAAGCAACATAAATACATACTTTGCACAGACATTTCTGGATGGACAACATCAAAATCAGATCAAGGACATATTATGAAACAGACATGGACAAATGTAATAAATCAATTAAGATACTTCCAATTGCTGATTGTGTAACAGACCATGAATTCTGCTGTCAAATATGCAGGTTATGTTTAGATAATTAAAGGAAACTGTCCTGGTGAGCCCTGACATGGGGGCATATAATTAAAACAGAAAAGCATGTTCAATGCACTTGATTTATGTAAAAGACAACTGAGATGCTATGGAAGACAGTAAGAAACATTATGAAACTGATGCAGAAAAACACATTCTCAAGATTTCAAAGAAAAGATTCCATGACTTTCAAAACAATTTTTATGATATCTAGAGAGGATATCTGTCTCCTGTACTAACAGTATATTGAAGTAAGCAGCTATATGGAAGACTGAGTGTACTCCCGAATAAAATATTATCACTTATGTAAGAAGGAATACATTGGGTATTTGTTAACACTTAATTTCAAAATCAACCGTTTCTCTTTCACTGAATTGTATAATTCCTGTATGTTGCTGTATGATGTATAATCATTAAAGTTACCTAGTCTAGATTTACTCATGCAGTTGAAGACTATAGTTACTTTGTTGTAACTTACTTTTGCAAGACACTTGGAATGCATCCTACTTCTGCCATTTTAGGGTAGATGAGAGAAAGAGATAAATGGCGGATAGAATGTTTTAAAAGAGAAAGTAGTAGGTGAAGAAATCTGATTAAAGAATGCATCTGTTTCTTATTCGCTTTTTCACAAAAAATATATCCCCATGTGTTTTTATTTTAAATTTGTATGCATGTTTTTATCCTTGTGTCAACTATTAAGTAAATAGAAGCATTGAGAATCTATTTTCCAGTGAAGTTTGGTTAGGAATATTTGTATACATTGTGTGGGAGATAATTTGACAGCTAATTGGATCTTTGAAAAGAGTCAACTCCCTGCAGAACTTGTAATTTGAAATACCTGCTTTTTCTGTACTGCTCTTTGCCATATGCCAATAATTGTTTTGGATATGAAGTTACACTACCCTTCAAAGTGCATTTTTGACATGCTTTGCCACAGCTTTGTATAATGCAAAACAGTGTGACATAATGGGTTTCAGCACAACAAACACAACTGGAACAAGGACTTAAATTTAAACTAATACCAAATGCAATTTCTCTTATTTTCTAGATCCTATTTCTGAAGTTAACACTATTTCCAAACTGTGTGTAGACATGATGTTAAGACACTTACTGATGTTCATTAGATTTAGCTTGGAGCTTAGATGAAAGTTGTATTGAAGATGTATGGGGAAATGTGTGTTGTGCCAAAACTAGACAGCTTAAATGTCTAAGAACTCTAAAGTTTATCATTAATGGTAACATCCCCTTTCATTAATTGGATGTTAGTATTGGCCAGCCACTTTAAGCTGCCAGAGATTTGTAGAAAGAGAGACAGGGAAAAGTCATGTGTTTGCCAGAAAATGCTCAATCTTTGCATTAATAGTAAGGATTGTTTAATCTAGTCCAAAGTGTTCTATCCCAGAAGGTGTTGTAATTCCCAAAAGCATCCTCTTGCAGTTTGTACCCATATCATCTTCTTCAAACATATATGCAGCACGATCATTTTACATTCTGCATAGTGACATAATGTGAAAACAAGTTTCCTTCTGGGCACAAAAGGTGCACATATGGATCTAGTTACGTCCATATGGATATAATAGGTGCTTTGTTTGGATCTCCTGTGCTGGTATCTGCCTCTCATCAAAGACCAATATTAGTAGTACAGAACTGGAATGTCTAAGGGCACTTTTATAACACCAACAATACCCGCATGACTCTAGTCCAGGGCAAAATTTCATGTTCTCTGAATCCAGTAGCTTATTGGTGGTCAGTTAGTAAATGGGATTGGATCGGGGTGGGATTCTACCGGTTCGGATCGGTTCTATAGAATCGGTTGTTTTAATTTTGCCCAGTTCGGATAACTGGCAAATCATGCCCCTAGCTGGATCCACCCCCTCTCTGCCCATCCATCCCCTTCCTGCTCAGTCAGTTTTTATCACGTGTGCATAAAACTGCCCCTTCCTGCCCAGACACTCCTTACAGTATTTCTTTTTTTCCCCTCCCGACATTCAGCTGTTCCAATGATCAGCTGTGCCGGGATCCCCTCACTGTCTTAGTACTTGGCCCAGGAGGCTTCCTTGAGGCCCAGGGGAGAAAAAGGGGCATGGGGGGAGCGGTGCACCCCTCCCCAATGCTCCATTTTTTTTTGCCTCCTGGGGTTCAGGGAAGCCTTCCTGGAGCAAAAACGGCCTCCCAGGAGGATTCCCTGAGGCCCAGGAGGCAAAAAAAATGAAGCGTGGGGGGTGTGTGCAAAAAAGAAGCCACACCCACCAAGTCACATGGCCATGCCCAGCTAGCCACGCCCACAGAACCAGTAGTAAAAATCTTAGTAAAAATCCCACTCCTGGATTGGATGATGTTGTTTTAAAAGAATTACTTCCTTCTCTTTATTGTTTCTCACGTTTACTCGTCAAAACAAAGTGATATGTCCTTCGCATGCGCACTACTAACTTAGCCCTTTGGGAAACCTGGTGCCATGCCCATGGTCAGTGATAATGCTGGTTGGAAATTCTGGAAGATGTCCTCCCAACATATCTCCAGAGCAGGAATTTGGAAGGTGGCTTGCAACTACAAAGTGTATATAATCACTCTGATTCTGAAGAAGACACTGATTGTTTCATTCAGTTATCAATTTGTTTAGAGAGGCTTAGAGATTTGTTTCCTGACTACTGAAATGCCACTGCCACATCTATGACACTCTAATAATGAATTTAGATGTAATATCTGAGAACTTGTATCTGTCAGCATTCCAACTAACAACCTCCAACTCAGTAAACTCCAAGACAAGCATTTTCTCAAAGTTCCATTTTATTAGAGTTGTCATATTGGCACATCTTGGAAAACCTGAATCTGAAATTTTCATGTTTTCCCTTCCCAAAAGAAAAATAAAAGATCCATCCCCTACACCCACCAGTCCATCACATGGTCCAATCAAATGTCGTCCCAACTGGAAACCTTCCTCCAGACACTCCTCTCCAGGTGCAGGGTAACATGTCCTTGACTTTCTGTGAAAGAATGTTGTTGAATCTAATCTTCCACCTCTTTATGAAATCCCCCCTCCCAAATTCCCAGGCACTAAATGTGGCAACCTCGAAGCTTCCAAGTAAAATATGGCTTCCAAGGCTGACAGTATCGTTTGTTGGTTTACAGGCTCTGGGGACAAATGGACACTTTTTCTTTTAGTTTCATCTTATTATGTTCTGAATGAATTCAATTTCAATTCAATTTGGATTCATTTTTTAAAAGTTAAAATTTAGTCTAAGAGATTAAGGAGAAAAGACGGTAAAAACTCCAAGTTAGATCACCCAGGTCATAACACAGGACATTTTTTTCTCATACAAATAACTAGACTGGAAAACAAGTTTCCAATTACTGTTTCACTTCACATTAATTAATTTTCTGAAGTTATAAGTGACAAAAATGCCACTGCAATTACCGAACTGCACATTTAAATGGTTAAAGATGGCTCAATTGCAAAGACTCCTAAGTGAAGACAGAGAGCAAAGCTCAATTATTTTAAGCAGATCTTAAGCAGAATGTTTCTAATATTATTTTCCACAGGCAGGCATACTGCTCCTGTATCTACTAACAGTAACTGAAAAACCATGCTTAGACAATATATTCATGTTTACTTGATTCTGTGAGAGTAAATTTCCCACAATGCCTTCCTGAGTTCCTCAGTGGTACATAAGAAGCTATTAGCGTCACGGGAAAAGAGGTCTAGGAAAGAAGAAAAAGAATTGGGAGACGGATCATATAACATATTGCGGTGCTTCAGAATGCCCTCATTCTGCCACTGTCCTAGCAATTAAATAAAATAAAAATGACTGAACAAATCCAAATGTTTAACCTTGATTGAAGACAGTGAAAGAATTATCTTTCTGAGTAAAAAAATTTTGTTCCATGAAATGACTTCCCTTGGAATTTCCTGTGGGATAGAAATATTACATTTTTGAGTAGCTCTCTTATTTAGGGAAAAGAGAATACCAGAATGGTATAGCTATTACACTTTTGTGAGTGTATTTACTTTTGAAATCCACTGACTGGTAGTATAGAAACCTTGGAAGCAGTTGGAATCCAAGTCCTTCAGAAAATATCAAGATATTTCATCCATTATTTTATGTTAAGATCAGATGTCACAATTTTTATTATTGGATCAAACTGTAATTTAAATTTGTAAAACATAAATATTTTATTTATTTACTTATTAATCAAATTTATATTACTGCCCATCTCACTGAAGGTTCATCTGGATGGCACACAAACAAAGAAACAAATTTGAGGCATTGATCTGATATATTTCTGATAATGTCATAGATATACATGCTTTATTTTTATTACTATCATCAGAACAATCATATTTCATTTCTTTGAAACTCTATATGCCAAATAGTATGGGAAAACCCTTGTGTTCATCACTAGTCTTCTGTTTAAGAGATATTTCATTTTAATCTTTTATAATAATGCATTTGTGACCACCAGTTTCTTTCATTGTTCATATGTACCTGAGTGAGGGCTTGCCCACATGACATATGAATAGATATGTTTCCAGTTAATTATTAACATTTATGGTATAATGGTGACCCCAACACTTATTCTTATGCTGGGCTGTGATAGTCTCCTTTCATTTAAGTCTGGATATTACTGACATAATGAGGAAGAATTTTGTTTGGCTCCATTTGTGAGTGAACTGATTCACACTTCCTGACTTACCCTTAACCCCAAATTCAATTATTCTTTGGACTCTACACTTCTCCAAATTTCAGGGCCTGTTAGGGAGACATGTAATCATAACATCTGGGATTTGGGTCCAAATCCCAGAGTGTCTAACTGTCAGGTAAATTTAATCCTGAAACCAGGGCCGGAATAGGCAGTAAATATAACTTTAGAGAAAGAAATACTAAATAAAACTTTGAATCTGTGGTCAGAAGAGTACTGGATATCATGCTGCCATAGAGGGGAAACCTAAGTGCAGATCATCTGATTCTGTGCTTTTGCCACAGTTTGAGATTACAAAAGGAGAGCAGATGATAAAGTTTGCCAAGTGTCCACCAAGCCACTACTTTACTTGATGGGTTTCATTTGGCACTGTGACTCAGAGGTTATATAGGTTTCATTTAAATTATGAAGAACTATAGCCTTAATTCTGCTCAGATGGCAAAGTTGCTGTTGAAGGCTGCTTTGAACCTTCCTTGAAAAAGTTCTTGGGCCTGGCAATGGGACTTTAATTTCCCATTCCAAACCAATTCCATCAGGACCACTGCGGGAAACAAGTGGCAATTCTTATATTTGCCATTATGGTCTACTGCCATAAGGAAAACATATTAAGCCCCGTTAAATCTCATACAGACATTATACAGACTGCCTGTTGCTTCTGGAGAAAATCGAAAAGATGGTTTAAGATTTAAGGGAGAATTATTTTAAGATCATTTGGGTTGATGTCTAAAATTATCTAATTCCCCAATGCATTTGTTTATTTGCATTTTTTCCAACCTTTAAATAATGGCTTAGTCTGCAAAGGGAAACTTTGCCTTCCTACCAACATTCTTGCATTAACATTCTCCAATTTTGGAAGATACACCCCCACATGATTTTATATTGGTTTTGATCCATTATAATAATCCATGCGAACTATCTCACAGCTGAAGCTTTCTCCTGCTAGTGATGAAAAACTCCTGCAGAGGGCAGGGCAGACAGGGTGGTGAGGGCCAGCGTGCTGCCTGACTTATAAAGCTCTCATTCTTTTTGGTCAGGGCCTGACCATCTGTGGGTGGAAAAGGACCGTTATTGCACAGCAGGAGTCTTGTTGAGCTTGGCCTGAGTCTCTTTGTCTTTGCCCCTCCTGATCTTGAATGAGGAGGGTATGTATACTGAGAAGGAGAGAAGAGAGAGAAGAAACCCTAGTGAGAATTTTGCAGGGAAATGGAGGTGGTGGAGTGGTGGCGGTAGAACGGCTGAAATTCTAAAAGTTTTTTTTTTTTAAATGACTGATGGTGGGAAGAGTACCGTAAAGTCAATGAATAATTCACTGTCCTGCTTGAGTATCTTGGGAATGTGCCATGTAAAACAATAATATCTTCCAAGTAAGCAGGAAGGAGACTGAGAGAGAGTGGCAGGGGGAGAGGGAGAGAAAGCATTTGGATCTTTGCATTGAGATCCTGCCAGATTTGGATAGGCCACTTTTTATAAACTTTGCACATTTCTTTTATTAAATATTTGATGGGGAGTTCTGCTTCAGAATATAAATTAGTATTGATCTTGTACCAGAGATTTGACGAATAGTATTTGTGACTATTGACCCCAAGCTTTTTTATGTTGCATTGATTTTTGCTCTTTTGGAACCATCAAAATCCTGACTCCTTCACAACTTAAACCTTTCTTTACCAAGAAAATTATTCTATGTATCTACAAGACATTAGCTAATATTTTTTGTGCACACTTTTTTCATATGTACAGCTTGTTGTGTGCCAACTATCAGAATACGTGTGAACATTGTGTGGATCAGGGACAGAAAACCGTAAAGTAGTTGAAGGCGTTTATTTACTTCTTTTTTTAATGTACACTTCATATTTCTTAACCATCCATCTCCCTCAGAAGTGTTGGGGGTTGTTTGGAAAGCTGTGTTGTGAAACTGATGTAAAAAAAGGGAAAGAGCTTTGATCCTATGGTCACATGCACCATCTTGACTTTGTTTTAATCCTTCCCCCTAAAAGACTGGCTGTTTCCTTCTGATAAACTAAAGATGTAGAAACTGGTAATGCAGCTTTCAGTTGGTTTATTCAGAGACACTTGGCAAATAATTTGTTTGGAAAAAATGCCCATTTTTTTTGTCAGGAAGGCATAAACACATCTGGGCTGAAAGCAACTTTAGTGCCTTGAATAGCAAGCCATGGGTCAATTCAAAACATGGTCTGTTCCAAGGCAAAGAATTACAATGAGATCAAAATGGTACAATGGCTCTTGAGCAGTCAACATGTTCTTCTTCTATTACATAATGTTTACAATTTAATATCAACTTTTGCAAGGACTCAAGGGCAGCTGTTAAAGCCTGCATGCAACTGAGGGGGACTCACTTATCAAAAACCCAGATTTGTCAATGACAGTGGGCTGCACCAGATTAAAGGTGTTAATTATTGGCACCAAATCTAAATATACAGTCAGCAATGCTAATGAATGTAGGCCTTAAATTATTTCAATATTTCTATTTCTCCATTTATTCTCTGTAAAAAGCCTAGATTGTCTTGGCTCTGCCAAGGATAATTATATTAATTATCCAGAAATCTGCATATTAAAAAGCTGCTTTTTACAATAACATAATTTAGGAGGCCCTATGGAGTTTGTCCTTAATTTTGTTTCAAAGGCTTACATATTCCTTTAAGTCTCAGACTTAAATTACCACACATATAGCTTCTTTTTTATTTAGATTTCACAGCATGCTTGCATCTTATTGTGGAACAGAGATATTTGGAAAATTATTAAAACACAATAAAGGGAAGTTCTCAGCCTCTGCATATTACATTCCATGCCTTTAACGCAAAAAACAACATGCACTGTAAGTATGAACATTGTTTTAACTCTTAGAGAATGATAACCTGTAGAAAGTCAATCTGTAAACCTGTGTGATCATTGGTGGAACTGACCACCATAAAAATCCAAAATAAACATTTTCAGATTCTACAAGAGAGGAATTTTATGCTAAAATATCCTTTGGCTGTGAGAATATTTGAAATCACAATGGTAAAAGAACACTCACTTTCTGAACTAAAGACATACAAATGGAAACTTTGGCTTTGGTCAGTCAGCAGGCATAACAGGCAGTCAAATTAAATCTAATTTAGGATGCAAATAGAAATTTCAAGGAAAAACTTTCCTTTTTTCTTGTGGCAGCAACGCTTATGCTTGTGAGAATAATGTTAAGCTGAAGAATATTTTGTGGGAGGGACAAAGACCAGCCACTATCATACAGTTTACTTGTGAGAAAGTATATCTGCAAGATTTCCAGTTGTAGAGGGTGCTCAGTAGTGAATGTGCAATTTCATTTCCCCTTGTAATCTCTACCAGTTCAGCAACTTAGTCTAAAATGTTTGTATATAATTATAAATAAAGTGAAAGGAAAATGTAAATCTAAATGTTCTAACTATAAACAAAGTCTATATTAGGAACCAAAGAAAGACAAATCTTCTATACTTATTTATTTGCTATTTGAATTAATTTTTCCCAAAACTTACTTCCATAAATTAGGGAGGATTTCACTCCCTCTAATTTCTGGTTCCAGAATGTTTTTCAGCCTTGGCAACTTTAAGATGTGCAGACTTCAACTCCCAGTTGCTAAGGTTGAGAAACAGTGATGTAGACTGTGGTAATTTATGAGCATAGAACAGAGCTCATGTACTGGAAAAATATCAGCATTGTGGTGGTTTGCAAACTAGAAAAACTATAAAAAGAATGGCTGCTGCTTGACCTGTTTGTTAACACTTGTAGTTCTACCAGGCAATTTGCATCTACTTATATAATACTTGTCTTCTTAGGTAAAACCACTTTATGTATTTTGGGATTCTTCAACTACTGTTCCAATCTTTGTCAAGAATTTACCTGTGTAATTTGAAGGTGATTTGGACCATTATCAGTAGAATGTCTTTCTTGTCAGCGAATGAGAGAGCAGTTATGTATTTTGAATTCTTTCCTTGATCACAAGCAATCTGGAATGAATGAGAATGGGGAGGATGTCCGGATGAAACTATCCCATAGAGACATATTAAAGTCAGTAAGAGGTGAATTATGATCTTTCAGACCTCAATCCATATATTGTAGACTATATTTCTCCAGATGAATTATTTGAAATATGAATATGGTATGCCTGGCCTTTATTTAATATGTCATGGGGAATAGCTACCACAAGGATGGAAACATCTCGTGAGACATTTTTAGGTGTGAGTCAAAATGTAAGATTCCTTCTTCCCACTCATTGAAAATCTTAGTATGCTGCAGAATGATTTGATTCTGAGCAAACCTAACTAAACACACAACTTGTCAGAGATTTCCCTATGCACTGCAGTCAGCCTACATTTTATTTCAGACTGTTTCAGACTAAGACTATATATCATAAATAGAGATTTTTATATAATTAAGCTCAGACAAGTCTTAGTTGAAACATTGTCTAGAGCAGTGGTTCCCACGACCGCATTCGATGCGCCGCCCCCTGCCACCTCTTAGCGCCCCTCTGCTGGCCCCCTTGGGGATGCTAAGAGGCGGCAGGGGGGCATTCGAGGTGCTGGTCCTGCAGATTCACCCATTGACTGTAGCACTGCTGCGGAGCTGGCGCCTCCAATGTGGAAGTGGTGGCATGTTATGTGCCGCCGTGGCAGTATTCAATGCATCGTCCCCCTGCCATGTCTTAGTGTCCCCAAGGGGGCTGGCAGAGGGCACTAAGAGGCAGCAGGGGGGCGTTTGAGGTGCCAGCCGGCCCTGCAGTTTTACCCATCAAGGCGCCAGCTCCGGAGCGGTGCTACAGTCAATGGGTGAACCTGCAGGGCCGGCACCTCGAACGCCCCCCTGCCACCTCTTAGCATCCCCAAGGGGGCCAGCAGAAGGGCGGTAAGAGGCGGCAGGGGGGCAGCGCGTTGAACGTGGCCGTGGCGGCATATAACGTACCACCACTTCTGCATTGGAGGCGCCAGTTCCGGAGCTGTGCTAGTCAATGGGTGAAACTTCAGGGCCAGCCGGCGCCTCAAATGCCTCCCTGCTGCCTCTTAGCCCCCCTCTGCCGGCCCCCTTGGGGATGCTAAGAGGTGGCAGGGGGGCATTTGAGGCACCAGCCCTGCAGGTTCACCCATTGACTGTAGTAATGCTCCAGAACTGGTGCCTCGAATGCGGCAGCATGTTGGGAAAAGCCGCTGCCACCGCTTTCCCAAAGTGCCGCCGCTGTTGCATTCTGTCTGTCTGTCCATTTGCCTGTCTGTCCATTTGCCTGCCTGCCTTCCTGCCTGCCTGCCTGCCTGCCTGCCTGCCTGCCTGTCTGTCTGTCTGTCTGTCTCTCTCTCCATCCATCCATCCATCCATGTTCGAAGCGCCGGCCCCGCAGGCACATCGGGAAAGTAGAGCAAAGCCAGTCTGAGAGAAAGGAAGGGAAGGAGGGAGGGAGGGAGGGAGAGAGAGAGAGAGAGAGAGAGAGAGAGAGAGAGAGAGAAAGTGTTATGTCTATCAAACTAACTGAAGTCCTCAACCAGGTCCGCAGTCCTGGCGGGAGCGCCGATCGCTCCCATTGGCTGATGCCATTTGACAGCCGGCTATAAAAGGAGCTGTCAAATGGCATCAGCTGTTGCCGTCAGCTGCTTCGCCTCGTTAGCTTAGGCAAGCCGCGGCAACCCTTTATTCACCGAATAAAGCCTTTGAACGAATGCTCGAGTCTGCCTCGTATCTCCGCCGCTCCACAACACTGGCGACGAGGGCGGGATACTATAAGAGGCTGCCTGACATTCTAATCGCTGAGCTGGTCACTGAAAAGAGCGGAGCCACCGAGAGCCGACAGCCGCAGCCGCTGACGCTCTCCACGAGCGCGAAATTTAAAAAGCCTCCTCAGCTGAGGAGACAGATGCCACCTGACAGGCGCAGCCGCAAAACGCTCTTCTAAGAGCGCGATTTTCGAAGCCTTCAACAGCTGAGGCAGCTGACGCTGACACCTCAAGATGAGCACCAGCTCGGCGTTCCCACCTTTCAAGCCAGCCGAAGAAACGTGGGAATCCTACAAGAATCGCTTCATCTATTTCCTAGATGCCATCGACCTCGCAGACGCTACAGAGCACAGGAAAAAATCTTACTTTCTTAGCTATTGTGGGGCTGTGGTTTTTGACACCGCTACAGCACTAGTAGCCCCTCGCTCTGTCAGAACCATTCCTTGGGAAGAGCTCCAGGAGATTCTTTCCAACCACTACTCCCCTAAGCCTTCCCAGATAGCCAGAAGACATGCTTTCAGAGTTAGAAGACAGGCTGAGGGGGAGTCAATTAGCGAATATATGGCAGCCTTGAGATCAGCTGCTTTGCAGTGTGGGTTCAGAGACTACTTAGAAGACATGCTTTTGGATCAAGTTGTCTGTGGGGTCAGGGACCTTAGACTTCAAAGACGCTTGTTAGCCAAAAAAGACTTAACCTTAGCTCTAGCAATAGAAGAAGCCCAAGCTGCTGAACTATCTGCTCAATCAGCAGCTGAAATCCAAGGGGCTTCTATCAGGCAAGGAAGCTCCACCATCCACTCTGAGGAAGTTTTCCCAGAGGAAGACCCTGTAGACACAATGGACGTTAACCGCCTTAGACAGCAAAAGCCCCCCCAGGCAGGAGCGGGGCAAAAGACCAATCTCAACCCCAGGCAACCATCTATCTGCCTGAGCTGTGGAGGTTCCCACCTTAGGGCGTCCTGCAGGTTCAGGAATGCATTTTGCCTAAACTGCCAAAGGAAAGGCCACCTAGCTAGAGTCTGCCAAGCGGGGAGAACTTTTCCTCAGAGACCTCAATCTACTGCTAACTTTCAAAGGCAAGTGGAAGATTGCTACACTTGCTACCACGCAGACCAAAATGCTAAAAACTCTAACAAAATAAGTATTTTTGTTTTTCTAGAAGGTAAGCCTTGCAGAATGGAGGTGGACACGGGATCAGCACTCTCAATCATCTCCTGGGAGACCCTGAAGAAGATTCACCCCAGAATATCCAAAAAGAAGCTCCAGAAATGCCACCTGACCCTACGGGACTACCAGGGCAAGAACATCCCTGTCCTCGGGAAAGGCAAGTTTCTAATTCAATTCCAAAACTTTAAAGGCCATTTGCCTTTGGTGGTAGTTGATGGTGCCCTCCCCAGTTTGTTGGGACTAGATTGGTTCCCTTCACTTGGCCTTAGTGTAACTGGTATCCATGCTGTTTCAACCTCTGAAGTAGACGCCCTATTCAGGGACTATTCTGATGTCTTTAACAACGAATTGGGTTGCTATTCAGGTACCCCCATCTCGTTCACAGTAGACCCCCAGGCTACTCCAATTCGCCTCAAGCCGCGCAGAGTGCCCTTTGCTATCCGCCCCAAATTAGACATAGAATTAGACAAATTGTTAAAGCAAGGGGTATTAGAACCAGTAGATTTTGCTAAGTGGGAGACCCCCATAGTCACCCCACTCAAAAAAGATGGCAGCGTGAGAATCTGCGCTGATTACAAGACGTCCCTCAACCTTTTTTTGCAAGTCAGTGCATACCCTGTCCCAGTAATCCAACACCTTTTACATACTTTTGAACCTGGCACTATTTTTGCCAAACTGGATATGTCCCAGACTTACCAGCAGTTCCCTGTTGACAAACAGACAGCTGAATTGCAAACTATAGTTACCCATAGGGATGCATTCAAATGCACTCGCCTACAATTTGGTGTTAGCGTGGCCCCTGGTATTTTTCAGTCTCTCATGGAGAGACTTCTTCAAGGGCTCCCAGGCGTAGTCCCTTATTTTGATGACATTTTGGTTTCAGCAACAACTAAGTCTCAACTCATGCAAAGGGTTAGAGCAGTTCTAGACAGGTTTAGGCAGCATGGCCTCAAACTTAAAAGGGAGAAGTACACCATTGCCACTAAGCAAGTGGACTTTCTGGGTTACAGAATTGATGCCTCTGGTATTCACCCAACTGAGTCCAAAGTCAGGGCTATCCACGAGGCACCCACACCATCCAACAAGACGGAACTCCAGGCCTTTTTAGGGCTCTTGAACTTTTACGCTTCATTCCTTCCTCATAAGGCATCCATTGCAGAACCTTTGCATAGACTCTTAGATAAACAATCCCCCTGGCATTGGGGACCTAGGGAAGCCAACGCTTTCAAATCAGTCAAATCCTTACTAACATCTGATGCAGTTTTAGTCCAATTTAATCAACAACTTCCCCTAGTCCTGGCAGCTGATGCTTCCCACTTTGGTATAGGAGCAGTTCTTAGCCATAGGCTCCCAAATGGCTCTGAGGCACCAATTGCCTTCTTTTCAAGAACCTTTTCTGCTGCAGAAAGAAACTACAGCCAAATTGATAAAGAGGCTTTGGCTGCAGTAGCTGCTGTTAAGAAGTTTCACGAATTCCTTTTTGGTCACAGTTTTGAACTTGTCACTGACCATAAACCACTGCTAGGCCTTTTGGCTGGGGATAAGCAAACTCCACAGGTCCTGTCGCCTAGGATGACCAGGTGGACCCTGTTCCTGGCCGCCTATTCATACAAATTAGTGCATCGCCCAGGCAAAACCTTGTGTCATGCAGATGCCCTTAGTCGTTGCCCCCTGCCTTTACCAGTTGAAGACCCCGCACCCATTCACGCCATTTTTGAAGTCAACGAACTCAATTTACCCATCACAGCTGAAGACATTGCAACGCACTCAAAAAAAGACAGGGTAATCTCCCAAGTCCTGGACTGGGTGGGGAGGGGATGGCCTGAAACACAATACACTCCTGATTTCATGCCGTTCAAGATTCGAAGGCAAGAGTTGTCATCCCTGCAGGGTTGTTTGTTATGGGGAACTAGGGTAGTCATCCCGGCCACTCTGCAGGAACCAGTTTTAAAGGTCCTTCACGAGGGCCACCCAGGCATCGTAAGGATGAAGGCCCTGGCCCGCAGCTACGTGTGGTGGCCAGGCATGGATGCCCAAATCTCCAGCTGGGTAAGCTCGTGCCAGCAGTGCCAATCTACCCGACCAGCCCCACCGGCAACCACCCCTGCCAGGTGGGAAAGTGCGGGAGGACCTTGGTCTCGCTTACACATTGACCTGGCTGGGCCTGTGCACGGGCGGACCTTTCTAGTTTTAGTAGATTCTTATTCCAAGTGGATTGACCTGACTCTACTTCCTTCCACAACCACCCAGGCCATCGTTAAAGCCCTGACCCGGATTTTTGTCACCCATGGCCTCCCTGACACACTGGTGTCTGACAATGGCCCCCAGTTCACATCTGGTGAGTTCGGGGTATTCGCTGCCAACTTGGGTATCAGGCACATCCTCACAGCCCCATTTCACCCAGCTAGTAATGGGATGGCTGAGAGGGCAGTCAGGTCAGTGAAAGAAGCATTAGTAAGGTTTGGCCAGATAGACTGGCACTCCAAATTATCCAGATATCTTCTGAGCCAGCATACAACCCCCTGCACCACAAGAAACAAATCACCAGCTGAGTTATTAATGGGCAGACGTCTTAGGACCACCTTGGTCAGGCTGCACCCCCATTACAGCCCAGACACCCCCTTGGGGTCTGACAGTTTTTCCAGGAACTTTGCCCTGCATGACCTGGTCTATGCCAGGAATTATGCAGGGGACCCGTTGTGGGTACCTGGACAGGTTATATCAGTTGCAGGGCCAAGATCCTACAGGATCCTCCTGGGCGACGGTCGTGTGTGGCGCAGACATGTGGACCAGCTGAGGAGGAGGTGGAGAGGGACAACCGATGACCCCTGCATCCAGCCTGATGACCCAGCCTTCCCAGCCGACAACACTCCCTTGCCAAACGACCCAGTCTACCCAGAGAGGCCTACCTACCCAGCAAGCACCGATGGATCACTGCAGGACCTGGTTTGCCCAGCCAGTGCCGAGAGCTCCCTGCAGGACCCGGCCAGCACCGAAAACTCCCTGCCGGACCCGGTCTACCAGCGAAATGCTATGGACTCCCGACCAAGCGACGCGGTCTACCGCCCCAGCCGGACGACGCGCCCAAAACAAACCAGGCGAGGGGACTTACCAGATCCACCGCTGGCTCCTGCCGACCGGACTCGCACCACTGCAGCCCCCTGGGCACCGCCAGGAGCCAGGGACTCCACTCCAGCCGAAGATTCCCCAGAACCCAGGCGGTCCTGCCGCCAGCGAAGGCGGCCGGCCTACTTACAAGACTACGCATGCTCCTGGCCGGGGGAAAGGAGTGTTATGTCTATCAAACTAACTGAAGTCCTCAACCAGGTCCGCAGTCCTGGCGGGAGCGCCGATCGCTCCCATTGGCTGATGCCGTTTGACAGCCGGCTATAAAAGGAGCTGTCAAACGGCATCAACTGTTGCCGTCAGCTGCTTCGCCTCGTTAGCTTAGGCAAGCCGCGGCAACCCTTTATTCACCGAATAAAGCCTTTGAACGAATGCTCGAGTCTGCCTCGTATCTCCGCCGCTCCACAACAGAAAGAGAGAGACCTGATGCATCAGATTGAATGAGGCCTAGTTTAGACTGAGGCCCTTTTCCACATTGAAACATCTTTGCCAGCACATTGAAACATCTTTGGCTTCTATTAAAGGTTTTGTGGACAAAACATGGTCAGGAAGCTATCAGGAAGCTCTCACATTTTGTTGAGGCTTTAAACAGGATCCATTGGACCAGATCTCCACCCTAAAAATTACTTTTCCCCAATGTATTACAGTGCCAATTCTGAAGAAGGCAAAACCAAAATGTACTGGTAAATTACAAGGACACACACAAACACACACACTCCCTTCTAACCCTGCTGGAGCAGGTGATTGGACTAGAATAGATACCTCATTATCTTTCTCCTCCTCCCTCCCTCCCTCTTTATTTCTTTTTCTTTTTGTCCCTTCCTTCCATCCTCCCTTTCTTTGTCCCTTTTTCTTTGTTTCCCTTTTCTCTTTCTTTTCTTCTTCTCTTTCTCTCTTTCTTTTCTCTCTCTCTTTCCCTCTCTCAGGCTCATCCCTTTGGATCAGGGGTCACCAAACTTTTGGACCTCAGGAACCACCAAACTCATAATTTTAAATCCCAGAGACCACTAATATGAATTTTGACTGATGGTGGCTTTTTGGCGTTGGTGGGAGACAGACAGAGAGAGAGAGATCTGATCCAACCTCTCTCTCTCCCTCTCTCTCTCCCTCTCTCTCTCTCACACACAGGCAGGGGTGGGATTTAGACCCCTGATCTAAAGCTGTCAAAACTCCAAAAACTGGTCAAGTAGCTCTGGGGAGGCCAGTCATAAATTAGAACATTTGCTAAACAACTGGTCATTAAGTGAGGACCACTTGTATTTGGTTTGCCAGTCACCTGGCCACGCCCACCCAGTCACATGACCAGCAAGCCACGCCTACCCAGTCATGTGACCAGCAAACCACACCCTCAAATTAGGCCACACCCACAGAAATTTGAATCCCACCTCTGAGTGGGGGGCACCGAGGATGAGTTTGTAGCACCAAGGGAGCAGTGGACCGAAAAAGTTTGGGGACCACTGGTCTAGAGCTAAAAGTACTCAACGTGCTAGAATTACAGAAAATAATCTTCCTTATGAATTTTGTAATTTTTTTTAAGAGAAAACAATATTATCAACATAGACCAAAACCTGGGAACCAGGGAGAGGAAAAAGATGGGAATAGAGATTTGGAGAGCTGCATTTCTTTTGTGGGAGAAATTATGCTTGCTT